>NC_140579.1:655214298-655732298 GCF_964204655.1 Triturus cristatus
GGTTCGATGCGCACCGCCATCAAAGTGCACCCGCCACTGCGGCGGTGGGAGCCAATGGAGACTCTCTGCCGTGCGGAATGATGTCCGCCCCGCTCCACAAATTAGGATGACTCAAACAAGCAGACGCACCACAGCGGAGATTCCGCCCAACCAGAGACGGCGGAAGCTCGACAGCGGAGCGCGAAACCAGAGTCCCGGTCACGACCGCCATGGTCCCAGCACTACACGTCTTTCCGGTGCTGTACCTTCTACATCACCAGGAACTCATGGACCACCGCAGACGCCGCCGCAGGTACGCAACAACACAACACACAACACACGGGCAGACACAGGGTCCAAATCCACTTCAGACACCCTAGGGGGGACAGGGAGACATCCACAAGGGCACCCACACATCACCCACCTGCCACAAAGTCACCCCTCTGCAACCTGGACACACAGCTACCGCCACCATGCAGCAATGTCCCGGTCACGTCACCGCAGCGGCGAACACAAGGGAATACATGCCACAATGCAGAAGGTAGGGCCAGCGCCAGGCATGGGCAGGGCACAAAGAGTACAGGGCCACACCTACACCCACCACACACTAACACACCCCCTGAAGGCACATGCCATGTGCTCCTACTGTGCACCCCATGCACAACAACAGGCCAGATCAATACACACCCTGCACCACACAACAAACAAACATGGAGACAGACACTGCAGGAGTGGCTGCACAGGAACACATAACACACAGCACAGTAGCACAGGGCCAGGGAAACACACACACCACCACAAAACCACACTCAGGGAAATGAAAATGAGGACAAGCACCAAATGAGCGCATACAAGGAATTAACATCCAAATGGACACATAGCCTGCACAGTCACACATACATACCACAGACTGACACACAGACACATACACACCCCACATGCCAACAGCAATGGAGCACAACAAATAGGCAAACCAAAGTGGGCTGCACACAAATGGAAGGTCATGGATGGAGACACACAACAAGCATCTGTACATCACATCAACACAAGGAACAGAGAACAACACCCTCACACCATCAAAGCACACATGGCTGGCTCAGTCAGTGCCCTCAAAGCACAGACAGCTCAGTGTAACAACACAGGGAGACAGCAAGGCAAACCATGTATAGGCACAAGGATGAAAGGAAGACCCTGAAGTCAAACTGTGAACAGCCACACATCCATACAACTACTTCACAGGAGTACACCAGCAGCACTACACACAGGGCCTATCTACACACCTCAGGACTGACAAACACCAGTAGGAATCTACACACATACCCCCTCACACCAGCAGCACACAACACCAGTGCCAATCACACTGAAGGCTGGCAATATTTGCCAGTCAATACACACACAAACAACCACACACCCTGGGGTCAGCCACAAACATCACACACACAGGGATGCCACCACAAATGTCAAAACAAATACAACAGACAAACACATAACCCAACAGAAATAAGAGCCACAACAACAACAGACATGCCCTGTGCAGCTAAACTGGGGAAAGGCAATGGGAGCACAGACACAACAGGAGTGCACAACCTCATCACTCAGGAACAATGCACAGACAACATACCACAACACACACAAGAAGTCACTATCACAGAAAAACACAGCCACAGCAAACAAACAACAGATGCACAGGCAGAACAATCACATAGCAAACACAGCAGGACATCAGGGGATGCACACCAGGCAATCACAAGGCTGCATGCACAACAAGCTGTGTGTGCACACCAAGCATACCAGCTACACACAGACATCAGTGACAGAGCAGCAACCCACACAACACCATACAGCACAGCACAAATACAACAGCACACCCAGGAAGTGAAGCAATGACACAGCCAACACACATACATCCAACACAACACCCAACAGATGCACAAGTCTGGGACACAAAGGTGGAAACAACTTGACAAGAGGACTGGGCAGCACACACAGTTGAACTGCATAGGAGAAACCATGACTGACAAACAGCACCAGAACATCACACATGACCCATTGGGGAAATGCCCTGAGTGACACATTGACCCTGGACAAAGAACTGCACCACAAAGCACAGTGTCACAAATGAAGTCATGGGGAGGCACACACACATATAAACCAAGGGGACAGCTGACACCAAAGTGAAGTGTACTGCATGTCAGTAGGGGACATGGCAGGAGTGTACCATACACAAAAAGAGGGAGTGCAGACCCACAATGGGTAGGCAGCTGAAGCACAGATAGGGGATGGAATGACAACACACACAACATGCCACACTGGAGGCAAGAAGGCACCATGTGACAGCAATGCATGAGAAAACACAACCACAATGGCAGTGTGAAGGAGCAGGTCTGTACAGTCTCCACAAACAGCAACAAGACACATGGATGTGCAACAAAACACAACACTGACTTGCCAGTAACACTCTCTGCATACTCACAAGTGACAGAACTGCAAGGACACACCAAGACACTGCACAGTGCACAACATACAACTCATACATGGGCATACAACCACATCCACAGGAATGAACAATCAAAACAACAGGCACGCATTCCTGGGTGACACATGTGTGTATTTGACAGTGCAGAGGCATGTACACATCAACACTCCCCACAAACTCACCCCTTTCACACTGCACACTACCTGGCCATCCAAGAGCACAAATGGAAAGTAAGCCATGGGACTAGGATGACTGGCCATCACAAGATGATCACACACATACACCACTGGGCACACATACAGGAAGAACCCACATACATGATGACCCTGGCTAGCCTGCCTGCACTACTGTGTGCAGAAACCCACTCTGTGCTGGCAGTGCCCCCCAACCTGACATGTGTACAATATAGCCAACATGAACTAATTAAGCAAATGACTACTGCTATCCATTGTAAATTGACACCGTTGCACACACAAGTATCTGGGTCAAGAAGAACTGAAGACCCTGTCACCCCTGAAAAGTAAGTGAGCCCAAAAGTTGGTACAGTAAACCATTTACACACAGCAAAAGAACTTTATTCAGTAAGGACACTAACAAAATACACAACAGGAGCAACTGTTTTTATTCACATATTGCACAGATAGTTACCATGAGAAGAGAAGAGTAAGGCACAAGATGCAGAGCATGTCCACGAGAAGCTGCACAGGCAGGGGGCACACAGCAGTGAACGACAAGGATAGAAGGCAGGACAAAGTGCACAGTGAGTCCATGAGAAGCTGCACAGGCAGGGGCAAAACAGCAAGGCCAGTGGCCAGTCCAAGGTGCAGAGTGAGTCCATGAGAAGCTGTACAGGCAGGGGCCACACAGCAGTGCACGACAAGGCCAGTGGGCAGGACAAAGTGCAGAGTGAGTCCATGAGAAGCTGCACAGGGGGGCACACCGCAGTGAACGACAAGGCCAGTGGGCAGGACAAAATGCAGAGTGAGTCCATGAGAAGCTGCACAGGCAAGGGGCACACAGCAGTGAACAACAAGGCCAGTGGGCAGGACAAAGTGCAGAGTGAGTCCATGAGAAGCTGCACAGGGAATGTGTGCAACTGTACCATTCCATGGTCAGCAACACAGTCAGGGGGCAACAATGTGCAGTACAGGCCCACCTGTGTGAGAGACAGGTGTGTGAGGGTGACTACCACTCAGACTTGGCTGTCAGGCGGACTGGGAGCTGGCTGTGTCTCGGGGACTGTCGGGGCAATTGACTGGTGAGAGAGCGGAACAGCTGAGGTAGAGCGATCAGGGGCTTGGCAAGCCGGAGTGCTGCTTGGACCGGGTGGTGTAGTGGCACATGGAGGTGGAGTCATGCAGACGGGAGTCACGGTGTGGCTGGGAGATTGTGGAGGGGTGCGCTTCCACTTCTTGGGGATCCTAAATGGCTTTCCTGACTTGGGATCAATGGGAATTGGTGTGGTCACAACAGGCACACTCACCACCACTGCTGCAGCAGGTGCAGGTGCTGGCAGCCCCTCTGGTGATGTGCTGGACCCAGCGGAACGCTTTGCCTGGCTTCGCCTCTGCCCCCCTTTCCCTGTTTACTAGGTGTTACCGCTACAGTGCCCTCCGGCCCCTGCTTCACTGGGCTTGGAATGGGAGTCGAGGTGGTTGGTGATTCTGCCTTGTAGCCCTTCCTAGGTATACCCTTGGCATGCACCACCTCCTTGGTGGGCACAGACACTGTATGACTATCTTTGCACAATGCTTTAGGGGCAGGAGAGTCCTTGGATGGGGATGCTACTGAGGCATGTGTGCCTGAGGTCTGCTGCTTTGCTTTTTGTCCACTGGTGTCACCTGACGGGCTTTTCTCCCTGCACTCTGGGGTGGCTTTGGTCTTCTGTGGGGATGGTGTCTGCTCCTGGGACCGCTTGGGTTGCTGCTGCTGTGTGCTTCGTGTGCTGTATCGTGACTTTGACGTATGTGGACCGTGGTCACTATTGTCAGACGTGGCAACTGCCAGTGGGGGTGGACAAAGGGACCGGATCTGGACTGTGAGTATGTGCCTGTTGCAGGGCAGACGTCACTGTTGATGAAAAAGCTTGGACTGTCCGGTGCAGCCCACCCACGTCTGAATGTATGCCCTCCGTGAAAGCAACCAGCTGGGCCAATGAAGGCATTGAGGAGAGCTGTCTGGCCTACACACAGCTGGTGCAAAAGGTCCACAGACTCAGCACTGATGGCAGCAGGGGGGACAGGGGCAGCGGTGCCAGGGGTGAAGGACACTCTTCCCCTCTTACTGAGGTAGACACGGGCAGCACCAGAGGAAGTGGCTGGGAGGGTGGGCACTGGCTGCTGTGTGGTGGAAGGCGATGCAGAGTCCCCGTTCCCTGTGCTCTCCAACATGGATGCATCCCCGCTGGCATCGGATGATGTGGTGTTTTGCGTCTCAGGCAGGGATTCCTCCAGCAGACTCCTCTCCTCCTTTGAGGCGCTGGTGACATCTGTGTCACTGGGCTCCTGTGCAGCTGTTGTGCTAGTTTCACCCCCACTGGTGTCCGTCTCCTGTCCCTCCGTGACCACAGGTGATGCTGCATGAGGCTGAGAGATGTAGGGTCAGGTCAGTGACAGCAACAGAACAAACATATGCAAGCAATGCATCACAAAACATGACCAAATCTACATGTTGCACACCACCCTGTTCAATCACATCGTGCCAACTCACTATATTAACTCAAACAGTGCGTGGAAACTCAGGCATGAGTGAGCCATGTGGTGACCACAAAGCACAACACCCTGCTTGTGGCTCTGTTCAAACAGACACACAACTAGCTCTGAGCACACCTAGGGACATGATGGGGGCACAGTACTTGTTGCCATTGACAGATCTGGATGGAACAGGAGGGGACAACACAGACCCAGACTACAACATGACAGTCCACAATAGACATTAGCCCATGCCACCCACCGTGTCGTACCTTGGGGACAATAGTAAGGTGCACATTTTTGTCAGATGTGTAGGCCTCCTCAATCTGGGTGCATGCAATGGACGCATTGATGAACGCACAGTCAGATCGGGCACACTGCTGTTCCCTCTCATGGGATTCCCAAGACTACCCCAATGCAGAATGAAACCTGAAGAGCACAACTCAGAATGTAATGTGAAGGCACAGTATCCAAATCACCTTTGTAAGTACAGGTTGGGCAAATGCATGCCACCGGCACCCAGGCCACCAGCCACTTATATACCACAGTATCACACTACCAACATCACATAGGCCAGCGCTGGCATAGGCTCTGTACACATGCAGCCACTCCCAGCCAAAGTCAGACTCCCCAAATGCTCACCCTTGGCTTGCTTATACAAAAAATGGGGCGACCCTGTGTCCCTCAGAACCTGGGTATATCGTAGTAGTCAAAAGGTGGTTCTGTCGGGTTTCAGATTAATTACAATAGTGCATTAACATGTCACAAACGTATCTCAAGATGCCTAGAGGTGGATAATTAATTTACAAACAATAAGGCACAAGACTCAAATTGCTGTCAAGTGTGTAAGTTTTATCAGAATAGAAGCCTTTACATTCTTTACACATATATTGATGGCTGCCATTACAATAAAAATTACAAACTAAGTGGTGGTGACATTAGTGCTCAGTGTTAAGTGGTGTGCAATATATACAGGGTGGTGAAAATATTTTACAAGTGAAAAGAGGGCCAGATGTTACAGGAAATACAATAGGCCGGCCAAATAATTATTCTTTCTTTGGGCAACGCCTTTGGATGATCCGGGCCTAGTATATTTGTCGACGTTTCGACCCAATTCAGCTCCCTTAGATAGTCAAGGGTGGGTCTTCATCAGGATGGGACGGGCGGGGGGGATTGAAGGACAGCCTACAATTTAAAATGGGGTTGGATAATTTAATATCTGGCAGAGATACGGTTTAAGGAACAATCATCAAGTGGCAACAGGCGGTTAAAATCACCCTGAAGAACCAGAGTTAATCCTGGGACGAGACCTGGTGGCACGGTGAGTGGTGACCCAGGCAGAGGTAATCTACAAAGTAGAAAGGTATGGGGGTTATACCTGACAGGTAGGCGTAACATCTAGCAAAAGCGCACTGCCCTGATTGGTGGGTGGGAGTTCGGGGTGAAATAGTTACATGTGCACTCAGCAAGCTGTATCAAGTGCAGCTATGCTAAATATTCAAAGTAATGCGGGGGAGCGCGCGTGGTGCATATCTATTAACACACAGGAGCTCTAAACACAGGGGCCTGGTAGTGTCTGTGTAGGGAAAAAGCGTGTCTAACACAAGTCAAGTCGTGTCAAGTGCGCTCCGCCGGCTGTTGCGAGTACAGCTATGCTGTTTAGTCAATGTTGTGCGGGGAGTGCGTGAATCTGTTAACACGCAAGAGCGCGAAATAACGTGTCCGAGCGTGTGACACAAATCCAGAATTATACTAAATAAACTCACAAGCTGCTAGAAACTGGGGCCAACTAGGCCCAAGTGGGAGCGCATGTGACTGCTCACGGGATTAAAAACTAGAATGGGGTCTTAAAGTTATGATTATAACGGCATATGCGAGTCTACCGTAAATAGGGTTAACGAAGCGCGCCAGGTTGCTGCTTAGGGTTAAAATGAGAAACGGCTAAAATAGCCGCTACTACATTTGAAGAAGCGGTACAAGGCTGTACCCTTCACTGGTCTGACAAGTGACCGCGGATGGATAGTGAAACGCACCTCCTCTCTCACCTTGGTAATTGGCTATAAATTCATGTAGCGCTCAACCGGGGATTACAGGCATGAGTCCTGTATCGTGGCTGCAAAGTCAGGGACTAATGCATTCGGCTGATCGTCCTCATATGGGCTTGGCGGACGTGCTTACGTGAACGCATGCTCGATTGAGCTGAATGCGTGGGAGCGGTCTAGTTAATCGATAATGCTGCGATTGATCGACGTTGCGTGTATCAGTTTCTTGAGTCTAGAACAAAGGCCTACAAGGAGTATGTCAAGACCGGGGAAGCCAGAACTTTATCATTTGATCGGTGGGATGTACATGAGACATATGGCATATAACCGACGTGCGAGTGCAAAACATAAGTATGGGGGCATTTAAAAACAGTTATGTACAACAAGTGCTCTAATGCGTAGCACAGTATAACATATTCATATTTGCTCATGCACAACGAGATGTAATATACATGCGAAAAGGATACCATCGACGACACATTAAAACATTTTCAATGTATAATTGCTCATGAGGTTCAGTTTTCAATGAAGCTTCACAATCATAATGTTACAAAAATAGAGTGAGACATTCATGCTAATGAGGCACCCAAAGTGCCTGTGCCAGGCTTAAGGTCCATATTAAAATAAACCCTGGGCGTAGTTCGCGAAGTAGCACTTCGCGAAGCTACGCAAAGTGCAGTTCGCACTACGCGACCTACGCGTAGCACTTCGCGAACTGCGTAGTACCTTGTTCACACTGTGCCAGATGTCGTTTTCAATGATTGCACAGTGCGGACAAGCAACCGGCACTGTGCAATCATTGAAAATGGCATCTTGCACAGTGCGAGCTGTAGTTTTCTGCTGCTCGAGTAGATTTTTACTCGAGCGGCAGCTTTCTCAATGCGAACTGGTAGTTTCTCATCGTGAGCGGTCGCGAGCATACGCGACCACTCGCAATGAGAAACCTGACCTCCTCGCATTGGGAATCTCGCCGGGAGGTTTATTTTCCATGCTCGCGATCGCCAACTTGATGTTGCTGATCGCGAACAAGGAAAAAGTCTCGCCGGGATGTCATTTTGCTTGCTCGCGGTCGCCAACTTGACGTTGAGGACCGCGAGCAAGCAAAAAATGACCGCAGCACTACGCAACACTATGCTACGCATGTTCGCACTGTGCTACGTGCAGTTCACGTAGTACGAAGTAGCGGGAACTTCGCAAACTACGCGAGCGGAGCGTAGTGCTTTGCCCAGGCTTAATTAAAATTCAGTGAGTGGCATATTGAAAATATATGGAGTGGCAATTCCAAGCAAGTTATGCTATGTAATTGAGATATGGCTCATTATGTAAAATGTCCAAATGTGTAGCACCTAACGCAGAGCATGTTAGTGTATATCATACGAGATCAGTATAAGGATACTAGAGCTGACCCATCTGTTTTGATGTCTCCTCATGTTCATTAAGGCCGTTGGCCACTAAATTGAGAGAGTGGATCCATCTACATTACTTATAGTTAAGGGATGAGGAAAGGGAGCCACCCCTCGGGTGGTGGCAAATCTTTTCGACTACTCTCCATCTGATGCTCTCTGGGGAATGATTCTTGGTGGTGAAGTTTTCCACTAGAGGCGCTCCCTAAGTCTTACATCTAATTCTGCTCATGTGTTGAAGGATCCTGACTTTCACCTTCTGTGTGGTCTGCCCTACGTACACTAAGTTACATGGGCAACAGATGATGTAGACCACATTCATACTGTTGCAGTTGGAAAATTATGTGAGTTTCTGTGTCTGTGTTTTGTGTGTGAAGTTTGCCCCTTCCATGGTCAGTGGGCACGCTTTACACTGCCCGCATTTGTAATGCCCAATTACCGGAAGGAGTCCCAGTTGGCTTCTGAGATCCTGTTGTTTAGGTGGCTCGAGGAATGATTTGACCACATTGTCCTTGATGTTTCTTCCTCTTTTGAAGGAAAATAAAGGGCTTTCGGTGATGTTTAGTTCGCTGGCCACCAGGTTCCAATATTTCTTGATTTTCTTTATGCCATTACTTTTTGAGTTGAATGTGGTGACACATACAAAGTTCTCACTCTTGATCTTTTTTTCTTTGGTTTGTAGCAACAGATCCCGTGGACAATACCAAGCACGCTTCCTTGCCCGTTTCAGTAGTCCAATAGGGTAGCCTCGTTCTCTTAGGCGTTTAGTCAGGATGTCGGTTTCCTTGAAGAAATCCACTCTCCGTGTACAATTCCTTCTCAACCTGAGGTATTGCCCATAGGGTAGGTTGTCCCTCAGGTTGCGCGGATGGTGTGAATCGTATTTCAAAAGTGAGTTCCTTTCTGTGGACTTCTGGAATAGGTCGCAATATATAAGACCCTCATCGACTCTGAATGTGAGATCTAAGAAGTCAATGGTTTCGTTGTTATACATCATTGTAAATTGGATATCTTTTGATCTGTTGTTTATCCATACCGCAAATTGATTGAGCTCATCTTCTGTGCCTGACCAAATCATGATGACATCGTCAATGTATCTTTTCCATGCTGCAATAGACTCAATGAATGGATTGTCCATACTGTACAGATGCTCTTCCTCATAGTCGTCCATGAAGATATTGGCCAGGCTTGGCGCATATGTAGCTCCTATCGCCACACCTTTGCACTGGAAATAAAATTGATTTCTGAACACGAAGTAATTTTTCTTCATAGCTATACCCAACATTTCGATTATGAAATCAGTTGGTATCCAGTGGGGTCTTGGGCGATTGTTCAGCGTATTTCTTACCACGTCCAGCGCCTTGGTTTGTGGTATCGAAGTATAGAGGGACGAGACGTCAAGAGTCACAAGAAATTGTGATTGAGTGTTGAATGCCTGGCCCTCAAGGAGCTGGATGACGTGCATGGTGTCTCTCACGTATGACTTAGTCTCTACCACCCAGGGTTGCTGGAAATGGTCAATGAATTGATTAAGGGGTTCAAGAATTGAGCCGCACCCTGAGACATTGGGTCTCCCTGGTGGCTTCTCCAAACGTTTGTGCACTTTAGGGAGGGTGTATATAGTTGGGATTCTGGGCTCGTTTTTTCTTCAGGAACTCCATCTCCAATTGGCTAAGGAAGCCTCTATTCAGTCCCTCCTCAGTGAGTTGCCACTTGATGATTGTTCCTTAAACCGTATCTCTGCCAGATATTAAATTATCCAACCCCTTCTTAAATTGCAGGATGTCCTTCACTCCCCCGCTCGTCCCGTCCTGATGAAGACCCACCCTTGACTATCTAAGGGAGCTGAATTGGGTCGAAACATCGACAAATATACTAGGCCCGGATCATCCAAAGGCGTTGCCCAAAGAAAGAATCATTATTTGGCAGGCCTATTGTGTTTCCTGTAACATCTGGCCCTCTTTTCACTTGTAAAATATTTTCACCACCCTGTATATATTGCACACCACTTAGTTTGTAATTTTAATTGTATTGGCAGCCATTAATGTATGTGTAAAGAATGTAAAGGCTTCTATTCTGATAAAACTTACACACTAGACAGCAATTTGAGTCTTGTGCCTTATTGTTTGTAAATTAATTATCCACATCTAGGCATCTTGAGATACGTTTGTGACATGTTAATGCGCTATTGTAATTAATCTGAAACCTGACAGAACCACCTTTTGACTACCACCCTTGGCTTGCTGCTGATGCTCCTTCAAACGTGCATCCAGCTCAGGCTGTGTCACCGCCAAGATGCGCCCCATTAGTGGTGTCATGCTGCGCCGTGCCAAACGCCCAGTGCGAGGAAGCAGCCCCAAGGTCATCTCCGCCACATTCTTTGCCAGCCGGCTGAAGTCGTCCCATCTCTTGTGGCAGTGAGTGCGCCGTCGGTTTGAGACCCCCAGAGCTCACACCTTCGCTGCAATGGCCCTCCACACGGCCTTACACTGGTGTACCTTGAGCTGCAGGCACAGGAGACACGAGGGGGAAATGATCAGTGACACAGTGTCATGTACCGACATCTATCAGTATAGCAGCAAGATAAAAAATCATCACATATCCAACTATATGTCAATCAGAGACTATAGTACAGCTCAAATAGGACACCTGCATGGGAAAAGCTGATGTTAAAGCATGCAGGTGTGAGGGGGAACACAGTCCCTGCACATCTCACGTACATGCAGGATGCCAGCACTGAAACACCTATGTAGCCTGCCCACATCTCCAGTCCATTGTTGGCTTGAGCAACACATACATCACATGTCAACCTGTGTTTGGGGGTGGACTCACTGTGTCCAAGACTGCACAGCCATCAATGTCCCTGTCCTGTGAATAGATGAATGTGTCATGGTGGTCACATTAAGGGACATGATCTCACAAATACAAAATGCCATTCACAAAGGCAGTTGTGTGCAAATTACAGTGCTGAGATGGCCCATAGCTGGAGTGCAATGTGAAAAGACTGATGTCATACTCTGTAAGTTAAGTGAGGTGTCCTTGTCTTTGTAGGCGGGGACTGTGCAGGCCAGCTGGGCTCACACTGACGTGGACTACAGGGGCACACACAGCCATCCAGCCAAGCAATCACTGTCC
This sequence comes from Triturus cristatus, assembly GCF_964204655.1. NCBI lineage: Eukaryota > Metazoa > Chordata > Amphibia > Caudata > Salamandridae > Triturus > Triturus cristatus. The sequence goes on from NC_140579.1 coordinate 655,226,024, forward strand.
TGACTACAGCATGAACAACCTTCTGTGTCACTGCATGGCTGACAACACAACACAGGTCACTCATACATACATGTGCAGGGAGACAAACCTGTGGCATTGGGTACACACACCCTCCCACTGGAGACAGCATGTCAGGCAGTGCATGACACTACCCCACATTCCCAGGCACATACTGCATCAGCCCAACTACATGTGTGGCTCCCCTGCCCTACCCCACCACTGTCGAAGACTTACCATGACATTTGGGGCACCATATAGCCTTGGGTACTGTGTGAGCACCTCATCCACCAGGACCTCCAGCTCCTCGCTCGTGAAGGGACTGGCATGAATCTTTTCTATCCTTGCCATCACTGTGGACATGAGACAACAGCGACGGAATTGGGTGGTAAGGGGTCTCAGGCAGCAGTCCCTGGAGGCAGCAGCAGGTGAGGGGTCTCAGGCAGCAGTCCCTGGAGGCAGCAGCAGTTGAGGGGTCTCAGGCAGCAGGCTCTGGGAACAGTGGAAATGTGAGGCTCACTCCCACACATATATAGCCCCCTGGGGTCGTTTCAAAGGTGCCAAGCTGCAGCAATTGGTGGTCCAGGTCTGCCTCTTTCAAATGCATCCAATGACCGCCTCCCCGGTGGCGGAGAACGCCTACTGCGATCTTCAAAATTGCATCATGCCACCACAATCATGGCTCCCATTGGCTGTAAGGGCATGCTCCATGGCGGTGACACAACGCTGGGGCCCGGGGTGCGCTGCCGCGATGGTGCATCTTTCAAATGCATCCAATGACCGCCTCCGTGGTGGCAGAGCACGCCTACCATGATCTTCAAAATTGCATCATGCCACTGCTATTGAGCTTCGCATTGGCTCTAGGGCAAGCTCCATGGCGGTGACACACAGCAGGGGCCCGGTGTGCGCTACCGCCATTTTAGCGGCGGAGCATGCCATCCACCATTTCCACATGTCTCCATGCCTATCACTACTGCACTTGCGTGAATGGGGGTGCTGGTGACATGATCTCCTTTTTTGATCTTGGGGTGGTCCCTACTGCATTGGCCCTTTGGACTATCCTTGCCCACATTTGTGTCTTTGTGGCTAATGGTGTCTGTTGGACCAGGCTACCAAAAAGCTGTGGTTCCACTCTGACTATCTCATCTACCATGACTGTCAACTCACTCTCTGTGAATTTGGGCATTTTCTGTGTGGTCATGGTGTGTGGTGTGCAAAGCAGTTGTGGGTGCAGGAGTGTGAGTGGTGGTTGTGGGTTTTTTGCTTCGTCCGCCATATTTTTTACAGATCGTCCGCAGCGGTGGCTATGCCTCAGCTCTTCTGCTGGCTCTCACATTCATCCCATTGTGTGACCGCGGCGGTCGGAGACAGCGGTACGTACTGCGGGACCGTCTGGGATATCCTAATTTCCCGTGCGGTGTCTCCGCTATACTTGCGGCGGGCTGGTGCTTTTCCGCCGCAGAAGGATTTTGGCCATCTCTGCTCGCTACGGGCGGTTTTTCTTGGCCCCGTTCCGCCGCGGTCTGTGTGTTTTTGACGGATGATCTTAATTTGGCTGCCAGTTTTCCCACGGTGCCGGCAGGCAGTTGTTTTCCACTTCCATGGCGGTCGGGGTGCTTTTCCACCCTCCATCTTAATAGACCCCATAGTGTGGGGCTAGGAGAGAGAAGCACACAAGTGTGAGCAGCACATGAGGAGATCGAAATGCAGAGAGTGTAGGACCGGTATTTGGTCGGTGGGAGGAGAAGCACATGAGCGAGAGACCTGGAAAATACATGCACTCTCATGGAGCGGTTAGCCAAAAAAAGGTGTTTACTAAATGTGAGAAGTGGAAGAATTTGAGTCATCCAATCAAAAGGATGGTAAACAGCTTTGCTCCAGGAGAGGAACAAACACAAGATGGACAAAGGAAAGCTAGTGAATGAGAAGCAAGCAAATCGGAGTGACAATAAAGCTAACCAAAAGTAAGCAACGGGTCAGCTGCAAGTCCAGTGTAGGTTCTTGGTAAACCCTCAGTAGGTCTTTTGCAACCAGGCAGCCTGTGCTGTCTGGTTGGCGAGACCGAAAAAAAAGTTCCCTGAAGAATGCATGGAAAAAGCCAGCCACTGGCGTGGGTTTACTTTTAAGCAGGGAACTGGTTCCGTCCAATATGCTGCTGAATGATCAGCCTGGTTATTAAGGTAATAAGCACAAGGTGAACTAAAAAGCCAAAAGACGCCCTAATATTTTAACTCAATATTAATATATGTTGTTGGAAAATTAGAAGACCAATATTTAACAATAATACATTGTTTTGCTGCTTATCAGGGAGTGACAAAATCAGATCTCGGCAACGATAGGATAATTTAATGAGGAACCATTTAATCATTATTTCTTACTTGGTGTCAATCTGAAGCATCTGCGTGCATTTTATCTCTACACCGTGTAGAGGTCATAACATGGAGAATGAGTTTGATTTTGTGTTGTCTGGTGGCAAAATACTGGTGTTTCCTAGACAAATGATGGAAATAAGTCAAAGTGAAGTTGGAACTGCAAGTGACAGAGGAGGTATCAGAAAAAGCGAAAGTTAGTTATTCCAAATCCATATTATAGAGACCAGTAGAAATGGGACAGACAAGGTCTGTGTCAGAAGGGAATGTGACTCTGTACAAAGAAGGAACAGGACCTGATCCCTAACACTGAACTTTCTATATCCTTGGTTGGTTTCTTGACTGTGGTAACTGTTTTCCCGGACCCCAAGGAGGCTTAGCACAAAAATAGCATCACTGCTTAAATCATCATCAAGTGCTCTAAGTTTACGACACACCACTTACTTTCATTTCGAGAACCCCAAATTAATTTCGCCACCAAGGCACACATACCATTCTTTGCATGCAGAAAGGGCCCTCACTGACACAATTTAATCATTCCAGTTTGCAGGTATTAGCTGCCCTTGCAAGCATGACCATACTTCAGTATGCAGTAGGACCAATACCTTCTTACATAAAGTTTTGAGTCCTATAAGATATTTATGAGTGCCTACAGTATAAAACTTAAGATTTTGACACACCTTATTTTTGAGGCATTTGACTCAAGTAAATGTGATTTTGGATATTGTAACACGTCTTCTCTACAAGACCACAAAAACGGACCTAAAGCGTTAAATCTACAAAATCAAGACAGTTACTTATTTTCGAACCAACTTCACATTCCTAGTTCCTCCATAGGAAAATGCTGTCATTTATGTATCTTCCATTAAGAAAAAACATTTTACAAACTACACAAACATAGCAACACTTCTTTATAAAGCACACATTTCTACTTCCTGTGTAATTAGGCACCAGTGTTGATGTAGCGCTTAAAAGTTTGAAAATTGTAGGGGTGCGTTATATTCACTGTTAGTTGGCACCCGCATATAATCAAATGTGTGCTCAGGTATTTTATGTGCAATGTATTACGAATTGTATAACCTATATCGATTTTAATAGAAGTGTTAGCTATGTACAAGCATCTTATGTATATATTGAAGCCATGCATAGAGCTTAGTCCTTTTTGAACAATGTGATGTTAAAACGTGTAGATTAGAATTCGTGTCTGTAGACTGTTTAGTATGACCACACATGAAAGAAAGACGTAAATGTCAATACTGTGATTTAAACCTGCTTGTGTAACCGAAGTAGTGGCCAGAATTCGCATATATCGTTGAGGCGAAAGGCCTGGTATTTTCTTATGTTAGCCAAGGGCAATAGGCCAAAAGGATTTATTCCAGTAGAGGTTTTAGGCTGTAGTAAATTGCAACTTAAAAGATGTGAAGAATGTCTGCTTTGCATGATCTCACCCCAGGTGCAAGGACAGTTGCTCGTTAGTAGAGAAGCTCTTTGTTCACAAATTGACTTATGTAGTAAAAGCCAGACATGGGAGTGTATTGGAATGTGCCAATCGTAACTCCTAGTGCGGATGGCGTCTGGGACTCAAGGCCAAGCGATGGACGATGGAACTGGACAGCGCTCTGTGGAAATTTACTGAAAGACGACCCCGCAGAAGAGGAGGCGCAAAGGGCGTGTTCTGGGATTTGGGGTTCTGTATTAGGGACAGCGCCCCGAGGGTGGAGGCAGATCAGAGCAGCCCAGAGCAGAGGAAGGCTAGGCGAAGGGATAGAGGGGGCAACTTAGACCAAGCTCTCGAAGTGAAGACTTCTTAGGAAGTTTCACTCTGACACCTTTTACTCGATGAGGGTCTCAAGGGATTGCTAAGTAGGGATGTCATCTAGTGCAGAGTAGGGACAGAGATGGTATGGTTCAGTGTCCCTAGTATCGACATTTGCTTGGTAGTGTTCTACCTCATGCTTTTAGAGATTGTGCTTTTAGTTATTTTTAGCCGTATGCGGATTCTCCGTAGAGTAGCTTTTGTGTTAGTGCCTATGTACTTGTTGTGCCTCGTATTGAGGACTTTGTATCTGCAAATCTTCATGCTGATAATAAAAACCAGAGAGCCAAGAGATTAAGTCTCGAGTCCTTGATTATGGCAAATTGTGGACAGAAATTTTGATAATCGTGTTTTTCCCTCCACGCTATTGGGCAAGTAAAAAGGTTCATCTGACCAGAGTGGGTTCCAGTAGATGATTGCGAGATACTAAAATGGGCCGGAGCAGTTGGTAGCAGAGGATGGTTTCTTTCTGATAGCGAGGGAAGATTAGATAAGGATAAGTGACCCTTGAGGCCCAAGAGACGATAAGTGATGCTGAATCATCAGATGGCGAGCAGCAGACGGCAGCAGATGAGCATCGACGGCGAGTAGCAGCACGGCCGAAAGCAGCAGTTCCAGGAGTGAGTATGAAAATGAGATGTTGTAGATTGCGGTGTTGATTTGTTGTGTGATGTCTTGCGGAGTTGTTGTGTATGTCGTGTGATTGTGAGATCAGGCTGTGAGCGCGCGCAGCCCGGGAATTGTGGTGTAGAAGACACCTGAGATAGATTTTGTTGACCACCCAAAGGAGATCGTGAGGTACCATCGATCACCTGGACCGAGATAGGGGGAGCGAATGCGTGTGTGTATGGCAACTTAACGCTGGTCGTGGGTTGTGGTGTGCAGATCGGAGTGTTAGTAACCTATCAGAGGCGATCTGTCTGGCCGGACGGGGGCAGACGGGCGCCAATTGAGGTCAACAAGGTCGAGAGACTGGGGACGAACAGTCAGAGGCTGTGGACGGACAGCCAGAGAAGTAACTTAATTGGTTATTTCAGTGTATGAATGGGACGTGAGTAAGCGTGAAATGAGTTTTGGAGAAGGGAACTGCTGCGAGCGAAGGAAGGTGACGTCAGAGAGTGTCGCGCTGTGATAGGCCGGTTGGTGTGAGTCGCGCTGTTATTGGAGGATTCGAGAACAAGAAGTAAATAGAGCGCGAGATCGAATTTGCTCATCATGAAGTGCCTTAGGGCTTTGCGAGAGTTGTGTAGAGGCGATAAGCATGTGGTTGTTCGTGGGGGAGAAGAAGCCCCTCCCGAGGATACCCCGGCACATTACATGGCACAGAATGTGGGGTTACATACTATAGTTTGGATTGAGAATTGGCACAAGATGACACAAGGTGAAGGGGAATTAGCTTTCCCGAGGTATGGCTCATTTAGATTAGCGGTGCTGTACCAACTGAAGACGGTGATGGGGTCCTTAAGACCTTTGCCAAGACCAGCACAGTTCGAAGCATTACATGCATGGATTAGAGCAGCGCATGATAAGGAAAAGGGAAGAAGTCAGGAGAGGATGAGGAAGTCGATTAGGGCATTTCAGGATGCCAAGTGGGACGCAGCGGAGAAAAGATGGAGAGTGCAGACAATTGAGGAAGCGAAACTGTATCCCGTGATAATAGATTCGACAGGGATACGCCATGTGAAAGCACAGGAGAAGGCACAAGAGGAAGATAGTGATTCCGATGATGGGGTATTGCAAAGATTGCTAGACGAGAGACCACCCCCTTATAATCCAGATGAAGCGGATGATAGGTGGGGTGAGAGGGGAGAAACTAGGAGGGTAACAATCCAGCCTGAGACCCGAGTGGAAGGGTTGGTTTCGTTTGAAACTGCGAGTTCACAGGGTCAGTCTGAGGCTAGTGGGAGGATTGAAAGAGAGATGAGGTTACCGGATGCCTTGAGGGTACCGGTCACCATTGGACCGATTGTGTCAATATACAGTCCGGAATCAGAGGAAAGAGAGAGGTCTGAACGAGTGACAGAAAGAACGAGGAGAGAAAGCGGAGAAAGTGAGTTGGAAGGGGCAACGGCCCGACCTCCAAGCCCTGTACAATGGAGTACACCATTAGCAGCGGTGTCAGACACATCTAGGGGCGAAGAGGACGAGAGACCGGTGAGGCCGAGGACTCTGATGGAGTCGAGATCAGATTTAGGGTCATGGGTACCGCCAAAGAAGCAAATGAGCTGGAATATGGGCAAAGCGGGGACAACCCCAGTTGCCTTTACGAGCCATTCTGCTCCCATAGAACCACCAGAAGAAAGGAGAGAGCAGGAACCGGAATGCGAGTATGATGAGGGACGTGGAGCAAGTTGTCAGGTGTTGAAAGGGGCCTTGAAGGCAGGAATGATAGATGTAGTAAGACTTAAAGCAGAGGCGGATGAAATAATATATGGGAATCTACCTCTTGAGAGAGTAGTGACATATACTCCAGATGAATTGCTTTTTGTAGCAAAAGATGTGACTCGGAAAGCACGAGCGGCACATGAGAAACTGGCGGGTTTGGCTAGAGAATATGGGGTGGATCTGTCCAAGACTAGAGCATTACAAGGGAACCATAGGATGCATTGTACTGAGCGGGAATTGGAAGAGAAAAGAGTTGTTGGTCTAAGGTCACATACTAAGGAACTGATTGTAGCGATGAGAATATGGCTGATGCTTGACAAATGGCAAGAGAAATGGGCTAGGAAAAAGAATTCTAGGGGAGCGAAAGGAGGGAGCTCTGAAGGAGATTTGCAGGAGGTAAAGATCCTTCCCTTGAGAGAGGTGGCGAATGGAGGATATGTGCATGTACCATGGAGCAGGGGGGATTTGGCATCATTTACGAATGATTTTCCCAGGCTCAGGGAGAAGCCTGCAGAGTGGTACAAGCAAGTTGAGCGTTTCGTTAAAATTTCGAAGGTGTTGTGGATAGATCTGAACACCTTATTCGATATCGTGGTTCCGGGAGATCTGTGGAACGCATGTAAAATTGCTGTTGATTGGCCGGACTATGGGCCTGATAGGAACATGGTTACAAATGGTCCGTCGCCCGTGGTAATGAGGCTGTACGATAAGGTAATTACCTGGTTGAAATCGAAGGTTTCACCCCAAGACATCGATTGGGTGAAGATAGACAGGACAGTGCAGGAGCCAAAGGAGACAGTACATGAATTTTATGAGAGACTTTTGAAGGCTTTTAAGCAGTACAGTGGCCTAGATGAGCTGGAAACGAAGGACATGGGACAGTTTGTGTCTAAGTTCGTGCTGGGTTTGAAGCCCGAAGTCAGTCTCATGATACAGCAGCATTTGATTTGTTGGCAGAATAAGCCTGTAGATGAGATCTTGCGGTATGCTAGGTACTGCACGGATGAGATTGAGTCAAAGCACAAGAAGATGAAGGATAACCTATTGCTCATTCAGATGCAAGCTGCTCAGGGACTGCCGAATGGGGGTCCGGTGGTGCGGAGACAGGGAAACTATCAGACAGGGAATCAGAACGCGCAGGGTCAGGGAAGGCCGAGGCCCGTTGACCCTAGGACAGGCATAGATGTAGCGATCTTGAAGAAGACGACTGCTTGTCACCAGTGTCACCAGGTGGGACATTGGAGGCGCGAGTGTCCCTTGAACCCCTATAATCAGCCGCAGATGGAGGGAGGAATGGGTCAGGTCCCTGGGGCGGAACAGGTACAGACGGTGACTGTACCGAGAATGATGCAAGGGGGGACCGGCGTCTCGCAGGTGCAGGTTCCCCAGCCACCCAGGATGCAGAACATACAGCAGGGAGCTCGGACTTATTTGCAGATGCCCATGTTCGAAGTGGGAGTAGAGAGGGATGCAGATTTGCTGGCGCAGCTAAGTTTAGGTCAGGATGATGATTGCATACTTAGGGCTATTCTAGAGGTAGATCAGAGAGGACCCTTTGTGGAAGCAGAACTCGATGGACACCCTACCACCTTTTTGGTAGATACGGGGGCTACCAGGTCAACTATAAGATCAGCAGTAATTCCGGGAGTAGCCCTTTCGGGGGAATGCATACAAGTGGTTGGAGTGGCGAACAAGAGGCTAGTGAGCCCCTTAACGGAACCGATTCCAGTCAGGATAGGAAACTTTAGGGATCGACATCAGTTCGTGGTGTGCGATTCTAGTCCTGTTTGTTTGTTGGGAAGAGACTTGTTGTGTAAGCTCAATTGCACAATCTACTGTACCCCGAAGGGAGTAGAGGTACAGACGAGGGATGATGACGCGACCTTTAAGGTTGCAAATCAGCGGGTGTGTGTGGAAATGTACCCAGCTTTGACAGTGGAGGAGCTTCCACAGGATTTGAGGGAGTCAGTGTCGTCTGACGTGTGGGATTTAAGCGGAGAGGAGATCGGTTTAGTCAGGGGAGTGGAACCAGTGAAAATACAGGTTAAACCGAATGCAGAATTCCCGAGAACACCTCAGTATAAACTATCGCCTGAAACAGTTGCAGGGATTAAACCTGTGATTGAGTCTATGATTAGGCAGGGAATACTGGTGGAGATCATGGGCAGTCCATGTAATTCACCCATTATGGGATTGCAGAAACCAAGTGGGAAGTTCAGGATAGTGCAAGACCTACGGAAAATAAACGACATAGTTGTTCCATGTTGTCCAGTGGTACCGAATCCATCTGTGATACTGTTCCAGATCCCATGCGAAGCTGGATGGTTCACAGTGATTGACTTATGTCAGGCATTCTTTTCGATTCCCCTACATGAAGAGAGTAGATTTCTTTTTGCATTTAGGCTAGAGAATCGTGTATTAACGTGGTGTCGTATCCCACAGGGGTATACGGAGAGCCCGTCAATTTTTAATCAGCTCTTAAAGAAGAATCTTGAAGGTCTTGTGTTGCCGAAAAACTCTGTTTTGGTGCAATACATTGACGACCTGCTTGTCGCGTCAGAGACAGAAGATGCTTGCAGGGTCGATACCATTGCGTTGATGAATTTTCTGGGAGAGAATGGTCACAAGGTGTCTCCCAACAAGCTGCAATACTGTTTACCTGAGGTCCAGTATTTGGGGCACAGAATTGAAAAGGGTAAAAGGAAAGTGTCTCCAGATCGCATTGATGCGATTCTGAGAATGCCAGTTCCCTCAACGCAGAGGGAAGTTAGAATGTTTTTGGGAATGGTGGGCTATTGCCGCCAGTGGATCCCAAACTTTTCCTTTGAAGCGAAGCCTTTACAGCGGCTGACGCGAAAGGATGTAAGTGATCCGGTACCATGGGACGACGACTGTTTGAAATCATTTCTGAGGCTGAGAGAAGCCTTATGTAGCGCTCCTGCGTTGGGAATGCCAGATTACAACAAGGCATTTGCATTATTCTGCTGCGAAAGAGAAGGTTGCGCATTAGCAGTGTTAACCCAGAATCATGGAGGTGTCCGTAGACCAGTTGCCTATTTCTCAGCTACTTTAGATCCAGTAGCTTCTGCGTTGCCCGGATGTCTCAGATCCGTTGCGGCAACAGGTGTCAGCATCGAGAGATGTGAGAGCATTGTGATGGGTCATCCTCTTACTGTACATGTGCCACACTCTGTTGAATTGTTGATGACTAGGACTAAAACGCAGCACCTCACGAATAATAGGCTGACTCGTTATGAGCAAGTTATCCTTGCAGCCGATAATGTGACATTGAAGAGGTGTGCTGTTTTAAATCCTGCTACATTGTTACCTATTCCAATTATAGATGATAACGAAGATTGTGAGGACCATGATTGTCTCGATGTGACTGAACTATGCACCAAACCGAGACCTGACATTGTCGATGAACCGCTCCCAGTGTCAGATGAGATTTTCTTTGTAGACGGTTCATGTTTAAGAGACAGTGTCGGTCGATTGAGAGCAGCGTTTGCTGTATGCACCATCACGGGTGTGGTTGAAGCCGCTTGTTTAGAAGGAGTACACTCCGCGCAGGTGGCTGAGCTCATTGCCTTGACTCGTGCCTGTTTGGCAGCCGACAAGATCCGTGTAACTATTTACACGGACAGCCAGTATGGGTTTGGTGTGGTTCATGACTTCGGACAGCTATGGTCCCAGAGAGGGTTTATGACCTCTTCAGGTTCTCCTATAAGAAATGGTGAACATGTACGGAAACTGTTAAAAGCATTGCAAGGTCCTGATGAAATTGCTGTTGTTAAATGTGCTGCACACACAAAGGGAAATGATTTTGTTTCGTTGGGAAACAACTATGCCGATGAAGTAGCCCGATTTTGTGCGGAACAGGGATGCAACTTCACTGAGACCTACATTGAGGAAACTGGGGAGGAGAGGGTGTATGGTCAGATGTTAGCTATGGCAGACTCATGGGAGGAACGGAAACAGCTTCAGGAAGGGGTCTCGGATCAGGAACGTGACAGCTGGATACGAGCTGGATGTGAGAAGGGAGATGTGGATATATGGGTTTCGAATGATGGACGAGCGGTGTTGCCGGAAAGTTTGTTGAATCCCATGGCGAGGTTGATACATGGTGCTGTACATCTGGGTAGGGATGCCATGATGAGAGTGTTTCGTCAGACTTGGTACAACCCGAAGTTTTGTGCAGTGGCTGAAACTGTGTGCCAGAGGTGTGTCACTTGTCAACAGATGAATGTGGGGAAAAGAACCGCTGTGACGTTGAGCCACATAGGGAGGTCAGGGGGACCTTTCAATAGGATGCAGTTGGATTTTGTCGAAATGCCGAAGTGTAATGGGTTGAGGTACATATTAGTGATAGTATGTGTCTTTTCCAGGTGGGTGGAGGCATACCCTACACGTAGATGTGACACGCTCACGGTAGCAAAACTACTATTGAGAGAACTCATTCCAAGGTACGGGTTCCCGACGTCCTTTGAATCGGACAGAGGAACTCATTTCCACAGCGAAGTTATGAAGTTGCTTTGTGCTGCTTTGAATATAGACCAGAAGTTACACTGTAGCTATAGACCAGAAGCTTCAGGGATAGTGGAGCAGGTGAATGGAACTCTGAAGGCTCGGATGGCGAAAGTGTGTTCGTCTACGTCTCTGAAATGGCCTGATGCATTACCTTTGGTCCTTATGAGCCTCCGAAGTGTGCCTGATAGAAGGACTGGGTTGTCACCCCATGAAATCCTCATGGGAAGAGCGATGCGTTTGCCTGCAATACCTGCTACTGCTCTGATAAATATCACTGATGATATGATCCTGGACTATTGTAAAGGCCTTGCTGACGTGGTCCGTTCTGTGTCTCAGCAGGTGCAGACAGCAACGGTTCCAGCTGCGAGTGACCGGTGCCACGACTTGGACCCAGGCGATTGGGTCCTAGTCCGAAAGCACGTGAGGAAGAGTTGTTTGGATGCTAGGTGGCGCGGCCCTTTCCAAGTGATTCTTGTCACGAACACAGCCGTCAAGTGTGGAGGTTTACCGAACTGGGTGCATGCTTCTCATACCCGTAGAGTTCCAGCACCCTTGGGAGATACAGCCCCTCTCGAGAACAAAGATCCCAGTGAGCCGACAGAGCCTCCTGAGAGGGCCAGTCAAGCTGTAAGGGTTGCTGAAGCGGCTGATGATGCACTGAATCGAGTTGGGGAAGAACGTGAAAGGAGTACTGACCCAGAAACCGGCGAAAGAGCAAGAGGTGCAGTGGGTAGTACAGAATCAAGTTCTGCCGAAGAAGAGGAGGTCAGTGCACAGGGTATTGAAGAGAAGACCGGAGGTGTTACCGAAGCAGAAAGGGTTTGGCCCGCAAGACAGAACCGGGTAAACCTGAGGTTGGCTCCGGACACAGACCTTGCACCAGTTTCGGAGGAACCAGAAGAAGAATCAGGAGACGAGGAGAATCCTCAAGGTGGTGTGAGAAGGTCCAAGAGAACTCGAGTGCCAAGTCGGAAGTACGCTTCACCAGAGTGGGCATATCAAGTGACTGATGCCAGGGTTACCGAGCACGGGAAGGTTGAGGTCGATGACATTGGTCAACAGTGTCCCGCTCCAGAGGGTGGAAGTGTTGCTGAAGGTTCCGGGATTGGAGATCGAAGGAATTTTGACGATTCATATTCCGAGTCCGCCATTCCTGAGTGTCATTCGAGGTATGATCTTGGACAATTTGGAGTTCCCGACGTTCACGACTGTGCCAGACCCACAGGAACTGATCATTCTTAAGCTCGAAATATTGCAAGGAGTCTTGGAGCTGTTGGGACCAGCGCTTATGTTAGATTGATTTGAGAAGGTTGCGAGCAGAGAAGAAGATAACCTAGATCCGAGCGGAAGAAGAATAAAATTAGGGATTTTTCCGTTATAGAACGAAGAAAAGTTAGGGAGGTTTGCCTAAAGTTCACGAAAGAGACACTGATGAGAAGGAGACTTACCCTTTCAGAGACTGTATTGGACACTGAGTATATTCCGAAGATGGCAGATCCTGCAAACACACCGTAGGGCTAAATTGATAATAGGCACATTGATAGGAGTTGTGATAGTCACCATATTTGCGGTAGTGATAAGTTCATACATGGTGGCTCACAGGCAAGAGGGGAAGGTTCAGGGAGCACCCACACCTATTACCCCAGGGCAGAGTGGTGTCAGTATTAGAGAACAGGAATCATCGGAGTTGAGAGATGTTCGCAGACTCCACATGGATTTGTCAAAGGGTGATTTTAAGCTTAACGCGTATGCAAGGTTGCTGTATGAGTATGTTGATGCGATGGATGTGAAGGATTGCTATGTGTGCATGCAGTTGCCTGCTTCAGTGGATGAGGGTATCAAGTACCATCATCTCCCATTGACATATGGGATTTCTTGTAGTTTATTGCTCAGTTTATTTTATGACAGGAGACAGTTCGAGTATTTCTTTTCAAATTTTGACACGGTACTTCCTGAAGTTCCAGCAATCAAGCATTTGAACAAATATGATTCTAACAAGAAAGAGGACAGACTCCTGAAGTATTTTAGACCGACTATGAAGTTGGATACGGCGCATGCTCACAGGAATAACCTGACATGTGCGTTATCTGAGATAGAGAAGAAATTCATAGACCAAGTAGAGGACAGGTATAGAAAGTTGACCCAGACACGACACACCGGAGATAGCCCAGTAGATTGGACGGACGAGGAGAGAGCTCACAGATCCAAGGGAAGTTATGGACCAATAGCGTTAGATGAGGTACAGAGAGGGAATTTGTGTATTGGACGGCCTCAATCCGATACGGATAAGGTCGCAGTAGGACATAGCACTTGTTCTCAGACCTTCACAGTGGAAGCTTCTGCTAAGAATTTTATGGTAGGTCCAGTAGAGGTAATTCCGACAGTATATTATGTATGTGGGAAGAATGCTTATGTCAGGCTACCTGCGAATTGGTATGGCATATGCTATTTGGCTATTATATTCCCGAAGATCTATCACACCGAGGACTTGGAGTTGTTAGAGACGAAGCGACAGTCTAGGAAACGTAGGGCTACGAACGCCGGTGCCGTGATTGGGGACATATACGGAGCAATGATACCTAGTATGGGTGTGGTGTTGAATGATGTGAAGATCAGGAGGTTGGCGACTGTGGTTGATGAGTTGTCTATGAACACTGCGAGATCTTTGTTGTTGGTGGCTGGAGAGATGTTGTCGATACGGAATATGGTTATGCAGAATCGCCTTGCTTTAGACGTATTATTAGCAAAAGAAGGCGGAGTCTGCAAATTATTGAAGGTTCAGGAATGCTGCACATATATTCCAGACAATACGAAGGAGATAGGGAAGTACATAGACAACATCACGACTATTCACAAGGAGATTATGGATTTGACGGAGGAGAATGTGTGGGAGAAGATTGGATTAGGATTTGGAAGAGTGGGAACTTGGTTTGCGAATTTGGGAAGAGGATTTCTGGGATCAGTGTTGAAGCCGATTATCATTGCTGTGGTTTGCGTGATTTGTTTGTGGGGATGCGTGAAGGCATGGAAGTGGTATCAAGGAGGCAAGGTTGAAAGGGCTCTTAAGGCAAACGAGAAAAGGATGGCGAAGCTCCAGGAGCAGCAATATGAGAGTCTTAAGAGACTGGAGGGAGTTCGACATGGCAAAGTTATGACTAGCGCGGTCTAAATCAGTTCTAAAGAAGAGAAATGTAATGGTGTGATGACGGATGTCATCAAAGGGGGGAACTGATGTAGCGCTTAAAAGTTTGAAAATTGTAGGGGTGCGTTATATTCACTGTTAGTTGGCACCCGCATATAATCAAATGTGTGCTCAGGTATTTTATGTGCAATGTATTACGAATTGTATAACCTATATCGATTTTAATAGAAGTGTTAGCTATGTACAAGCATCTTATGTATATATTGAAGCCATGCATAGAGCTTAGTCCTTTTTGAACAATGTGATGTTAAAACGTGTAGATTAGAATTCGTGTCTGTAGACTGTTTAGTTTGACCACACATGAAAGAAAGACGTAAATGTCAATACTGTGATTTAAACCTGCTTGTGTAACCGAAGTAGTGGCCAGAATTCGCATATATCGTTGAGGCGAAAGGCCTGGTATTTTCTTATGTTAGCCAAGGGCAATAGGCCAAAAGGATTTATTCCAGTAGAGGTTTTAGGCTGTAGTAAATTGCAACTTAAAAGATGTGAAGAATGTCTGCTTTGCATGATCTCACCCCAGGTGCAAGGACAGTTGCTCGTTAGTAGAGAAGCTCTTTGTTCACAAATTGACTTATGTAGTAAAAGCCAGACATGGGAGTGTATTGGAATGTGCCAATCGTAACTCCTAGTGCGGATGGCGTCTGGGACTCAAGGCCAAGCGATGGACGATGGAACTGGACAGCGCTCTGTGGAAATTTACTGAAAGACGACCCCGCAGAAGAGGAGGCGCAAAGGGCGTGTTCTGGGATTTGGGGTTCTGTATTAGGGACAGCGCCCCGAGGGTGGAGGCAGATCAGAGCAGCCCAGAGCAGAGGAAGGCTAGGCGAAGGGATAGAGGGGGCAACTTAGACCAAGCTCTCGAAGTGAAGACTTCTTAGGAAGTTTCACTCTGACACCTTTTACTCGATGAGGGTCTCAAGGGATTGCTAAGTAGGGATGTCATCTAGTGCAGAGTAGGGACAGAGATGGTATGGTTCAGTGTCCCTAGTATCGACATTTGCTTGGTAGTGTTCTACCTCATGCTTTTAGAGATTGTGCTTTTAGTTATTTTTAGCCGTATGCGGATTCTCCGTAGAGTAGCTTTTGTGTTAGTGCCTATGTACTTGTTGTGCCTCGTATTGAGGACTTTGTATCTGCAAATCTTCATGCTGATAATAAAAACCAGAGAGCCAAGAGATTAAGTCTCGAGTCCTTGATTATGGCAAATTGTGGACAGAAATTTTGATAATCGTGTTTTTCCCTCCACGCTATTGGGCAAGTAAAAAGGTTCATCTGACCAGAGTGGGTTCCAGTAGATGATTGCGAGATACTAAAATGGGCCGGAGCAGTGTCAATGTGCAATACTTTTAATACACGCCACTAATTTAAGATGGCCGCACTGTTCTCAGGGGAATATCCCTGATGTCTATGCATAATTGATTTTGTTCCGAATTCTCAACTACAGTTAATCAAAGCACTATAAGTTAATAAGGCCTATATCACAGTCAGAGTTTAGTGTAGTTCCCTTCCACAAATTTCATATTTGAGTAGTTATTGTAACTATTTCATGATTATCTATTACTGTCATTTTATACATTATTCAAATACTGTTCTCTTAGAAGGATTATCTACTTCGTCGATGGATTCAACTTTGATTTAAAGTGATGCCTGTGTAGTTGACATCTCAAAAATGTTAATTGGTTCATCATAAGGTAAGACTAGACCATGCAGGTTGCTCTATAAAGTCAATGTTTGTACCACCATTTTCACATGGCGAATTCATATAGCTTTCTTTGATTGAAATGCCTCAGAGATATGCTGTGATCATGGCGAAGTGAGTGTTATGCTGCACAGGGCTTTAAGTGGGATGAACAAAGGGGGAAAGTAGCTCTCTAGAAGAGGTGTGGCCTATGTAATTAAAGCTTGGCTTAAACATGTAAACTAAATTTCTGTAGCGTGCTACCTGGCCGACATTTTGGTTCATTGCTGAGCTTTGATGTTTTTGCATTCAGATATATAACACAAGAATTGATATAAACCTTAAATCAGCCAGAACTATTTGCTTTGTCAATCGATATTAACTGTTTAAGATAAATGAGTAATAATTTTGTTGTGAATAATTAATATTGAAAATGTTTAAATCCTGAAATGGTGAGACAATGAATTAATCTTTACTGTTGTCTACGGAAGGGGTAGTGATCTTTAGAATGTCTCAGTCCCTCCTGCTATGTTCCCTCTATGTTAGACATATACGCCATTTTCCTCTATATATCTTGTCCATCTGCATATCTTACATCTCATCTCTTTTCCTTTCAGCACTCTCTTTTCACTCTCTTTTGAATGCATGTCCTCGCAGCTTCTCCCTCACTTCTCCACCCACCAACCACGCAACTCACCAATAAGCAATGCATTTTCTTCTACATTTACCTTGTCAATATTTTGACAACTGTGTACCTACTTCAAACACATTTCCACAGAATCACAATTGCAACTGGAATGCATGACCATTGCTCGGTGTGCACTGCAGAGAGACCATGGATAGGATACCATGTATTCTGAACACCCTTTTGACGCACTGACATTGTGAGACACTTGTGTAAACAGAAAATCTCAATTCAGAGCTGAGCCATTGAGCTACAGCAATACTGTAGGAAGGTGGATTCTGACCACATGGCTGCCCCCACTTTTTTCCTAGTGTTTTGCTGGTTTTTGACTTAGTTTGGCTGGGATCCTGCTATTCAGGACTAACCCTGGGCGTAGTTTGCGCAGTAGCGCTACGCGTAGCTACGCGAAGTGCACTTCGCACTACGCAAGCTACGTGTAGCTTCGCAAACTGCGTAGTGCACTGTGCAAGATGCTGTTCGCACTGATTGCACAGTGCCGAATGCTTGTCCGCACTGTGCAATCAGTGCATGCTGCATCTTGCACAGTGCAAGCGGTCGTTTTGTGCCGCTCGAGTAGATTTCTACTCGAGCAGCAGCTTTCTCAACGCAGATTGGTAGTTTCTCATTGCGAGCGGTCACGAGCATACGCGACCACTCGCAATGAGAAACCTGACCTCCCCGCATTGAGAAGATCGCCGAAAGGTTTATTTTCCACGCGCACGATCTGCAACTTGATGTTGCTGATCGCAAACGAGGAAAACGTCTCGCTGGGATGTCATTTTGCTTGCTCGCGGTCGCCAACTTGACGTTGAGGACCGCAAGCAAGCAAAAAATGACCGCTGCACTACGCTACGTGTGTTTGCACTGTGCTACGTGCAATTCGCGTAATGCGAAGTAGCGCAAACTTCGCAAACTACACGAGCGTAGCGTAGTGATTTGCCCAGGCTTATTCAGGACCCCAGCCTATCTGCTTTCTCCCTTAAATTGATTCTCAGTACTTTAGGTACACTCCAGATTGGATTCTGGGGTACCCTTATAAGTCCCTAGTATATGGTATACTATGTACCCAGGGCATAGGTACCCCAGAGGACTACCAGGGGCTGCAGCATGTATTATGCCACCCCTGTGAAGCCTTCCAAAATGACACCACAGGACTGCTACTGCAGACTGGGTAAGGTGGTGCATGCACCCCTTGCTGAGAAATAGGTTCACTATATCTCTCCATATCACTGCACATATAAACCTATCAGTCACCCCTATGGCAGGCCTTACTAATCCTGAAGGCGGGGTGCTTGGTTTTATGTGAGAGGGTGCCCATGCATGAGCAGAGTCCCTCAGCAGCCTTCAGGAAGCTATTCTCCGGGGTTGTCTGGGATGCAGCCTGACCATATACTCTTAAGTGCATTATAACCTCGCGGTAAATGCTGACTTTGGGATGGCTGCACGGAAACATGTCGTGTTTGGTGTCAAACACCTTGGAATCCTACCCCCACACCAGTAACTGGTGTGGGAGTATGATCTCACCCTTCTAGAGGGAGAGACATGACAGCACCGGTATACCCGGTACCAGCTAACAGAGCCCTAGCATCACAAAATGAATGCTGCCAGCCACAGACACAAGTCTGGCCTCCTGCTGCTGAACAAAACTCTGGCAGGGGAGGCCTGGACAATAGGTTTCCTGTCACAGGGATGTGTTATCACCTCCCAGACAGGCTTTAGTGGATTGGGGCTGAGTGGGTGCACTCCAAGAGTGCTTTGAAGTCTGCACTGGGGGCACATTTGGTGTCCCTGTGCATAGTCCAGCTCAAACCGGTTGCAGGGGCTACCAGCCCCTGCTCCGGGTGAAACTGGGTAAAGGAAATGGGTTTAGCCACCCCTCTTTCCTGACCCTCCCATAGGTGGGTCCCCTGAGTTAGTCTAACCCCTTCCTTAGGTATAAAGAAGGAACTCCTGACTACAGAACTTTAGATATCCCTGCACGAAACTCTGAAACTGATTCCTGGAACTTCGACGATCTACATGACGCTAGATGACTGAAGAATCTCCCTTGGAGTAAAGGAGTTACTCCACTGCTTGGCAGGCACCAACGATGCAACAGTCGGGTTTGCATCTCCGAAGCTCCTGAGGACTCTGAAGAATTTTGCAACACAGGAGGTGGGTTCCCGTGGTCTCTGAGGTTGATCTGTGCGCTCAGCAACTCTGAGGCCTGTATCCCTTGTGAAGACCGTGCAATTTGAACCTCTGGACACCGCTACGATTTGCAGAAGCATCAGCTTTGATGTGACCTCTGCAGCAGATCTTTGGGTTACTTGTAGCCCTGATCCCGAGCAGCAATTGTACTGAAGATTGTCTGCCTACACTCCACGAGTGTTCCGTGAGCTGGCGCTTTGTGTTTTCTCTCGAGGCCCCTTCGCAATCCCTGGTCCGTTGACTGGTGGGTCCCTGTGAAGGCAACTCTAACTTTAATTGAGCTTCCCTGGGTGCTCCAGACGTGCCCTGACTCTCCATTGCTTGGGGAGTCCTCAGGACCTTGCTGGTCCGCACCGAAGCATCTTTCCTCTTCCTGTGTGGGTTGCTGTTGCCAAGACTTGTTGTGTCCAATCCAGGCACCGACACTGCAGCACTTGACATCCTTTGTGGGACAGCTCGAATCCAGCTCCTGGTTGCTGTCGATGCCTTCTGGTCCTCGTGGCTGAAGAGTCAAGCTTCCCCTCTTTGCACCTGAAGCACCCGACATCGGTGGGCATTCGTCTTTCGTGCCCCTGGTCACTGGCTAGTGACCCAGACTGTGTCCCTTCTGCTGTCAGGTTCTTCACATCTTCGATCCAGGCTTGGATCTCTTCGAACACTTCTCCGCTTTCCGGCAGCACCACTTTTCAGCATCTTGCCATTGAAATCGACGAAGACGCCCTGGGTGAGGTAACATGAGTACTCTGGTGATCCCCTGGGTGTTGGCCCTAGAACCATCTAAGACCAAAAGGGTTTGTTCCTAGTCCACCTCTAAGTGTCCTTAACCTTTGAAATTCCAACCGCGACTTTCCCCAGAGAAACTAACGGAGCTCGCGGCTGTGTTCTCACACTGCACACGTCCCCCGTGGGTCCCCTGTGTCACTACCTTTGGTGGTTCCTTGGGGTCCCAGTGATTCTACAGGCTCTAGGCCTTGTGCCTAGTCAAGTCGTGGTTCTAATACCACTTTCTTAATATATGGTTTGATTCGCCCCTAGGCCCTATCGTATATTGTGCTAATTTACTGTGATATTTTAAGTGTAACATATGTGCTTTGACCTCTAGCCTAATAAATAGACTAGCAGGGTGTGTTTAGTAATAAATACATATATTTTATATATATACCTGGTGTGGTTCTCCTTTCATTTGGTCATTCAAGAGGTTATAGACTGGTAAAACAAGCTGCTTTACATTCCTCCAAAACTTAGCATGAAGGCTGCTCTCCTTAGCTACCACTAGGACAGCTTTCTAATAAGGTTGTCTTTAAACTATCATCTCTAAGGGGTTGTTTGGACTTGGGCAAGGTGCCCACTATCAGTAGAGGACAACATATACCAGGATAAAGTATATCTTGAGGGCTGTCAGCAGGCAATGGAGGACATGCAGAATCAGGAATATGTGGTTTGATAGATGTCGATGGAGCAAATGTCTTGCCGTCATGTTTATAACTGTCTGTATTTGTGAGTAAGTGTATGGCTCTATCTAGTCATGAGACTACGAGTTTCAAAGCTTTTTCTAAATGTACAATTTTGGGTGAAAAATTATTTTTGAATACTAATGATTTCTCTGATCAATATAGCCATAACCAATGAATTAATTATGGCGCACTTGAAACTATTTTATTTAGAGGTTTAGAAGTGTGCTTAATAGTTTAGTTTAGTTATGTACATCTTGCTCTTGCTCATTATCCCTCTAATCAATGTACCCCTTCTGTTCGAAGTTCCGACACAGGCTTGCTCACACACTGGTGTAAGAGTCTTTGAATATGTTTTATATTGTGTTGTACATCTCTGGATTGTGCTATTGCTGTGGAAGTTTTCCTCTGCCTTAGAAATAGGTTCGTGTTAGGATTATTACTGTGATGATCTCTATTCTGATTTGCTCAGTGTGCTATCACTATTCATGCTATTCTTAATTTGCAGTTTTTGATTTTTACTTTTTTTATCAAATGTGTATAAAAACCCTTGGTTGTGGGGGTGAGATAGAGACATTCGCTTTGCTACTAGAGATGCTGCTGATTTCCTTTGTGATTCTGGCAGTTATATTGAGAGTCTTGCTTTTATCCCTAGAGATGTTGTCAGTGTTCCTTATGAATCTGACAAATAGAATTTAGAGACCTTTCGTTTTCCTCACAGAAATGTGTCTGATTATTTAGATGACTTTCCCATTCCTCCCGAGACTCTAGGCCTGATTTAGTTCTTGGTGGGACTGGCCCCGCCGCTGCTTTTTTGGCGGTCTTCCCGCCTCCTACCTGGCCCTCCGCCTGCCTGATTTAGATATTGGCTGGTAATGGGAGAAAAGACTGCAGCGGTCCCGCCTACTCCGCCAGGACTTCGTACCCACCCCTATGGTGGAACAGGCTGCAGGAGGTATTGCCAGTAATGCAGCCAGGATTCCTACCCTCCAAATTTGGATGTGGGCTGTTTCTAAGGGAATTCCGGCTGGAATCCCTCCTACTTCGAGTCAGCAGAGTGGGACGAAAAGGGGTGAAAACTCACCTTTTTGTTGGGATACAGGCTGTGATTTCATCCTCTACTCCTTCTCCCAGGTCCCCCGTTACCTGCTGCACCTTGACCGCAACAGACCGGCATCCCGTTTTGACAACCCCAAAGGTCGGTGTTCATGGTGTGTACGGGTATACATTGCATGGTGTATGTATGTTGGTGGGATGCAGAATGTACAAAATATACAAACTAAACATAACCTACATACACGTATGTACACATATACAGCATATATGTGTGTACATATATAAAAAAAATTCCAACCTGTCTCCTCACCATCACAGTTGCCCCTCGTCAGTACTCTGCTGACAGGACACCGCCAGCCCAACGGGAACATCCAAATCTGCTTAGCGGGACCCCGTTGTTGAGACCGCAATGGCGGGTGGTTCGCCTGCACAGAAGACCACCGCGGCAACGGTCTTGTGTGTATTGTGTATGAATTTAAATACGGTGGGAGGAAGACCACCAGCTCGGCAGAGTACTCAGTCCTGCGGCGGCATAAAGACCGCCAAGATCTTAATGAGGCCCTCTGTCTGTTACTCTTATGATTTTCGTTGCTTATTGGGCGATGGAAAAATGTTGATTTCTGACTATGTACTGAGCCTTCATGGCATGCATTTTGCATTTCTCTATATTGCCTATTTTGAGATTTTGTAATACAATCCTTTACCTTTCATTGATATAGAACTCAGTTATTGAGTGGTCTCATTCAATATTTTATTACTGTGCTAAGTTGATTTGGGGGCCTAATGTTGATGAGGGTGGAGACTCATTGCAAAATCAAGAGTGTAGGAGCCGAGCTGCCGAAGGTAAATTTTGAGTTGAGAAAAATATTGGGGTTTGGCCCTAACTCTAGAACAATGGCAGCTTGAACCTAAAAAAGAAAGCTGATGAGGGGGTAAGTTATCTCAGTTAATGTAAATGAATGGAGTATATGACTACAGAATTGGCCCTTGATGTTAAGGTGAGGCTAGCATCTAAAGTGGCTCAAGTGTCAAATAAACTTTATACGGTTTTACATCAAAAACCATAAAAGTCATACATATAAGAATGCATAAAAACATAAAGCAGATAGATAAAACAGTAATTCATTAAAACATATTGAAGTCAAACCTCTTTTACAGGTTATAAATAAGGCCCAAAGCCCACCCTAATTAGTTTGGGGCCTTCATATGCAAAGTACCGTAAGAGCATGACCTCCAGTTAGAACAATGCACAAAATCAGCTAAACCGATAAAACCTTAAACATCCACTATCTACACATCCATACAGGCCCTTGATTTCACAAAATCCTACTATGAAGATAATGCAGTCCTCTTTTAGCAATTGAAGGTACATAAGGGCAGGACGGGCCTGACTAAAATTCAATCTTTTTAAAATAGGAACCGGAAAGTGCCTTTGGTGAGTTTCATACAACTTACATAAAAACATAAAGTGTAGCAGATCCAGCAGAGACTGTCCGTCGCAGACGCAGGGAGCTAACACTTGGCCCCTATTGTATCCCTTGGGCCTAGCTAGCAAAAAGTGAAAAAGGTTCATACGGAACCTCGTTAATAATAATTTCTCATGTGTCGATAAAAACCCCATAAGGTAAGGCTCCGTTGTCGGAGTTGTTTTGAGTAATAAAAATGTGCAGACACTAGGTTTCAGTAACTCCTGCGCTTCCCTGTCCACTTTCCTTAGGGACAGGAAGGCTGCCCTGATAAGTTCCACGTCCTTCTTGACAATCAATTCTGGCTTACAAAATAGATCACCGTGCCCTACCTTTTCCAGGCTACTTTTAATGTACTTGAACCACGGGATACGTGTTGCATTATCAAGGGACATGCACTCTCTTAAGATTATGTGGTTAAGGGTTAAGTCTTTATTTAGCCAACACTTCAACCAGAAAATCAGAGGGCACAGTGCAAGAACATCACTTAGGTAAAAGACCCCCAATTTCTCATGTGCCACTAAGTTGGGGGTTCCGCGCGGGACACACAGAAGGCGTTTCAAAAAGTCGTTCTCCAACACCTGAAGCGAGTCCACAACAGTGTATCCCCATATTTCACTACCGTAGGTAGATATAGCAACACTTTTGGCTTGGTAAACCTTTAGCATAGCTCCTGTTGGTTTCCACCCTGTTTTAGAGGCAAAATTAAAAATTGACGCATTAACCCGGACCACGTCCCCCCTTTTCCTCAAGATTAAAGGACTCCATTTCATTTTATCGTCAAAAAGAACTCCTAAATAGGAAAATACATTAGCACGGGGATCTTGGCAGGGCCAACACTGAATTGAAAACTCTTTTTAGATCGTTGCCCCACTTCCATTACATAAGATTTGGAATTATTGATTGTTAGGTCCCGATCAAACATGAAACTAGAAAAGGCTGTTAGAAGGGATTGCAGACCCACTGCCGCCCTAGATATAAGGATGGCATTGTCTGCATATAACAGGACGGGAATGCCATGCTGCCCTACATATGGGTAATCCACTTCAGTTGCTCTTAATTCAGTCTCCAGGTCTTTGATATAAAAATTAAATAAAAATGGGGCCAAAATGCAGCCTTGCCGTACACCCCTCTTAATCTCAAGGTCCCTAGTAACCCGAAGGTCCTGGGAGAACCTGACGTTAGCCTTAGTTGATTTGTGCAGGTCCTCTAAAAAATTAACAATATTGTTATCCACTTCCTTTGCCCTCATGGACTGCCACAATTTAGCTCTGTTAATGCAATCAAATGTGGAGGACAAGTCCATGAAGGCAAGATAGATAGTATCGGAACGTGTCACGGTATATTTGCTCAGTATCATATATAAGTTAAGACACTGAGCAATGGTAGAGTGGCCCGACCGGAATCCATACTGGACTTCCGACAGAATCTCTTCCTTCTCTGCCCAGGTTGACAATCTCTGCAAGAGGATACGTCCCACCACTTTCACCACTGATTCAATGAGAGATATGGGCCTGTAACAGTGGGTGCTATTTCTATCTCCCTTCTTAAAAACAGGGACTATGGTGGAGGAAGCCCATGATTGAGGGCACCCAATTTTGCCGCTGCGTTAAACACAACCACTAGAATTGGTGCCCAAAAAGGGGGGTTGGACTTGAATAGGTCCGGAGGAATCCCATCTGGGCCCGGTGCTTTGTTAATGGATAGCCCTTCAATACCAGCTATAACCTCATCCTTTTAGAAGATTATTGGCGGGTCATTTACGACCCGCCTCCCCTGGCAGCTGTGCTCCGTGGGACGGTCAAACATGGATTGAAAGTGAAGCACCCACTCCTCAGTGATGTGTGAATCTAGGGCCCCCCCCACTTCCTGACAGAAGAATGGTTGGTTCTCGATGCTGGCAAGATGGCCGCTGTAGCTCTGTAGAGGAAAGTCGCTAATTCACCTCTCTCCTATCTTAATGCTATCGGACTTCTGACAACGGGGATGCGGGTCTTTGGTGGACTCCTTTCTAATTTCTCAGAGCGAGCATTCAGGTCGGACTTATTGAACGGAATCCTAAACAAGGCGAGGAAAACTTTCCCTGGTTACTGGGGAAGTATAATTAACAGTGTGAAAGTTTCGCTTAGAATGTCGCAAAGAAACTTGGACAAGGACAGGGACAAGGAAAAAAACAAAGAGAAAGCTGCAGTAACTGGGCCATCCGAAGGTTTGATGAAAAGAGAAGAAAATTGCCTTGGAGCGATTTCAAAAGCACCGGCACCAGCACCGGCTACTGCTGCTAAAAGACAAACGGAGCAATTCAATCGCACCACAAAGAGTGCCTTGAGAGGGAGAAAAACCGAAAGACAGGAAA
The DNA here is from genome assembly GCF_964204655.1 of Triturus cristatus. Taxonomy (NCBI): domain Eukaryota; kingdom Metazoa; phylum Chordata; class Amphibia; order Caudata; family Salamandridae; genus Triturus; species Triturus cristatus. Next base: position 655,251,205 of record NC_140579.1, read on the forward strand.
AACAAGAAAGGAAAACGGAGCCAAAACCGGAGACCCGCTCAGCAGCTAGCAAAGCGGCGAGGGAGCTGGCACTCGAGCCAGGAGGGGAAACACAGCGTTTACAAATGCCGACATCAAAAGAACAGATGCGACAGTCAACGTTACCTGAATCCTTCGCGTCAAAAGTAGCCCCGCCGGCTCAGAAGCAAGTGGAGGATCCGCAGCAGCCCGGAACACTAGGAGGACCCCCGCGGCTGTCAATTGCGCTGAACGCGGGCGTCGGAGAAACAGCAGACCGCGAGGACGCAGATGCTGTTACCCTGGTTGCTGGGCAACCATTGAATCCGGTAGAAAACATCACGCATCAAGCGGTGCCGAGTACCGGAGAGAAGAAGGTGAGCAAGGGGGGAGAGCAGAAAACGGATGAAGATTGTAAAGTGCTAGACCAGATGGAAAAGCTTAACAATGCCCAAATGCTAGACGCTCTGGCAAACGTGGAAGCAGGGCTGATTAAACCTACAGGCCTAAGGTGGGGGAGCACCCAGAGCCTCGAGGGGTATCAAGACTTTGGATATGATCGGGACAGCGTTAAGGGTGGTAGAGAAGATAGAGATTTGAGGGGTGGTTCCCCTGAATTCTTTTCAGTAAATGAGGGCTCGGATACAACAGATATTAGTGAGCCCGAGAATGAGGAGGAGCAGAGCTGTTCAGACCACACTGCTGAATCAGACACAAGCAAGGATTCCACTGAGCTGGTGACCCAGAAGAAAAGGAGATCGGGATACAGAAGAGATGGTGGAGGGTCTAGAAGCAGTATGGATAAAAATCTGTCATGGGATTACTCTGCTACATCAGCGACTTACCTGGAAAAAGATTAGGGAGACAAAGATCAGGGAGAAGGAGATACTACTGGGAGACCAGAGCCTCAAAACATAACTCTTGAATTGTTGTTTGGAACTTTGAAGCAGATGCAATCAGAGGCCAGAGCAGAAAGTCGAAGGGCAAAAAGAGACACAAAAAAGCTACAAGCCTCACTGAGAAGAGTAAATAGAAAATATGAAGAGGTTGAGGAGAGAGTTACCCAGGTGGAGGAAAGGACTGGCAGAGTAGAAGATGAGGTAGCAGAATGGCAGACTTTTAAAACGGAACAAGGGAAAGTAGTGGAAGACCTTCAATGGAAACTAGAAGATTTCGAAAACCGCCAAAGGCGGAACAATGTAAGACTTTTGGGACTTGCGGAAGGGCGGGAAGGACAGGACCCGAGAGGTTATGTGATTAAGGTGTTAAAAGAAGCCTTTCCAGAATCAAAATGGCAATGGGATCTAGAAGTGCAAAGAGCCCACAGATATCCTTTGTTTGTAAGGAAGAATCGAGGGAGTCAGGAGAATGCATTACCAAGAGCAATGTTGGTCTTTCTAGGGAATTACTTGACGAGGCAAGAAATAATTGATAAAGCTAGACCAGATTCAAGAAAGTTAGCCGACGGGAATACATTCTTTGCCAGGCCAGACTTCTGCCACGTCACTGTGGAAAGAAGATGGAAGCTAAGGCAGATGATAGCACCCTTCCAAAAGCAAGCTGCAGAAGCTTATTTGCTGTTTCCAGCAAGATTGAAAGTCATTAGGAAGGGGTACACCAAGATATTCACGTCCGAGATAAAAGCAGGAGAATACTTGACGGAGATCACGGAGTTGGAGAAAGGAAAGGAAAGTAGAGGGAAAACTCCAGCGGTAACACCACCAAATGGCCCTTCAAAGACATAGTAAGAGAAAATCCCCAAAGTACACATAGGGATAAGTACATGAGAGACTAGGATAGGAGAGAGTAGCGACACTACAGACTATAGGGGACACACATAGGTCAGGATTGACCTATTTGCCTGTAGCAAGGGGGGTGGGGATCCAAAGGGGAGGGGGGAAGAGGGGGGAAAGGGGGAGGTGGTGGGGAAGGGGAAACTCATGCACTCAGGAGGTGGTTTTAAGCACAGTAAAGGTAGTGAAGGTTTGCGAGGTAGGAGGTACAGTATACTAGTAAATAGAATCGTAGGTAAGAAAATACTGAGGTTTGATGAAAAACGGCAGGCATGCATACTTACAGAGGGTAAAAATTTTGAACCACAATGACATGTAGGATAGCCTCAATAAATATCTGTGGTTTAAATGAGGTAAATAAAAGGCTTAAGACGGCTGCCCTGTTAAAATGGCTAAATCTTGATTTAGTGTGCCTGCAAGAAACACATATTGAAGGCACTAAGGCTTATTTACTGGAACAGCTTGGCTATAACACGCTGGCAAAAACGAACCAAAATACAAAGACGAGAGGGGTGGCAATTTTAGGTAGGAGTCAGGATACGCTGGTTAAGAGAAAGAAAGAGGATCAGTGGGGAAGATGGGCTATAGCGGAGATAAGTTTTAGGGGGGAGACAATCACGATTGTCTCGGTCTATGGCTCTACAGGAGATGATCCGGATATTTTTCAATTTTTGGATACAGAATTGGCACAATGGCCGGAGCCCATTATACTCTGTGGTGACCTAAATTTGCACGATCCAGACAGTAGTTTTTTAGACCCCGGTAGAAAATACTTGGGGAGGAAAAGGAGGACTTATAGAGCCTTAGCAGATATGGCAATACATAACTTGTTGGAAGACCCTTGGATAAAATGTCATCCAAATCTAGATGGGAGTACTTTCTTTTCAGCCCCTCATCAGATAATGGTTAGGTTGGATTATTTTTTAATTACAAGAGGACTGATGGATTATGCAAGAATAGATAGGGAACCAAGGATCATCTCAGACCATAGCCCATTAGTCCTAACTGTAGCAATTGGGCAAAGGAGAAACAAAGAGCTAAGACAATGGACATTTGATAGAAAGTTGCTACAGGATCAGCGGTATAGGGAAAGATTGAGTAACTGGATCAAAGAATATTGGGAGATAAATAGGGGTACTTCAACACCAGGGATAGTGTGGGATGCTTTTAAAGCTGGAATAAGAGGCGAAACCTTGAGTTATGTAATTAAGGAACAAAGAATTTTGAAGGTAAAAGCTGAACAAATTAATAAATCAATCACTGAAGCACTTATTACAGCTTTACATACACACTCCCCAATTGACCAGATCTTATTGAAAATAGTTGCGCTTAAAGCCGAAGCTATGGAGGAGATGGGGAAGGAAACAGTAGAGAAGTATCTGGTAAATAAGGAAAAGGTATACGAACTAAATGAAAGAGTTGGCCACATACTGGCTGTGCGTGCTAGGCAAAGGGTCGGGATGGCCGATATAAAGGAGATTAAAAATTCTCAGGGAATTAGGGTGAAGGAAGTTGAACAGATCCGAGAGGTCTTCAAGCAATTTTATACAGAACTCTATACAAAGGATGGTCGAGAGAAAGTGGAGGATATAAGGACTTATTTAAGCGAGATAGAGCCCTCAGGGCTAGGAGAGGAGGACAAGAAAGGGCTGGAGGAGATACTGCAGCTGAAGGAACTGGTTGAGGCTATGAGGGATCTACCATCAGGGAAGGCAGCTGGCCCGGATCAGATTCCGATAGAATTCTACAAAACCTTTCAACCCTTTCTCATAAAAGAAATGTTTAATGTTATGCTGCTGGCACAAAAGGGTGAGTCGGTACCAGAGTCCTGGGGCGGGGCAGACATCATCGTAATACCAAAGAAGGGTAAACCCCCAGACATCCCGGGGTCGTATCGTCCTATTACTTTAATGAACGCAGATATTAAGGTGTTTTCTAAAATTTTGGCGAAAAGGTTGTCTAGGGTAGTTGAATCACTGGTAACTCCTTCTCAGCATGGATTTATCCCGGGTAAAGGGACAACTCAACATACTAGACAAGTAATTACGGCATTTGATGCAGCAAGCATTTTAGAAGACCCCATGGCAGCCCTGTTCCTAGATGCTGAGAAGGCATTCGACAGGGTTTCTTGGAGGTATATGTGGGAAGTTCTGAGATGGAATGGTATAGGGGTAGGATTTATTAAAGCTCTACAGACCCTATATATAAACCCGACGGCCAAGATAAGAGTTAATAGAGGACAAACATCCGCAGTCTATATCCAGAGAGGAACAAGGCAGGGATGCCCCTCTTCGCCCTTACTTTTTGCTCTTTACCTAGATCCCTATATACCAAAGCTGGAAAGAAATGTTCTGATTCCACCGCTAATATTAAACGGTTGTAGATTTAAAACGCTAGCATACGCTGACGACGTGGCCGTCCTGACGACAAAGCCCTCGGACGCTATCAGGGTAATCGAAGAAGAAGCTGCGCGATTTGGGCAGTTCTCAGGATATAGCCTGAATAAAGAGAAAACTCAGATAGTTAAAAATCAGTGGGTAATGTGTAATGATGATAGAGTGGTGGGAGTGGCAAACTATCTGGGGGTCCAGATTACAGCAGAAGTAGATAAGATTGTTAAAATCAATATCGCACCCTTAACAGCTCAAGTTAAAAAGGATCTGGAAAAAATGAATAACCTACACTTGTCATTGGTAGGCTGTACAAACATCATTAAGATGTTGGTTTTACCTAAATTTTTATATTTTTTTAGGGCTATACCCTTGTTGTTTGAAGCCAACTGGTTTAAGGGCCTAGAGGCCATATGTAGCAGGTTTATCTGGGCACATGGTAAGACCCGGAGGGCCTATAGGTTTATGACACTTCCTAGGGAAAAAGGGGGATGGGGAGCACCAGACTTTCGTTTATATTATATGGCAACTGTTTTGCAATATGATGTAAGAATGCATAAGATGTCTACTGAGATTTATGCAGTTGTGTTAGGGGCAAATACCTATAACTGTTTTTTAAAATGTATAGATTCTAGCTATTTTAAGAGAACCAGGTTTAAAACTGTTAAGGCGGCTGTTGTGGTATGGAATGCTTTCTTAAAAAAAGTCAAGATGGGGAGGTATAACAGATATGTGTCCATATGCAATAATAGATCACTCCCAGCGGAAATATTTGCTGATCAGACAATGGCGGAGTGGGCAACAAGGGGGATTACGCAAATAGGAGACTTGATCTCTCAGGATGGTTTTATGCAATTCTCAGATCTGCGAGCTTTATATAACTTAGATAATAGGGTTTTTTTAAAGTATTTACAGATTAGAAGTTTCTTCAGAAACAAAGTGGGAGGCCCTGCAGGCTTTACCAAGATAGAAATAATGGAGAAAATCAAGCTGATGGGGGACTGTACGATAAGATCGTTTTATGCAATATTGTTGAAAGAAAATCAGGATGATTTAGAGAAATTTAGTACAAAATGGGTAGATAAAATAGGAGTTAAAAGTAATTTGTTTTTGGAATCTCTGAATTATGGACGCACAATATTAAGTTCAGCCCCTTTGCAGTCTCAGCACTATAAAACATTATATTTTCTCTATTTTACGCCAGCAAGGATAGCAAGATGGGGTGGGACTGTAGGAATTAACTGCCCTCGATGTGATGCGTTAGAGGCAGATAGCATACATATCTTTGCAACATGTCCCCAACTTCAATTTTTGATTAAAGAGATAGAGGGGTTCCTTGCAAGGTCCTTGGGTATAGGGATCTCTCTTTCACCATCTTGGATTATGTTAGGAGTGGCAGAAGGAGAGCAGGAGCATGCAGAATTCCTGTTTGCTATAATGGCCGTTTACAGATTGACAATAGCTAGGGCTTGGTTGGATAAAAATCCCCCAGAATTTCAAACTTGGTTGTCAAATACGTTGTATGTACATAATATGGAGGAAAATATTTCTGCTCGGAAAGGAAGGAGAGGAAGATGTTTGGGGAGAAGGACTTGGGAGCCATTAAGTAAATGGAAGGAGAGACAAAAGTCCCGCACTGCTTAAACAAAGTATTGAAATAACTTGGTGGAATTGCTGGAATTTAAATAATAGAAATTATTGAAAGTATTGTAACTGTTAATGGGTATTCAACGTAAGTTAAAACTGTGCTTATATTTGTTGTTATTTTTCTTTGTTTTTGGGAGAAAATAAAAAATATTTAAAAAAAAAAAAAAGAAGAATGGTTGGTTCAGAGCGTTCCAAAACCTGGAGCTATTCCTAAGAGTGCTAACAGCAATCAGTTCCCTCCATGCCACCTCCTTCAGGTCATCCTTCCGTTTAACCAGAGCTAACTTATATTCTTTACGACAAGCGCGTACATCAGATTGGCTCCTTGGTTTGGCTGACAGAGCTTCCCTCAGCTTCTTAGCTGCCTTAGAACAGTGAAAGTCGAACCATCTAGGGCCATGGGTGACACTTCTACTAACCGGAGCACTTAAGATTTCACCAGGCTTATGCGCTATTAGTTCATATGCGCCCATAATATCTTTGGGAGAGGAGCCAACAGCTGTACAACATGATAGCTCAGTGGCACAAGAAACTTTTACTTTATTGTAAAATTTATCTGGGGAGATCTGAGACCATTTAAGTCTTCGCCTGCCATCAGTCGGTCTTAATATACCCCTTCGTGAAACATCACTGATTTGTACGGATAATGGGCCCAACATATGAATACAGAGTGGATTGTGGTCACTAAATTCACCCTCCATAATAATAAAACCAGGAAATAAAGATTGCAAAGAGGAGGAGATTAAAATAAAGTCTATAAACGATCCCTTCCCGTGCCCTTTAAAAGTTGCCACGGTAAATGTGGTTTGCGGGGCGGTTAAAGACATCAAGACCACCATGTCTAATTCATTTATCATGTTATTCATTGATTTCCCCTGTCAGTATTCCCAAATAACGTTTCTGAACAAGGGAATGTGAAATCTGTTCCATATGCAAAGATGTGGAAAAACAGTTTTTCCCTGTCCTACTAGCAGCCACAGAGGGGAGCTTTCTCACAGACTATTGCTGTCTATGTTTGGAGGTGTTAAAGGGCCACATTTTTCCACAGCCTTTTGAAATATCATCTTCTGGTGGCAGAAAGAGGGTCCAATGTTTCCGGCCAAGGTGATCCAGATCTCCAAGGTTCATGGGGTCTTTTCCACGTGGCTCTCAAATACATCAAATACATATCTTTTACTTACAGCCACCCTCAACACAGCGCAAGCCCTCAGAGAAACAATTAAACAGCTCAGAGATTCCGCCATTACCCCTTAAGTTGCTTGCTTTGAATGCCACACTGTTGAAGGAGCTAGCCAGTGGAAATAAGAAATGGTTCGCTTTCTCATTACTACCGTGGTGTAGTATTTAAGGATTTAATAAAGGGATAGCTGCTTCTCTCGAGAGATGTCCTTTCAATGAATGAAATTGCTCTTTCACCGTACTCACTGTTTTAGGTTCCCCCTCGCTCAAGGTATCGTCCCAGAAGCTCCCAAGATTGGCCACATACTCCCAGTCCTTAAGAGACCTACAGTAGACCCTGATGACCGGGGTTGAGGAACAAGTTGGCGGGCTGAACACGCCACTGAACGGCAGCATTACAAGATGCTCCCTCTCTCCTACTCTGCCCGAGAACGGTGCCTTATGAGAACCATTTAACCTGAGAAGAGTCCACTCGCTTATCCTTTTTCTTTCTCCATTAAGACATTGATATTAATTCCGAAACTAGGTGCTGGGTGTTGCAATTTTTACTGGGTCGCTGTGGACGGAGATTTCTTTCTCATCTGACCGACGCTTACCTTGGGCGCAGTAGGAGTCTTTTCGGAATCTGCACTTGGCTACTCTCGCCTTGGACTGCAGCGGCTTCAGGCAGTTTGTCTCACCCGCAGCTCCTGCTCCAGCTCTCGGCGTCGGAATAGAGACGCGGCTTGCTCCGACTACCGAGTCATGGCCCCCAAAAACGCTCACAGATCAGCCCGAGCTGGGAAGGGTCCTATAGTCGAGAGCTCGGTTCATGTTGGAAACACTGCCGCAGTCACGATCTCGGCTCCCTCGGCAGTCTCCCTGGATACTTCTGAGGCTACAGCAGACAACGCTGGGAAAAGCGCTGGGAACGTTGGGAAAAGTGCTGGGAACACTGAGAAAACAACCACGACCCCTGGTAAGCTGATCACTCGAGCCTCTCCGTCCTCTGCAGACGCACAGAGCAGGTTAGATTTTGTATCAATTTCTGGGAACAATGTTGCCTGTACTAGTCCTTCAGTGCCTCTCCTGCCTTTGATGCCCTTGATGCATATTAATGCCTTATCTCCGACTGGTCTGGGCTGGGCTCTGATTTAAGTATAAACCAACTACCAGATAATTATAGTGATAATGGAAAAATAAACTCTGGCTTTTCTAATAAGGGATTTTCAGAGACTCTTATATCGGCCGGTGAGGGGACGGTCAATACCTCGAAACTGTCGAAGCGCTCTCAGGAGGCTGGCCAGATTTATGCTCATATGGAGAATAACTTGAATGTATCGATTTCGCCCACTACTGGCTTGCAATCTACATTAAGTAAAGATAAAATAATTCATAAAGAAACTTCGGACAGTCATGCTGATGACGAGGATGTCTCGGTGGAAGGGGAGGAAGAAGATACAACCAGCCCTCCCATACAACACTCTGGCCTCAAAAAGGGAAAATCAAAAACGAAACACAAAACAAAAAAAGGAAAGACTTTCAATACTTCTGTTTTGTCTTCAAGTTCAGCCTTAAAAACTCGTGGTAAAACCATTATTGATGAGAGTCCCTTGCGACGGTGGATACAGGCAAAAGGCGGTGTTAAGAATATGGCTTTACGTCTCTCAGGTACTTAGCCTACGGAGGAAGAAGAGTATTTAAAGGAATGCCCCGCAACAGTCGGAAGTAAAATAAATCAACCTGTCCCGACTATTTCATCCACTGTTGCTTCAGATATTTACTTTGCTGAATCTCATGATTCCTGTGCCCCTACTGCAGTAATCACTACTGAGTTGGATTCTCAACGGTCGCTCTCAAACTCTGTAAGCCTCACTAGCCCCCTGCTTACACAAGGTAATACTGGATGTAATCTCTCTTCTTATGACCAAATCTTAAAGATCCTGACTGATCACAGAAATGAAGCGCAACAACACTTTTTACAGCTTAGAGAGGATAATGTTCAATTACAGAAATCTTTAGCAGAAGCTACTAAACAATTTGGAAAAATTACTCAAGAAGTGGCGGAGCTACAACAAAGGGTTGTAGGAGTTGAGGAAATATCTGCCCGGGCCGAGACTTTGACTAGCCAACACGACACGCAGATTTCAAGCCTTCAGAATAAAATTGAGGACATGGAAAATCGCCAAAGAAGACAAAACCTTCGACTTTTTGGTATATCGGAGGGCTTAGAAGGATCAGATCCAAGAGCGTATATGGTTAGCCTTTTTCAGCAAGCTTTCCCAGACTTATCAGATTGGGACTGGGACTCCCAGCTACAAAGGGTTCATAGGCTACCTTTGGTTCAAAGAAATAAAGAGAGCAAATTTCCGCGGCCCTTTTTGATATACTTTGGCAACTTCCTACTGAGACAAGCGGTCTCTTCTAAGGCCAAACCTCATTCTCCTATTAAAATTGATAATGTCACGTTCTTCACAAGATCAGATTTGAGCAAGGCCACCATGGACAAACGATGGAAGCTACGACAACTTATCGACCCTTTCATATCTCTTGGGGGGCAGGTATTCCTGCAGGAACCTGCCCGTCTCAAAGTAATGAAGGGAGGCCACACATACATCTTTACCGATGTCAAAGAAGCTGAGACTGCACTTTCAAATTTAGCGAAGGACCGTCCGTAAACTTTCTATGTACATGATTTTCCACTTAGGCCCTAACAGATTGATCACTACACTGAATAGCTATTCTTGGAAAAAAAATATGTATAAGTGCAAGGATTATCAATACTGTAATCATTGCGTGTGGGGTCTTTCTCAGGCGTATTAAACCCCTTTTTTTTTTTAGCAGCTGTATTCGCATCTAAATGCACTGTATGGGGTTTTTTCTTTTCCCTTTTCCTTTTTTTTTTTTTGGGGCAGAGTGGGGGAGCCAGAGGGAGTTTTCCGATGCTGCCTTTCAATTAGGCTGCCTTACAATGGCAGCATGGATCCAAGGGGTGCTCTCCCCCGGAGAGTCTGGGGGGAGGTTCCGGCTGGGATGGGTTCGTAGGAGGGGTTCACGGGTGGTGGTTAATAACGATAAAAATGACAACACAATAATAACACTTATTGAAAATAGTAATAAAAGAGAAAAGCTGATACATATGGCTATCTTTTTTAGAATAACTGACTTCTTGATACATTTGAAATGCTTAGACTTAGTTGTTTAGTATGGAATGTTGCTGGCCTTAATTGCAAGAACAAGAGACGATTAGTTCAAGAAGAACTTAAGCTGTATAACCCCCATCTAGCTTTATTCACTGAGACACACATTTGCTATAAAGATAGGAATTTGTTAAAGTTATTAGGATATGAAACTGTTGTTTGTACTACTTTAAATGCTACTATCAGAGGGGTGGCTATACTAAAACAAAGACAACTGAAACTAAATGTTATCAAAACTGCTGCAGACAAAAGGGGTAGATGGATAATAGTACAGGTTGATTTGGAAAACTGTAAATATGTTATATGTTCCATATATGGACCCAATATTGATGATCCTTATATTTTTGACTGGTTAAATATTGAACTATTGGAATGGGAAGGCGAACTCTTAATCGGCGGCGATTTTAATTGTATAATTGACTATGACCTAGACACTACCAAACATAGGGGGTTTCAACGTATGCGGAAGATACGGGCGGCCATATTAGAACTAGGTCGCCTACATAACCTAAAAGATGCTTGGAGAACTCTTCATCCTAAAATACCCGGGTATACGTACTATTCCGCACCCCATAAACTATGTTCTCGTATAGACATGATATGGGCCTCTGATAAGATCCTAGAATCTAGTACCATCGATATCTGCCCTAGACTCTCTTCAGACCACAACCCCATTCTTTTTTCTTTCAATACAATTTCAAGAAGACAAGACGTAAGATTATTCTCTTTCCCCAGATATCTTTTTTCAGACTCAGAATTCATATCACAACTTAAAAAACATATTTCTGAATTTATCAATATAAACCTCCATTCTACCTCTCCAATCTACGTATGGGATGCCTGTAAGGCTAGCATAAGAGGGTTTACTCAACAATTCATTTTTATACAAAACGCCAAACTCCGCAGAGAAGATAAGATTATTATTACAAAAATTTTGTCGCTGGAAAATCAATTAGCAGATGCTTTCGTACAAGGGTCATTAGAAGCGGATAAACTCGGTTTAGAGCTAATTAGTCTCCGATCTGCTACTAAAAAAGTCCTGAGAGAACGAGCCAGTGTTAAATTACAAAAATTTAAAATCTCTCAATATGAGAGCGGCGACAAAATTGGTAAGGTTTTGGCTTATAAAACTGCGGATGATAAAGCCAACACCATAATCAAATTCATTAAAGGCCCCGATAATACTATGTATGATAAGACTACAGACATAATAGAACAATTTGTTAAATATTACAGTCATTTATATACTCCCGAAAATAATCCCACATTACATAATATTCAGGCATACATCGGCAATCGTGTTACTAATAATATAGATATTGAACATAATAGGCAACTTGGGGAGAATGTTACTATTGCCGAAATCAGAAAGGCTATTATTTCTCTTCCGTCTGGTAAAGCTGCAGGGGAAGACACAATCCCTATAGAATTCTATAAAACTTGCATTGATGAAATACTTCCCCTTTTCTGTTCAGTAATTAATCTGATTGGCCAAACAGGGAAGGCTCCAAACTCTTGGAATTCTGCTAAAATTGTCTTCTTCCTCAAAAAAAATAAACCTGCTGAGGAATGTGCTTCTTACAGGCCTATCTCATTCATTAATGTAGATGCTAAAATATTCTCTAAAATGTTGGCACTCCGATTAGCTCCTTATATGCCTGAACTAGTTAATCCACAACAACATGGATTTATCACAGGCCGGGATACTACAGCCCATGTCAATATGGCAATTACCGCTTTTGATTTAGCTACGGTTAATTCCACCCGACTCGGCATGATACTTTTAGATGCTGAAAAAGCATTTGACCGAGTCGGGTGGGAATACCTTTGGGCTGTAATGAGAGCATTCGGCTTCGGAGGTCAATATCTAAGATGGATACGGGCTTTATATGATTCCCCAACTGCTAAAATCAGCTATGCTGGCTTGATCTCCTCAGGTTTCAAAATACTTAGGGGCACGCGACAGGGGTGTCCACTTTCACCCCTGCTGTTTGCGCTCTCCATGGAACCATTTATAAACTCTTTACTTACTCAACCCCATATCACTCCATTGGAAGTCGGTTCTAATTTTTTGAAAATCACTGCATATGCCGATGACATCGCTATATATTCCACCGAAGTAGAAAAAGCTCTTACAACAATAATTACAGAATCTAATACCTTTGGATTAATTTCAGGTTATAAATTAAATCTAAGTAAAACTCAGGTAATATTAAACTACCATCCATCGACATTTATACAAGGTACTTGCTGGGTGGCGACATATTTAGGGGTTAAAATATCAGCTAAAGTAAGTGATATAAATACAATAAACTATGATGTTTTATTGAAAGAAACTGCTGGCCTGCTTAAAAAATGGCATAAAATACCCTTAAGTCTTATAGGTAGGATTAATTTAATTAAAATGAAGATCTTGCCCAAATTTTTATATTTATTTAGATCAATACCGTTACGGGTGAATAATTTTTTTTTTAGGAAACTTGATGGGATCCTTAGCAGCTATATCTGGGGTTATCAGAAAGCTTGAAGATCGCTTGCCCTGCTTAAATTACCAACTAACAAAGGTGGTTTAAATTTCCCCGATTTCAAGCTGTATTTTTTGGCAACTTTTTTTGGTCGCCTCCGTAGTTTATTTATTCCAAATTGCTCATACTATTACCACCAATTTTTGTTGGGTATTGACTCTAATCAATTTCTTGCAAGAACTAACGACCCTAATTACTTTAAAAGGGTTAAGTTTAAGACTGCCCGTGAGACAGTTGCGGTATGGAAATCCTTATTAGTTATATGTAAAACATCGTTTTTTCATTCTAAGCTTTCTTTGTGGGGTAACCCTGGTCTACCAGGAATATTTAACGACGGACATGGGACTGCTTGGGCAAATTTGGGAATTAATTGTTTGGGAGACCTTTACGGCAATCAGGGATTTCTGAACTTTACAACACTTAAACTTCTTTTTAATTTAACCGAAGCTATGCGATTTAAATATATCCAAATTAGAGATTATTTGGTCTGTAAAATGAAAATTAATCAAGTTCCGGACTCAGATCTATGGACATGTTTCTATTCAGATAAACAGAAGTCACTAATTAGTATGGGCTATAAATGCTCCAAAATTGCTATGAAATGGACATCTAGACTTGGGACCAACATTACCTCTACCAAAATTTCAGCTTCACTCTGTAATATAAATAGAGTGGTTCAATCTTCGAACATTAGAATTCAGCTATATAAAACCATCTGTTCTCTATATTATACCCCATTTAGAATCTCCAAATTCTATATCCAAGTGTCCCAAATGCGATTTCTTTGCGGCTGATATCACTCATATATTTCTTACCTGCCCAGCTTTATCTGAGTTCTGGTCTGGATTTGAAGATATTTTATTGCAAAAACAGATCGTCTTTGGCTCTCTTTCGCCATTGTCTGTTTTATTGGACATACACTCTGTGAACTGCCCACACAAAGACTTATTAACTGTATTATTTTCTTGTGCTAGATTGACAATTGCTAGGGCATGGATTTCCCAAAAACCCCCACACATTCTGGAATGGTGGTTTTTGATTAACAAAATTTATACTATGGAGTGTGCTGTCGCTAAAACGAGAGGATTGAAATCCTTGAAAAAACTTGAAAAAATCTGGGGAACTTTTTTCTAATCCTCTTCATGTCTCTATTATTTATTTATTTGTTTGGCCTATTCAACATCAAATGTATAGATTTCCACCATCAGCTACTCTCTGTTTTCCTTTGTTTTTCTTTTTGTGTGTTTTACATGTGTTGTCAAAAAAAATATTAAAAAAAAAAAAAAAAAAAGACCCTGATGACCTTGGCAACTACTAAGCTACCATCAGCGAGATCATTACAGTCTCTCATAAGGAAGTGCGCAGAGCGGACGCGCAGGGTACACAGAAACAGAAACTACATAACGAAGACAGGTCAGACCTAGTTTGCTGGTCTTCAGCCACAATTTTAATTTCTTTTAACGTGCCGCTCACATGTTCCACATTGTGCTGCCCTGTTCCGCCGCAGCAAGTGCAGTTTGAGCGGGGGGTAAAAGCACCACAATTTTTAGCCTCACGGTAGCCCTGAACACAAGAGGTCAGTGCTCCACTCACTCCACTCGCTGTCGCAGTCTCGTCCACTTCCAGCCACTCCTAAGGAAGTGCGCAGAGCAGACCGGCAGCGGCAGCGCGCCAGAGGCGCGCCAGTGGCAAGCTTGTCTGTGCCTGTCTGCTCCTGTCCGCCGCCAGCCGCCGGGCCACTCTGTCCGTTTTACCACCGACCACCCTCCCAGCCCCTATATGGCTATATTACAGTACACCAGTTAAGAACTCCACTCGCTCAATAAAACATCCCCCCACTGTGGAAGGCATCATCCCCTCTCAAGCGACTGAGGGTCCCAAGACTCATAAAAACTCTTCATATAGTGGCCAACCCTCCGTAACAGTAAGTCTTAGCCTCAGTAATTCCTCGTATAGTACCGTAACATCTAATCACAACAACTTAACAGGCTTATACTGCAACGCCCGTTCTCTCCCAAAACACGCCCTGGAAATCTGGTCTGTACTGGACTAAGAGAAACCAGACCTCTTTTTCATCACTGAGACATGGCTCCATGAGTCTTCGCAACCCGATATCTCCTTAGCCCTCCCCCACGACTATCAGCTGACCAGATTGGACAGAAAGGATAAAAGAGGCGGAGGCATAGCTATAGCTTTTAGGGCAAATACCAAACTACACACTATTGACACCCTTCAAACAGATTGGTGTGAAATCTGCATTTTTAAAATAAATAGTACCAGAAAGGGGTCCTGAAGAGGCGCCCTACTTTATCGACCCCCAGGCAATAAAGCCCACTTTTATAGCTATCTAACAGAGGCAATAGCACCACATGTCCTGGCCGCAGATAACTTTCTATTGGGGGATTTTAACTGCCATGCAGAATTCCTATCCGACTCACATTCAAACGATCTTATTTCCAGCTTAAACACTTTTGGCCTCAATCAACTGGTGACTGGTCCCACCCACATAGCTGCTCACACCTTAGACCTTTCATTCACCAACTCTCCCCAGGTGAAGGCCGATCAACCAATCCCAGTCCTATGATCCGACCACCATGTACTAAAATTCCAAATACTGGGAATTCCGACCCGGCAAGACCCCTTGACAGAACCCAGGCTAAGCAGGTCCTGGAATAAAATAAACTTAGATTCCTTTTCTTCACATTTTGTCCCCTTTTCATCATCAGAATTGGATCTCCCCAATGAGGCAGCCCGACCCTCGACAAAATTGCACAGAGAAAAAAAGTAAAATGCCCTCATAAACTCTCCCCCTGGTTCACCCCAGACCTAAAAATAGACAAACTAGCCGTCAGAAATGCAGAACGTAAGTGGAGACACAAAAAAATGCCACAGATAGACAGGACTATAAAACAACACACCGGCGCTTTATGGACCACACAGCCGCAGCCAAAAAGACCTACTTAGGTGATAGAATCAATCAGGCCTCCAACTCCCACAAAGAACTGTACAAGATCCTGAAAGAATTCACCAATCCCCCCTCCTGTCAACCAACGCTGATCGCCTCTCAGGAGTGGGTCGACTCCCTTTCATCCTTCTTTGTGAACAAAATCAATAATATTCATAGACTCTTTCCCCAACCAACTGGTATACCACTAACAGAGAGAAGTGCTGATAATCACCTCCCACATTCTAACTTTCTCCGAGAATTTCACGTAGTCACTGAGGAAGAAGTCTCATCCACCCTTACAAGGATTAAATCCGGCTCCCCTACAGACCCAGCCTTCTCCCAGATTAAATCCAAAATCGGACCAGCCTTTCTCCCCAGTCAGACCAAACTCTTCAATCTTTCATTATCTCAGTCCACCGTGCCTTCAATCTGGAAAGAGGCCATAGTCAGACCCATCCTAAAAAAAGCCCACCACCAACCCTAAACAGAACAACAGTTACCGACCAATGTCTCTCCTGCCTCTCTTTGGGAAAGACCTGGAATCGCTGGTCAAGAACCAACTATCCAAACACCTAGAAAGCAACAACCTGCTGGACCCCTCTCAATGTGGGTTTCAGGCTTTCCACAGCACTGAAACGGCCTTACTGGAGATAACATCAGGCTTTCCCTTGACGCCAGACAATCTGCCATCTTGGTCCTACTTGACCTGTCGGCGGCTTTCAACACCATTTCCCATCACATCCTTCTGGAGCACTTATGGGAACTTGATGTCGAGGGCCCCACATTGAGCTGGCTCAGGAGCTACCTGACAGACCATACGTCTAAGGTCCAAATAGGAGCCTTTACCTCCAGTAGACAGCCCATTGACAAGGGCGTTCCACAGGGATCCATCCTAAACTCCACACTTTTTAATCTGTATGTATCTCCTTTAGCCAAGGTAATTTAAGTCTATGGCTTTGAAACAGTGTCGTACGCGGACGACACCCAATTGCTAATTACCCTTGGACCAGATCCAACTGATACTAAACACAGATTCAATAATGCATGGCAGACATCAATGATTGGATGACAAACAATCATCTTCAACTTAACGCTAGTAAAACAGAAATTATACTCCTTGGAAATGCACAAAAGCTGTGGACCAATGACTGGTGGCCGTCCACCCTAGGTTCCTGCCCTTCACCTAAGACGGCAGCCCGTAATCTTAGAGTGATAATAGACAACAAACTCTCTATGTCTGATCACGTCAATCATGTGGTTCGCACATCCTATTGGTTAATGTGCAGCCTCAGAAAAATCTTT
This sequence comes from Triturus cristatus, assembly GCF_964204655.1. Taxonomy (NCBI): domain Eukaryota; kingdom Metazoa; phylum Chordata; class Amphibia; order Caudata; family Salamandridae; genus Triturus; species Triturus cristatus. Next base: position 655,268,164 of record NC_140579.1, read on the forward strand.
AAATAGATCCCACTGTCCTTGTGCATGCCTCTAGTGCAGGGACTAATTATAAGCCGCCTGGACTATGGCAATGCCCTACTAGCATCCATAAATGAAGAACATCTAACAAAGCTCCAGGTCCTGCAGAATACAGCAGCTAGACTGGTTCTCAACCTCCCCCCTCAATCGCCCTTGGCTCCCAGCCTGAAGACCCTTCACTGGCTCGCCATCAGGAAGCGGATCAACTTTAAAATGATGCGGTCTGGTACACAAAACACTTAACAGAAAAGGGCCTCAATATCTAGCTAAGAAACTAATAAAACATCAATCAGAAATAACCCTTCGATCTGCCAGTAAGAAACTTCTAACTGTACCAAAGATCCGCACCACTAAGAACGGCGGCAGATCATTTTCCAAAATTGCCCCTATGATATGGAACACCCTGCCTCTACACCTTCACATGGAAATCGATCATAAAAGATTCTGCAGATCCCTCAAAACCTTGCTATTCTGAGCCCTTCCCACCCCCCCAGATGATCCCCCCTCTCCTCATTCTCTTGGTTTCTGAGTACAAGCTAGCACTATGAGCCCTTAGGGTGATATATGCGCTTAACAAATACCAATACATAACATAACATAACATTGAAAAAGCAGTCTGTATTGTCAACTCCAAGATCACATCAGTTCTAACCATCTCCTTCGTGTGTCCCAGTCTGACTTCAGATCATGTTGTATCATTGAGACTGCTATCTTACACATCATAGACAATGCACTCTTGACTACAGATGAAGATGACCCCTGCTTCCCTATATTCCTGGGCCTCTCAGCTGCATTTGACACAGTCAACCACCCCCTCTCACATACTTGAGACTCAAGTGTCTTTCGTTGGTTCTCCTCCTACCATTCCAACCAACACCAGGTCGTTCACATGTCCAGTTTGTTCACAAGTTTCAAAGATTCCTATCACCTGAAGAGTCCTGAAGGGTTCCATGCTGTGTCCTTTCATCATCAGTCTCTAGATGGAGCTGCCTGGTGCTTTTCTCCCAGACAACATCATTAAGATTCACCATGCTGATGCACACTTCTACTTGAAAGCCTCCTCTCCTTCAGACATCCAACACCTCAAACACTGCCCGCACATCCTCCAGACATGGATATCTAGCACCTGCAGGAAGCTCAACCAATACAGAATTCCTGTTATTTGCCAAGAACAACAAACAAGAAACAGTCCGCACCTGGCTCTATGGCATGAACTTTGGTGGCTTTTAAACCCAACTTTCACCAAACGCCAAGTCACTTGGATTTACCCTGGACACCAACTTCACTCTCAAGCAACACACTGCCAAAAACAAAGACAGTCTTGTACCATCTCTGCCTTCAAAAGAAAGACAAAAGATTTCTTCCATAAAGTGACTTCAGAACTGCTGTTCAAGCCCTTGTACCCTTGAATCTGGGTGGTGGTAACGTCATGCTCCATGGCCACAGCCAAGGAAAATAAGATCACATTACACCATTCTGATATAATCAAAGTGTAGCAGATTGGTCATTTAGAAATTGAGAGTCCTTCAGTGGAGGTTATTTAATTAGTTAATTAATAACTATGTTTCTACAGATTACCAGAAGAGATGTGCAACACTATTCACAGAAGCAAGTGAACAGAAAAAAAAAGTCTATATTATGCTTCAGCTGTTGCCTTTCTTTCCCATTCCCCTTTTCTCTAAGATACTTCATCTCTGTTATATCCGAGATGTGTGTGTTGAGGAGGAAAGTTGTAAAACACATCAATTATCAATTCAGGCCTTCTAGTAAACCTCGTAAGACACTTGAATATCACTCTCATCATTTTTCTCTATTGCATCCATGCACTCCATGGCACAAAGCATCGATTCTTATCACCTCCATTTCCAGCTATTTGCTGATTGCTCTCTAATCTTCTTCAAACTAAATGAAAACTCACTATACCAAAATAAATCCTCAGCCTGTTTAGAACACAATGGGGCGAATTTACAAAAAAAAGTGACACAACGCAGCACAGTTGCTGCACTGCAGTGTGTCAAAGAGAGAGAACAGAACAGTATCATATCTCCTAAGATCCACAAAGTTATGGCACTATTTCTCTCTTCCCCTATGCTGGTACACTTTAGGCTGCCTAGTGCCAATGCATGCACCCTTGCACAATACTGGAAAAGACATGGTTTAACAGTACAGCACACACAGAAAGTTGGTAACATTTTGAGAAAAGAAAACCTTTCTTAAACTTCATACCTGCCTTAAGGTGGCATTAATGTTTTACTCAAAGTCCTATCCCCCTTTTTTAGTTGATAAGGCTTTGTGTCAAAATACCTGAGTGGTTTCATGGAAATGCCCACATACAACTAAAGGGATGCCCCTTTGATGTAAAGTAGCGCAAACTAGCATCACTTTATGCAAAACAGGATGTGCGCTGGAAAGTAAATCCAAAAGCAACACTTTGAGTTGGTTTGTGTCACTTTTGTGATGCAAACATGGTGCAAAATGTTTGTAAATCTGCCCCATCATCTCTTGGAAGAAAAACAGAGTCTTGTGCCTCAAAAGGGACAAATTGAAATCCCAGTGTTCAACTTCAAGCCAAAAATACACAACGCTGTTTCATTTGCTAGGCCAAAAACCTTGAGCCAACCTCTCATCAATCACTAGGTGTAAAAAACGTGGAAATTATCGTTGACAAGATTATGTCTTTTGACACTCAAATAAACTCTGTCGTTAAAAGTAGCAATTACCAAAAGTTAAAAACTACAAAGCCAGAATGCTTTATCCTCAGAAAATGTGAAACTTCGCTGGCAGCTATCAGCCTCCATTGGCTCTTGGAAAAACACAGAAAAAAGTTCATAATAATATGCATAATTCATAAAGTATGAACAAACTGGCTCCATCATCTACACAGCCTCAACCAGCATGAAATATTAGAACTACCAATGCTTATCAACTCATTCATTCTATTCCAAAAAGACTGAAATTTGGAATCATTAAGGGCCACATGTATGACCAAATAAATTGGCGAGTCTCTAATTGGGATTTTTTGCGACTCGTAATTGGAGACTTGCAACATGAAAATGTTCTAATCAGTCTCAGACATATTAACGATTCCCAAATGGGTTGCAATTGATTTGCCTCAAGAATATTCATGAAGCACGTCACAATTTGTGACCCATTGGGAATCGGCAATAACACAGGGATGGTGGCCTGCTGGGGATATCAGACCACCATGTCTGTGATTGCTTTTAAATAAAATAACTTTTTATTTTTTTATGCAACTCGTTTTCTTTAGAGGTAAACAGGATGTGTTTAAAAAAATAAAATGAAACGTTTCTGTTTCAATTTTTAAAAGTAGGCAGTAGTCCGTGGGACCACTGGCTGCTCCTAAAAAACGTTTTCGCTGTCAGCCTAAAAGGGAAAGTGGACTCCTTGCTGTTTGCGACTTGGTTACCACCTACTTGAAGTAGGCAGTAGACTACAATTGTTTTGTAATAGCTTTCATACATGTCCTTGCGAATTGCTATGAGCAAGGGATGCCCCTAGCATGCCCCATCCACTCATAAACCCAATTTTGGGAGTCGGTAATAGGTACATTGCCCAAGCCGTTTTAGCAGTTGCAAACAGCCCAATTCTCCGTTTGCGACCGCTGAAAACGGTCGTACATGTGCCCCTATATCACTAAAATTCACAGGCTCATTTCTTTACCACCTGCACTGAGAAGTCTAAAGACAACTGCCAATTCAGGAAAGACCTGAAAACCGTTCTGGTCACAAAAGCATTACACCAACCATCTGACTGAAAGACCATCATGTAAGGACTTTCCCTGTCCCCTTATTTAAGATGTTCCGGCATACCATAATTGAACTGTACCAACCCCTCCTTTCATCTTTTGATATTATTTAAGCTTTCTTCCCTGACTTTCTCCTCCTTTACTCTACCATACCTCTCACACTCACAATGCCCTCAGAATACTCATAGGGTTTGCAGCCTACGTAAACAGTACTCTTAGCCCAATCTGTATCATGTGGATCTTTAAGGCAATGACCATGTTCAGGCCCCAAATCTGCTCCAGTGGACACATAGTTTGCTGAGGTAACTGCTCGTGAAAAACACAGCCCAGAATGATACTCTTGAATATGGCACGGTGATAGACCTTGTTTTTAAATAATACTGGACCTTTGGCGCCTGCCAAAATACGGGAGAGCAGACTTGTAAGGTATACCAATCATTTACAGAAACATTCACATTGTGTGGCTGGCCCTGGGGAGGAGATAAATAAGAGACAGAATATTATTTGGTCTGTCTACCCCCAAGGACTGGCCAGCCCTGGTTAAAGGTGAGGGCGAGGGCACACAGAATGCTAAAAACTCTAAAGGACTAAAAAATAAAAGTGTCCTCCCAGCTGGGGGTGTACCCTTTTAGGTATCTGAGGGTACTCAGTCTACCAAGGACCCCTCTAAGCCTTTATGGGGACATACTGGACCACAATTAATGATTCCGCACAATTACCTATTGCGGATTGAAAGAGCCTAAACCTGTGCTTTCTTTACTAATGGAAAACCTGCTTTTGCTTCAGAAATGAAAAACTGCATTTGAGAAGTGACACACAGATTTTGTGCCACAAAGTGAAAACATGAGCTCTGAAATTCACAGACTTTAGCCACACAATTTCATTTAGCAATTTATGTAACCCATGTGCAAGTAATTCATAGTTTGATTTAAATGTGTTTAGTTAGATGTTGTTCTCACTATGAAAAAACAGGACCAGCTCGTAACTCAGCTCTTGCTATCAGAGTTTCTGTCCACCTACAAGATAAGCAAAGGAATGTGAAGAGAACAGTGGCATAATTTACAGCTGTGACCTCGATCTGAGCTTTATCTCTGTAATTGCTGGAAATGTTGAACAAAGCCTCATTTAATTCTTTGCTTTAGTGGGAACAGAAAAACAGGTATTTTAAAAGTGCAGTACCAAGTTTCATGTTTCTTGCTTAATTATAAGAAGGTTCTGGAGTATCCTCAGGTCATGTTAATATGTTCCCTTTCATTCTGTACCTAGCTGCTCAGCCAGTGTTCCGCGTAGAATGTTAGTGTGAGTGGAATGCTTGGGTGCCTGTGTGTGTGTGAGACAGTTGGGAAGATGGGCTGAGCAGCTAGGAGGCTGCTCCTGGTGGGGCCTGTTCTGGGCTTGTTCTATCTTGCTGTAACCTCTACCTATGCAGCTCATGTTATGTGTGTAGTTAGAAATAAAATGTTGCTTTAAAAGGAAGGTTAGGAGATGAAATTTTATTAAATAAGATGTAGAATGTACCGTGGGAAGGTTCTTCGCCTGTCTGAGAGATGGGTGGAGGCATCCTTTTGGAGAATGTTGGATTCCAGTTGGAGGAAGAAAAGTCACGTTACATGCTTTGTAACATTATTATTTGATAAACGCGTTCCTAGTTAGGAGTGGGAGAGAAAGGAGAGAGGACACTTTCCAGAACATAGGCAGGAAGACTTTCGGAGCCTTTTGAGAGAGACAGACAGAGAGAGATTTAGAGACGCAAGGCTGCAGAGGAGTTTCAGACTCCCACGCAGAAATGAAGGGAGAAGGGGAGGAGAGCAGAAGTGATTTGCAGATGCAGTGAAGGAAGGGCAGACCTTTGATGGAGAGCAGAACGTAGGCAGACGTAGGCAGATTAGATGTAGGTTTAGTTCCATTCTGATTTGTGCTTTGACTAACTGGCTTTGCCAAGGCTTATTTGCTCTATGCTCTGTTTCCCTTCATGGGAGATTCTGCAATTATTAATTATTAATATGGCTTTATGCAAACTCACTCTTGCTTCTAGAAGTTTTCAGGAGTTCTGACTGACATCATTTGAGCCCATTGTATTACAATAGGGATTGTTTCTTTATGGAACACGCTGAATGCAAATTATGATGCTTTGTGCTAACTTAATTTTTCTGTTATCAATTCTGTAACCTGATTGATACCTGACGACTGAATGAAGAGTCAGAGATTCTTAAATTTTGATTGGAAAATAAATCCCTTGAAACTACTCACAACTCTCGTTATTGGCTAAAATGTTTATTTGCATTTTATGAATTTCTCATGTTTATGCAGAAGCTCCATGGTCATAAACGGTGGCAAAGATCCATCGAACTTAAGCGGAAATCAGGGTAACGGTAATCAGAGGTAATGGGGCCACATTTCCTAGATTTCCCAAAGCGAGATTACCGTGGAATTTCCGCTGCAACAGGATGGTAGCAGAGTTAAGGTTAAACACCTTGACCAGAAGGAGCAGAGTTTAGGTTAATGCCCTGGAAGGAGCTAATAAAAAAAATTTGAATAAGGCCTAAGCCCCCAAAACCCCTGATTCCTAATTCCAATGCCCAGAACTTGAAGATTGGCAAAGCGGTATTAGAAGGCTGTTACTGAAGAAGGTGTGAGTATTAATAGGAAGCAGTGTATTTGCGGTAATTTCTGATTGCGTTAAATTTTAATTGCGGTAATTGCATTTGCTGTAATTGCGTTGGATTAGATCATGGTATGCGGTAATGGCATTTGCGGCAATTGCATTGAATTAGATTGTGATATGCGGTAATTCCAGTTGTGGTCATTCCAGTTGCGGTAACGGCGGTTGCGGTAATTGCATGGAATGTGTTAAATTGTGGTGATGATTTGATTGTGTGATGTCTTGCGGAGTTGGAATGAGAGTTGAGTGACTGTGGTTTCGGACCGTGATCACCCACGGTCCATATAATTTTTGAGGTGAGGCTCGATGAGTAGCCTAAGATCCTGGGATAGATAGATTGTGGTGTAGAAGACACCCAGAGCCATAATTGTTGACCATTGATTGTGGTAGTCGTGAAGCGCTATTGACGAACACACAGGTGATAGGGACACGTGTGTGCGAGAGCTTGATAGAGTTGTGTGGGAAGCTAGTGCACAAGGACGGACCACACCGATTTGAGTGGCGGACGCAGGTTGTGGGTCGCTGTGTGTGTAAAATCGAGTGATTGGATCCTATCAACTTTGTATGTGACCGTCCGGCCGTTCGTGAGCAGATGGTCGAGGGCAGTTGTCCGGTCGTTTCGCGGACAGACAATTGTCAGATTGAGGTAGACAATTACGAGTGACTGTCCGGTCGTATGGTGGACAGACAGTCTATCAAGTGATTGTCCGGTCGTATGGTGGACAGACAGTTACTTGCTATATGAGTGTGAAGTGCGTGAATGTGTAGGGAAGAGATTGTGAAGGAGGATGAACCGCTGTGAGGGGGAAAAGTGACAGTAGAGTGTGCCGCACTGTGATAGGTTCCTTGTGTGATTACCGTATTGAGATTGGTTGAAAGTCTTCAAAATTTTAAACTGTAACAGGATTGGAGGGAAAAATTTGACATTTACGGAATTGAATCAAAACATTGGATTGAATTATTGCAGAAATGAAATTGTTTAAAGGTTTTAAGACACTTCTGAGAGGTAAATAAACAAATTCGATTTGGGTCGGTGACAAGACCCCACCTGATGGAACGCCAGCACATTTTATGTTAACAAATTTGGAATTGTTTTCATGTTTGTGGATTCGCCAATGGTGCAAGGTTACTGAGAAAGAGGGTCCTTTGAGTTTTCCAAAATATGGCACTTTTGAACTGCAAATTATTGACAGATTAAGAGAAATGTTATCTGAAATAAAGTCACCATCTAGAGCCGCACAATTTGAAGCCTTACGCTTGTGGGAAAAGACAGCAAGAGGCAAGGAAAGAGAGGAAAAAAGGGTAAAGAATCAGATACAGGTGAAGGAAATTATAGATGACAAAAAGCCTCAAACCGATAGTGATTTTTGGGATGAAAAATTGGATGCATTGTTAACTGAGTGTTCTCCACCTAATGAGATCCCCACTACAAATTCTGATAATAGTGTACCACAAAGTACAACAGTGGCTATTGCTTCTATTGAACCAAAGGAAATGCAGATTGAGGGAACTCTACAGACAATCCGGATTGCCCCACCACCCGTTGGCTCGATACCGACAGTGATACCTCCAGGTGTTAATGCTCCATTGGGACTGATTCGGTACAAATATTACAAACTGTAGCTGCACAAACAATGCGTAGACAAATTTTGACTGTCCAAATTAATATGATCCCAACCCAAGAAGCTCAAGGAATTGTAGAAGGAGTATCAGGGTTCATCTCGACATCTCAGAATTCCCAGATTATAGAACAGAAACTGCCCCAGACAGTTCAAGCATTGAAAGATAGAGAAAAAGTTATCTTTATAACCCCAATAGCAAAGGGAGAAACAAAGTTAATTGAAGATGGGATTTTTCGACCACGGTTTGAGGAAGCAGCAGGGATTGAAAGGACAGAGAACATGGTAGAACAAATTGACCCAGAAACCAAAAAAGAGAGACCACTTTATGTTTCAAATTTAAAAATGTAACTTGTCAGGGAAGGTTTAGATTTTGGGAATTTGAACCAGTATCAGGAAAAAGACTTAATTTACCTGAGTAAGGAAATTACAAAATGTGCAGAAACTATACGTGACAGACTGACTGATTTGGCCCGAAAAAACGAAATTGAGGTTTCAAGAAGTTCTCCATTTCAGAAGAGCTTCTGGGTACAGATGGATGATGAAGCAATTGAGACAACACGTTCTTCACGAATGCGATTACACATTTCAGAATTGGTGAAATACATTTGTGAATGGAAGGGTTTTGAGAAATTAGGAGACAAGTGGGCAAGGAAACATGAAAAGAAAAAGAAACCACCAGACCAAGCAAAGAAATGGGAGAAGAAAAAGAAACCACCAGACCTAGTTGAGGAAAACAATGAACAGGTTGAGGGAGAAGCTTCAGCTTATCTATTGATGGAAATAGTGGGAGAAGTGCATGTTCATGTACCATGGGACAAAGGGGAACTTGCAGCATTTGTGAACACATTCCCAAAATTGAGGGACAAACCTGTGCGTGATGGATTTATTGAAATCTCAAATGTGTTGTGGATTGATTTCAAAATGTTCTTTGACACTGGAGAGCCAAATGAATTGTAGTCTGAATGTAAAGTTGATGTGCAAGGGCCAAGTGAGGAGACAATGAGAGAGTCTTGCACTATTGTACCATTTTCTGTTGTCATGGAGAAAAATGAAGCAGTGATTACTTTTCTGAAGGGCCTAGTGCCACCAAAAGGTCTTAATTGGGTAAAGATCAAAAGAACCTCACATGAACTAAAAGAATCGGTTCATGAATTTTGTGAAAGAGTGTGTCAGGATTTTCGACAGCACAGCAAGAAAGAGTGTACTGATGTTAGTGGCATTACATTTTTTTTTTTTTTTTTTTTTTTTTTAAACTTTATTTTGAAGAAGAAATGGTTTGGAGCGAACATACATCAAAGTCTCGAGAGCATCCATGAGGACATAATCCATTTACAAGCAACACAGTAAAGGCATGAAATTATCATCATATCAGACACGGACATTTCAATTCTGCCTACCAAAGCAGCGTTGGATATCAGGGCGACAGCTTGCCTATGCCACCCACGCCTCGAGGGGAGGGGGGGGATGAAGGGGGGAGAGGGGGGGAGGGGAAAGGGGGGGGGGGGTCCTCCCTGCTAGGTCACATGTGTTTTGGCATCAGGCATCTAGTGAACATGGCGTGGGAGGCCAGATTCTCCTACCAGGAGACACCCGCAGAGCCCACACCATCCCACAACAATCCCTAAACAGTCTACTCTCAAGTGCCCAATAAGAGGCTAAGCGAGATTCCTATTTCCTATAGCATCCTCTCCTCCTAACAGATAGCAGCGCAGTGGAGACCAAATATCCGTTGGTCGTGACGTTGGCGGCATGAGTTCGGAGTATGTATTAATCTGTTCGTGGCAGTAAGTAAGATCCCGCACACAATCTTTAAATTTGGGGGCTCTGCCCCTGCCCCATTTACATGCGACTCGTCTTTTAGCCATCAAAAGGGCAAGCGCAACGAATTTGCGATGCGCAGCCTGTATGGGTTCCACGTATCCCAATAGGGCAAGTATAGGGGAGGGTTCAATCTCCAAATTAACCATTTTAGAAAGTGCCGTAAATATCTGGCACCAATAGCGGTGCACCGGGTCACACGACCATGCCAGGTGGAGAAAATCCGCCCCCAGGGACTGACACCTGTCGCACCTGTCATCTTCATGGAGTCGGTATCTGCAAAGCCGTGCAGGAGTATGATAGAGCCTGTGAATGTATTTATAATGTATAATCCGAAATCTGCTACTAGACGATATACGTTCCGTTTGTTGCAGGCAGAACTCCCACTGCTTGTCCGTTAGTGAGATTTGCAGTTCTAGGTCCCATTTAGCTCGAGCCGTCAGAGGCGGGGCGACCATGTGCGAATGGGTCATTTTATATATTTGGGAGACTATCTTAGCAGGGGAGTCACCCAGGAGAATACGTTGCAGTGGTGCCACAGCGGGGGGCTCATGCGGAAAATCGGGTGTCAGTGCCCTAATCCCTTGCCGAAGCCTGATATATAGAAAAACGTCAAGGGGAGATGGCTGGATGCCCGCAAACAAGTGGTCCATAGAACGGAACATGCCATTGTGGTATAGGTCCCCCCACGTCGTAACGTGGATACTATGAAGTAATTTCCGAAACCCCGTCTCCTGCAACAGGGGCATGCTGGGATGGTAAACTAGGGGTAGGAGCGGTGCATACAACAGGGTAGTCCCCAATTTAGCTGTGATTAGATTCCACGCCCGGACCGTACTCATCACAGACGTAGGTGACGTGTCCTTCCCTTGCACGGGGATATATAAGGCACCCTCTATGGGAACCGGGTGCGCCAGCCAGTGTTCGGCCGCCAGTTGGGGCATATAGCGAGGCTGCTTTATCCAAAAATATGCATAATGTGCCTGCGCCGCCTGATAGTAGAGCTCAAAATCAGGGACGCCAAACCCGCCTTGGCCATATGGCTTGATAAGCACCTCCCATTTGAGCCGGGGTGACTTCCCGCCCCAAACCAATCTAATAAGCTCCGACCGTAATTGCCGGAAGAAGAAACTGCCCGGGTAAAAAGGGATATTCAAAAAGAGGTACAACAGCTGAGGCAATATTACCATTTTAATCAACGACACCCTTCCCGCCATGGAGATGGGGAGCGTGATCCATCTAGCAATGTAGTCTGCAATGCGTGTCATTGTCGTGCCATAGTTCGCCCTCAGTAGCTCACCCCTGTCCCTCTCTATGTGCACCCCCAAATACTTAAAGTCACCTTCACTCCAGGCTATTGGGTATTCCAGAACAGACTGCTTCGTAGCAGCCGTGAGGGGAAAACCCCGTGACTTACTCCAGTTGATCTGGACTCCCGAGAGCATGCCAAATCGGATAAATTCCCTAAGGATCGGGTTGAGGTTATCACTGGGGTCCCTTATATACAGAGTGATATCATCTGCATACATAGATATTAATATTTGCCTCTGAAAGCACCGCAATGCCTTTTCCTTATGATGTTGCCGTAACTTTGCTGCGAGGGGCTCCATGGCTATAGCAAATAGCAGGGGCGACAGGGGGCAACCCTGCCTAGTCCCCCTGGTGATGGGAAACGGTGAGGAAAGTTTGCCGTTGATCAGCACCATGGCCTTAGGGGACGTATATAATAATCTAATCCAGGAGATGAAGATGGGCGGAAACCCCATTCGCACCAGTACTTGGAATACATAATCCCATTCTAAGGAGTCGAAGGCCTTCGAAGCGTCGAGGAAGACGGCGGCCATCGGCAGATCCTCATGTACCGAGTGCAGGATCGAAAAAAAGGTACGCAGGTTATGGGATGTTGCCCTCCCGGGCACGAACCCCGCCTGATCAGGAAGTATCAAGTTAGGGAGTAGCAAGTTAATACGAGTAGCAATTAGTTTCACTAAGATTTTCACATCGCAATTGAGCAATGAAAGGGGCCGATATGAGTCACACTTGTTTGCCGGCTTCCCAGGTTTGAGGAGAGACGTAATGAGGGCCATGCGCATAGAAGGGGGCAAATGGCCCACCTCAAGGGCATCTTCATACACCTCCCGCAGGACCGGTGCCATGAAATCAATGTAGGTTTTATAGAACTCTATGGGTATTCCATCTAGGCCCGTGGCCTTGCCCGATCGCATATGCATAATGGCCTCACGCACCTCATCTAATTCAAAGGGAGTGCTCAGAAACGCTCTGTGTGTGTCGCTGAGCCATCCGAGGGACACATCCTTCAGGTAGTCCTGCAAATCTAAGTCCCCCGCTCTAGTTGACGTGTACAGATGTTGATAGTGCTCCACAAACGTGTTAAGGATTTGTGCGGTGTCACGATACACCACGCCTTCCATGCTTTCAATTTCTAGTATAGTGGCCGGGGTCCTTGTCAGCCTGATCGTCACTGCTAAGGCCTTCCCAGGCCTTTCGCCTTCGCCATAGCGACGGGCTACCCAGTATTTGCCTCTAAATTTCGCCTCCCTATTGGCTTCCTCCGTATACTCCGACACCTTGTCCCGGATTTGCGCCAGCGCAGCATCGTCCGGGCCACCAGCCAATGACACCTCCAGCGCAGCAAGGTCTCCCTCCAACATTCTTAGGCGAGCTAGTATACTCTTGAGTACACCGGACCCCTTGCTATGCACATGCCCCTCAGGGTCACCTTAAATGCATCCCAGATAGTTTCTACCGCATCCACAGAGTCCTTGTTGCGCCTAAAGAAATCCAAACATTCGTCCCGCAGCTCCTCCTGAAACACCGCATCAAGGAGCATTGCGGGCCGCAGACGCCACGCAGTCAGGGGGGGCCAATGTCCGCAGCCCTTAGCGTAACGCGTACCGGAGAGTGATCAGAGAACGTTCGTGGAAGATGGGATGCTCGCACAAGAGCCGTATAGAAATGGGGCGACATGAAAACGTAATCTAACCGTGCCCACGACCGGGCCTGCGCCGTGAAATGTGTGCCTTCCCGCTTGTCCGCGAAAAAATGGCGCCATGTGTCAATCAGATTGTGTTCAGCGATCGACTCTGTCAGTGCTACACGCGCTTTTGTATAATGGTGCAGGGCCGGGTGGGACCTGTCTTTAGACGGATCAATCGTAGTATTAAAATCCCCACCCCAAATGAGGTGACCAGGGCCCGCGCCCACTACGACCGCATTGAGGTCTGTAAAAAAATGTGGATCATCTATGTTAGGGCCGTAGCAACAAACTAGGGTGACCCCCACATGTCCCAGCCTCCCCCACATCAGACAATATCGTCCCTGGGCATCGCTCCTAACGCCTGTCATATTGAAGGGTGTACCTTTTTTGACCAGTATCGCCGTCCCCCTGGAGTAGGAAGAGTAGGAGGAGAAGACTGCGTGTTTCGCCCATCTACCGGCAAAAGTGTGAGTAGCTTGCACTTTAAAATGAGTCTCCTGGAGGAATGCTATATGGACTGTGTGGCGATCCAAGTAAGAAAGGATCTGCCTTTTTTTCCGCGGGTCTCCCAGGCCTCTGACATTCCAAGTCTGGATATTTAAATCTGTATCTACCCTAGCCGTGTTAGCCATGAAAGGGGAGCAAATAGTATCAGCGCAAGAAATCTTAGCTCGTTCCCCCCAGTGAGCGTGTGTGCGACCTGTTCCATCTGTACAGCGCAATAGAATCGTGCCGTGTGTCCTGCCCAAACATAATCCCCGCTGCAAAGCCTATGTGAATGTCTGCGTGTCCCATATACACCATAATAGGGTTTCTGTCGCATTGCGTTTCCATGCTCTCTCTCAAGATCCGTGAAATACATCACTGTGATAACATCCAAACTCAACCTTATGACAATAATCCCAAACATCCCCAGTCCCCCTCCCCTCAACCGAAAGTTCCTCGGAGAGTTCTCCATAACCGCATCCCTCATAATACCATCAGGTAATGGAAGAGTGTCAGTCTCAGATATCTCAGGAAAAAAGTCCCCCTTAACCCACCCAATGGGAAAAACCAGAGCTACCTCGATCCCCCCCATCCCACCCCCCACCCACTGCAGCTTCCCCAACTTGCCAGTATCCCGTCCCCACCCCCCTCCCCCAATTCCCATCAAACAGCTCAACAAGAGCAACAGTGTCAACAGTCTCAGTGGGGTACACCCTACTGGGGTCATCCAGAGTGCGCCCGAGGCCACCCCCTACAACCTGCCCTCCACCGCAGTCAAGAGGAGGGGGGGGGTGGTGCCTGGAATACATTACCAACCACCGTCCTCCGGCCGGTCACACCATCTTCGTACAGTCAAGGCGCCATAGCTCCCGTATGTTCAGCAGAAAGGCCACCACTGTAGTGTCCAAGCAGCAGGGTAGTGGCGCGGGGACCTGACAATAAGAAGTTGCATCCGCCTTCAGTGTTCATCCTCATGAGTTTCACCATCCTCCTCGCGGCGCTCCTTCCTCGCCTGTTTTAAAGCCTTCAAGAAATCTTCCACTTGTTGTGGATTCAGAAAGAAATGTTGCTTGGCTTGATGGGTGATTCGCAGCCTTGCAGGGTACAGTAATGCATAATCAATTTGCAGTGCACGGAGCTTTTTTTTAACCTCTAGGAATTTGCGGCGTTGTTCCTGCACAGTTGGCGTGAAGTCCGGGTAGAGGGTAAAGCTGACACCATCATACGATAGCGGTTGGTTCGCGCGTGCCGCCCTAAGCGCCACATCACGATCGCGGTAGTTTAAAAGTCGTGCAATGATGGGTCGCGGCGGGGCTCCGGGCTTGGGCCGTGGTCCAAGAGAGCGGTGCGCCCTTTCGACGATGAACTGCCTAGAGAACGCTTCAGACCCAACGGCGGCAAGGAGTATCTTCTCCACGTATTCTTCCATGCGACCTGTATTGGTAGACTTCGGCACCCCCACCACGCGGATGTTGTTACGGCGGCTGCGGGCTTCCAACTCCTCATTCTTGGCGGCAATGACTCGTAAGACATTGTCCATTCTGGAGAGTTGTGTGGCATGTGCGGCCGTAGTGTCGTCATGATCGGATATTCGTCTCTCCGATTCTGTTATACGCTCCTCGTGTACATCCAGTTTATGAGCAAATGCGTCCATTCGCGACGACAGCCGATCCACTTTATCCACCACGGTAGCAAACCCCTGCCGCATCTCCTGCATAAGCTGCTGTACCTCCGTCGCAGAGGGGCCCGACGTCGCGCCATCCGCAGATGGGCCCAGAGAGGTCCCCGCATCCTGCGTGCCTCGCACCTCCTTCTTAGGCGCCGGGCCTCAAACGTGAGTTTAGGCTGCCGATTGTCCTGTTTCCCCATCACGGACGGCGCGTAAGGGCCAGTTGGAGTCAACAGGGGGGGGGGCAAGTTCGTGCACCACGGAGGCGCAGACGGGCCCGGGGCAACTGAAAAGCAGTCCTTGAGATGGCCCAGTCCTGTACCCTTGGGCCAAGAAGTCAAGCAGGGAAGGTGGCGACACTCGCGCTCCACCGGACGTCACCGCCAAGCAGCCGCCGTTGGAATCAGGGCAGGAACTAGTCGGACTGGGCCTCGCAGCAATCACTTATTCACCACCAGTGTGGCCCAGCATGTCAGCCGAGGAGCAGCAGGGGGGGGAGGGGAGCCGCGCTGCGCGCCCAGCCTCAGGGCGACAGGCCCACACCTCTGATAGCCTCTCCCTCGGTCCTCCAGGCAGCGGGAAGTTGGAGCGGTGGCAGTCAGCAGCCCCCCGCAGCTAAGGATACGGCCCCACCACCACCGGAGCCCACCTCAGGATCTGCCTCCAGTACATGTGCTCCGCCTGCCAGAATTTCAAAGTGGGAAGCCGTGAGCCGTCACGCGCGTTCCCAGAAAACGCACCTGCTGGTCTCCGTCCCCCGGTATATCGGTAAGTCACCGCTCTCATCCGCACCTCACAGCGGGGGGGGGGGCGAGCCCAGTCATCCACGGAGCCTTCACCCCTCAGGGCCTTTGCAATGCGCCGGCCGCCAGTGCCCCGGGCGCAACACGCAGCAGGCAGCACTCCACACTCGAGCCACCAGTACGGCGAGGTCTCAGACGACCGGCACCGCCTCCGCTGACCAGGCGCTCCGGTGCAGGTTACACTCTTCCGCAGTTCCCCAGCGGGGGGGGGGGGGACGGCCTGTAGCAATGTCAGTGTGGCATACTTTCGGGGTCCAGCAGCATTCCCCCTCCCATCACCTCCGATCCTCCTCCACAGATAGCTCAGCAGGTCCCGGTGCAGGGCACGCCACAAAGCCTCTCACCGCGGCGGAGGGGGGGGGGGAGAAGTCACCAGTCCACAGTCGTTGCTGATCTCCCCAGAATGGAGGGCTCCGTGATCGCTAATCTCCGTCGGGGCCTGTCCGCCACATGTCACGCATCGGCCAACAGTGGAGCGCTCGCCGGGCAGGGTCCGCACCCTAGGCAGCCAGTCGCCCGCTCCAACTTGCACTATCCATAACTTTAACGCGGAAAAACGCACAGTCACCAAACTTTCACCGAGTGTGCTAGATGGTGAGAGCAACACTCGTTGGCGGTTTCGGTCGCAGGAGCAGCGGTCTAGACCAGGATAAATGGAGGATGTTCTTCCAGGCAGCAGGAGCCTCACACAACTGCGGCCATTCTGCTTGTGCGCCCTCTAGCGCCCCCCGTGGCATTAGATTCTTTGTGTCTCAATTTGTTATTGGATTAATGATCTTTGGTCAGATCAGTGTGCACATTCAGCAAAGAGTGGTTGGTTGGCAAAGAAAGTTGATAGTTGGGATTGCGAAGAATGAAGGTGAGATACAAGAGGTGGTTCCACAAGCAGGTGTACAAGGTACTGAAGGAGGATTTGGTGATTTACAGGACAGAGATAGATGAGTTTTGGTTGGTCTAAATTCGAGCATGGATGTCGCAATGCTGAAGAAAAGGACCTTTTGCCATCTTTGTAACAGATTTGAGCATTGGAAGAGGAAATGTAGACTTAAAACTGATGCAGTAAATGGAAATGCACAATTACAGGAAGAAATGCAGATGCCAGTTCAGCACAAGCAAATGTCAATTCAGAAACAGGTACCAATGACACAAGTTCTCCAAGCCCAGATGGTCCCACAAAATATAGGAAACCCTCAGATTAACTTAAATCACTTGTCCAAAGCAAATTTGAATTATTTTCAGAACCAAAATCAGAACACGTTTCAACAGTCGGCTGTATTTGAAATCGACAGTTTTAGCCCCAACATTTCTGAGATCATTAGATCCATTGTGAGAACAGTGGAAAGTCCAGACCTACCTTACTTAGGGAAAAAGGCCCAAGTTGTAGGAGTTCTAAACAGACAGATTGCAAACTCAGTTTTAGGGCAGGTTTTAGCAACATTTGGTTCATTTGAGGAAAGTTACCAAGGTGTTCTTTGTGACGCAAGCAATGTAGACTTGTGGTGCAAGTTTAACTGCACAATTTACTGTACACCGGATAATATTGAATATCAGACTCCTGATGAGGATGTACAGTTTAGAATGGCCCAAAAAGAGACAGCTGAAGGATTAGTTACAGAAATGACAGTTGAAAAATGACCCTCTGATTTGGAAGAAACAGTGAACCCAGTAGTATGGGAGTTCACAGAGAAAGATGTCAAATTAATAGAAAGTGCAGAACCAGTATTAGTCAAATTAGAATCAGATGCCATGTATACAGCAACACTGTCATTCAATTCAAAACAAGAGACAGTTGCAGGAATGTCACCTGTAATTGAAGATAAACTGAGTGAGGGACTGTTGGAGGAATTGATTGAAAGTTCATGTAACTCTTTGATCACAGGTTTACAGATACCCAATGAAAAGTACAGAAGAGTGGAGAAGATTAGCAGCATAGTTGTTCTGTATTGTACTGTGGAACCGAATCCAGCCAATATACCTTTTCAAATTGCATGACTGAAGAATAGCTTACCGTTATTGATTTTTGTCAGGTTTATATCATAGTGAGATTACCGTCAGGAGTACTGCCCAAAAGGAGATCAATATCTGGGACACATAATTGAAAAAGGAGCTAGAAAGGTGTCTCTAAAGGGAGTGGAATAAATTCACCAGATGAGTCCACCTCGAACTCAGAAAGAAGTCAGGATGCTCTTGGTTGGCTACTGTAGACAGTCAACAACAAACCTTTCCCTAGTGGCTAAGCCTTTACTGAGGCTGGCACACAAGGATGTGTCTGATCCACTTCCATTGGACAACGATTGCACAAAAGCATGCCTAGAGTTGAAAGAGAAAATGTGTCGTGCCCCGGCACCAGGGATGCAAGTTTATTTAAAAGAATATACACCAATTTGAAGTGAGAGGGAGGGCTGTGCTCTTTTAGTGCCTGTTCAAAAACATGAAGATGTTCAAAAGTCTGTGACGTGTTTCCCAATGACCTTTGACCCCATCGTCACAGAAATGCCCAGCTGCCGTAACTTAGTAGCTGTGGTTGGTGTCAGTCACAAAAAGAGTGAGAATATAATGATGGAATTTCCAGTAACTGAAATGGTTTCTTGTTTTGGGGAATTATTACTGAAAAAACTTGTGATTGAAGCATGTTTAAATTCAAATGTATTGAATCAACTGCTAGAAAAGGAAAATGTTTGTGATGAAGTTGAACCTGAATGCCTAGGTGTCATGAATCAATACATGAAGCCAAGGTTAGGCACTGATGATGAACACCTGATTGAGCCCGATCATGTCTATTTTGTTGAAGGCTAATGTTTACAAGAAGTTACCTCAGCGCAAGATACAAAATTGAATGCCCTTACTATAGCATGCAGTCTAACTGCTCAAATGGGAGTAACAATTGTCATGGGAAAGATAGATGCTAATTTGGTTGCCCAATATAGTGTCCTGCTGGCTTACACATTTAAGGGAAATTTCACATGTGATTCTGAAAAGGACACTGTCTATCCAATGTTGATGTCAATATCGAACACTTGTGAAGATTTGAAGGGTGTACAAGAAACTGTTTCAGAGGAAGAACAACAAGGATGGATCAGAACAGATTTTGAGAAAAACGCAAACGACATCCAAGTATCAGCTGAATGGAGATCAGTGTTGCCGGACAGTTTGTCATTGCCAATTACAGGAAACATGCATGGACGTACACACTTAAAGAGGGATTCAATTAAACGTCTCTTTAGAAAATATAGATACCAGCAAATGTTTAGGAAGCTCGCAGAAGAAGAGATTCATCGAGATGTGACATGTCAACCGATGAATGCAGGGAAAAGAGCACACGCTACATTGAGTCACATAGGGAGAGCAGAAGGTCCCTTCAAAAGAAAGCAAAAGGACACTGTCATCAAGATGCCTGATTCATACACAACCAGAAGAGATGACAACCACATGGTAGCAAATGTGTTATTACAAAAATCGATCTACAGGAATAGATTGGCAGTTTCTCTGAAATCAGATCAAAAGACCCACTCTATCAATGATGTCCAGAAAATGATGTGTGCAGAACTACAGACTGAACAATTATTGCACTGTAGCTATCGACCTGAAGTTTCAAGCATAATCGAGCAATACAGAGACATCATAGAGTCTCGCTTTGCAAAGGACTGTGTCTCAACATTACTGGAGTGGCTTGATGATGTACCAGTAAAAGCACTTGTGACAAATGCAGATGAGAAGATGAGCCATTGTTGTGAAGGATTGGTTGATGTGGCGCATACAGTTTCTCACCAAGATGCAGTTGCTACACGAGATCTGCATAGTGAGAATGACGTTCGTAAGACTTGGTTGGAACAAAGATGGAAAAGACTGTTCAAAGTGATCCTGGTCACAACAATTGCTGTGAAGAGTGATGGCCTTCCGAACTGGGTGCATGTCTCCCATGGTCGTAGGGTCCTGTGTCCCCTTGATGAAACAGCTCCTCTTCCAGAAGATATGCCAGCGGTGGTCGAAATGCCATGGGAGAGGGTCAGTCAAGCTGTAGGGGAACACACTGAATCAGAATCAGAAAAACTTTATTCGATTGTAAAGAAAAACAATCATGAAAGTATATATGTAGGGGGCGTGGTCTGGCCACGACTGAAGATGGCCGCCTAACCTGTGAGCTCTGCTGCGAGTGGGGCTTCAAAAGGAGTTGGCACCCAGTAAATGCAAGACCTTCGATATTATTTCAGCATTCTGGAGGTCATAAAGTCAATGAGGAGCAGATGAGCCGGTTTTCTTCAATATGAGTGACTCAGTTCCTGAGGAATGTAAACTGACACCGGAATGTAAACTGACACCGGAGCTCCCTGAGAGGAACCCCAGACAACACTATTTCTAAACTGAAGCTTATTTATGCCGACAACACTGCCTAAATAACTGTGCTCACTGATGTGAGACTTAAAGGAAACTACATGAATCTTTTCAGAGGATATGTGGATGCTTTTATTTTGGCGGGAACACTTCAGCCTCTGACAGAAGCCAGCTGCACCTGCTCCTGATCTGTGGAAAGGCCCCAACATTTCAGCCTCTGACAGAAGCCAGCTGCCCCTGCTCATGACCTGTGGAATGTGCAATGCAATTCTGAAGGAAAAGAAAAAAGCTGACTGGATTTTGAAAACAGAGTTTTGCTAATTCTGGAGGAAGAAAAAAGCTGACTGGATTTGAAATACAGAGTTTTGAAAGAGAAACACGGACTCCAGCTGACTTCAATTAAGGTAAAGTTCACTGGGAGTTCATATACTCGAAGCTGAGAGGGGCTCCAGCTGTAGTTATGCATGTGAAGTTTGCATTCTTCTGAGGACTTACATGTGGCTGTTTTGTGGTGCTGAGTTACGTAATTAAATTGAACAAAGGCTTTACCCTTTCATGAGGAAAATGTGTATAATCTGTGCACGGGCTGAAACATTGTACACCAGGGCTTGTCCTTTTTTGCTGTGAAGGGTCTGATATGTCGACAGGAGTTCCTTGATGAGAGAGATGGTGGTGTCTTTTATCAAAATGAACAATCCCAGCTGAAATATAATTGACATTGGAGAAGTTTATGCGCTGTTTTGGAAAAGTGTCCTCTTCATCTTTAACTAAATTACAATAAGGATTTGTAATTGAACAAAGGCTCTACCCTTTCATGAGGAAAATGTGAATAATATCCGCACAGGCTGAAACATTGTACACCAGGGCTTGTCCTTTTTTGCTGTGAAGGGTCTGATATGTCGACAGGAGTTCCTTGATGAGAGAGATGGTGGTGTCTTTTATCAAAGTGAACAATCCCAGCTGAAATATAATTGACATTGGAGAAGTTTATGCGCTGTTTTGGAAAAGTGTCCTCTCCAGCTTTAACTAATTTACAATAAGGATTTGTGAAGTTTAGGTGGGGTTGGGAAGTCTGTCCTATGAGACTGATCTGTAGTGTTGTTCAGCACACAGTTAAACTGTTTAAATGCACCAACTGTCTTTAAGGTAATTCTGTGGATATATGTGCAGGACGCAACTTTGTATAATAAGCCTTGCTTTTTAACTTATGTGGTGAAAGACTCTAGTCCTGTCAGCCTGCCTACAAACGTGAGCCTGGAGTTCCACAGCTTCCCGATCGCAACGTTCCACTGGTCACACCTGAGCATCCTGGCTTTTCCTCATGCGCCTTGGTCTGTCCACCACACACGCTTATTAGCTGACAGCTGTGAAGTGATTTGAGGACACAAATTAAACCGAAATTTTTTCAAAAAACAACAGCTTTACAGTAGGTGAGTGCTTTGTTTGATATTAACTTCAGCACCCTGCTAATTCACTCTGGCTATTGCGAAGCGCTGTTTCAGAGGGAATTTTGTTTTTGGGCGCATTAGGGCCTGCGCGTCACACACATTTGCTCATTGGCACTTGAGATATGTTTTCTTGGCCCGGTGTGGTCTGAATTTAAAAACATGGCAGCTTTGTAGCAGATAAGTGCTTTATTTGCTGCTAGCTCTGATATTCTGCTTAGTTTTTTTTATAACAACTGTGAAGCAACACTTCTAAGAAACTCTGAGAGACTTAAAGCTTGTGAGCCTACCTGCAACACCAAGCTCAGAGTTTGAAGGTATCCTGCGTGCAGTGCTCAATTTTTTACAATTTAACTTCCCGATCTCTCTGTAATATACCTGGGCTGTGCGCCACATAATTCTGACACTGGCAATTGTGTCATGTTTTGTTGGCCCAGTATAGTCTAAATCTTGCAGATTAGCAAATTAAAAGTGGAGCTTGTTTTACCGGATGGAGAGGAACCAATCCTTGATCGTCTACTTCATTTTATGTGACTGAGGGATATTGGAGTTCTTCTCTACATTATCTTGACACAGCTTGGACCTTTAATTTGAACTCTCTCCAGTGTGTTATAAAGAAAATACTCTAGTAAATCCTGGCCATTGAGAGTCTGATAATTCAAGGAAATAAGACGCATATAACAACTTTTCTGCTTTGTGTTTCTACACTGCTATACTGACTCAACACATTGCTTGCCATCTTTCTAGAAAGCAGAAATCAAAATGTCTACTGCCAAGTATGGAGATAAACACTCTAAACAGCCTCTTTTTGCGGATGTAGTTAAGCAGTCACAAAATTCAGATGCCACAGCTCTTCCTCTACAACAGACAATTCTCTACAAACTAACATTAAAATGCAAGGGCAAACTATGGACCGCATTCTACAAGAGATATCAGCAGTCAGTCATAGACTTGAAAGCATGGATTCCCATATTTCCTCATTAACAGCAGAAACTAAAACAATACGAGCAGACATTGCAGGATTTCACGCCAAGACAGAGGAGCTTGATCACAGGCTAATAAATGTAGAAACTCGCCTAGACTCAATACAAAACAGAGATCAAGAGCTGTTATTTCTACGAAGTAAGACGATAGATTTGGAAGATCGAAGCAGGAGGGATAATGTTCGCTTTTTCGGTTTTCCGGAAAGGATTGAAGGTTCAAATGCTAGAACATTCCTACAAAATATCCTTTCAAAAATTATGAACATCGCTTTTGACCCTCCATTGGAGATACAGCGCGCACATCGAATTGGTCCATTACGCAAGGAATCTGCAACAAACTCACGTCCCCTCATTGCTTGTTTTTTAAGGCATGAGCAGACAAGGCAAATATTACTATCAGCACGTACTCATGGTCCGTTCTCATACAATGGGTATGAAATTCATATCGCAGCTGATTTTTCCAGAGAAACTAACGAGAGACGCAAGGCCTTCCTTTCATTTAGACCTCAATTACGTCAACTAGACATTAAATATGGTCTGTTTGATCCTGCTCGTTTACGAATTTCTAAGGATGGAATATCCAAAGACTTTTATAACCCTGAGGATCTCCGTCTATTTTTAGACAATTGGAAACCGCAACAAATGGAAACTCAGCAGACCAATCCAGAACTATCACATCACAGTTCTTTTCCTCAAGCATCAAGCAATCCACGACATAATGTCAGCAGTCCTCGACAGAGAGGCAGGGATTTTGAAAGGACTATTCGTAGTCATGAGGACAAGAATGCTGCTCTTCAAAATGTATCCACCTTCACTAAGGCACAACATAGAGATAAATCCCGATCGCCATTAAAATCTACTTTGGATGCAGAATGTGGGTGATTCAGTACCTCTCTACAATTTTGATCACCATTAATCTCTGCTCATACTTGCATCCTTTTAGATGATTAATCATCCTTAATGAACTCATAACATACAAGAAACGAAGATGATACCTCGCCGGTGGACAGATTAGTAATAAAATCTACTTAAAACGCAGAATGTGGATGATTTAATGTTTAAATATACTTTTGTTCAGATTTAGCTTTGTCTGCACACCCATTTTCTTTTAGGTGTTAGATCAAATTTAAAGAACTTATGATACAAATGGGGAACAGAAGGTATATCGTCATCAGTTTGTTTAATAATACAGATATTGTACTGTTCTTTATTGTTATTGCTCTTTCCTTTCTTTTTTTCTCCATTTTTTTTTTCATCACATTTATTATATTAATTATATTGCCTTTAAACATTTGGTCTATCCCTCTCACTGTTTTACACATATTTGATTGACATTCTTGGTACTTATTAATTTACTTTAGGATTGTGACTGTTACAACTCTTCATGCTGACTATCTCAATCTCTTAATTCCTCACATATTACCTATTTATCTACAAGGTTACAACACCCTCTTCCCTTATTTCATCTTTATTTTATTTTTTATTTTCAATTCAATATTCTAATGGTTCAATAATATGTCTCACAATTATACTATGAAGTTATGTTCTTTAATAATACTTTGATATGTCTTCATATGAATTATAATAATTTTCCTGCTTCTACATTTTACATTCGATACGTGAGCCTTATGATTGATGATAGGTCTATATTGTTTAGTTCTTCTCTTTTATTGATTCCGTAATGTTAGTAATACTGTTTTTAAATCCAAATTTACTGTTATACCTTTTCCCATACATATAGTATATATTCTCTGAATTTATTAATGCTTTTTAAGATTGTTATTATTATACTTTTCAATCAAATAATTAATTTTAATCGTTAGTAGTGTTACTTTTTTTATCTCTATGTATTATTTATTTATTTATTTATAAGCATAGTAATCCTCCTGAATACAAGAGGTAATCCATAGCTTTTAATGTTACAATATTACAATATATTGTTATATTTCTTATTCATAATAAGAATATCTGTTATTATATACATTTTATGGACATATTTGCATCTATATTTGTCAACCACTGTTTCACTCTCCTGATGGGGCCCCTCCTCGTGGCAGCAGTCCATTAGTGTTTGGACCCGCGGTTAAACGTCCTGAGGTCCCTTGTGCCATTTTTTATATTTGGCACTCTTTCCTCCCTACCTCTCCCTTTGTCATTTATACTACATACTATTCTTTCTGTTGAACACACCTCTAGTTATCTCCACACATATATTCTCTCATCATCAAACAGCATTACCCATTTGGTTCATTTATTATTTACCTGATCTTTGTTACGGTCCAAGGTCCTTTCTCTTTTTTTTTTTTTTTTTTTTTTTTCTTCTTCTCTCTTTATCCCTCTTTTTATCCCCTTACCTCTCTTTTCTTTTTCTTCTCCTTTCTTTCCCCTCTTCTATTTTCCTTTCCCTCCTTTTTCTTGTTTTTTCCTTTCTTCATATCTTTTTTCACTCCTTTCACTTATACAGCAACATTATATCAATTTCTTAATTTACTATATCACATTCTGGCATCTTTATTAAATTCGTATCGCTAATCTTTCCTATTCTTATCTGACATGGCCACTTCACACGATCTCCGAGTAATAACATGGAATGTTCATGGATTGACACATTATATTAAAAGAAAAAAGACACTCTCTTATTTACAGTCCAAACATGTGGATATAGCTCTCCTTCAAGAAACCCACCTTGACGCTAAAGAGTCTGAAAAATTAAGAAGAGACTGGGTGGGAAAGGTTATACACAGCAGCATACAGAAGAGAACAGATCCAGATGCGACACCTACCCGCAAATGTGGAGTTGCGATTCTTATCCGTAAATCCTTACCAGTGATAGTCTTGAAATCCTGGATAGATCCAGATGGACGATATGTCTTTGCCAAATTTCGCATTGCTGAAACACATATATGTGTTGGCTCAATTTACGCTCCCACGGGGGCAAAACGATCATTTCTCCTTCAACTAAACCGCCTTTTAACTGAAATAGGTGCTTCCCAGTTTCTCATCGGTGGAGATTGGAACCTAGTACGTGATCCAGTCCTTGACAAGACAGGCCCTCTAGATAAGACAAATGCGGCAGATAGAGCTCTAATAAACGATGTGGTGGCAGATAATGGTTTGGTAGACCATTGGCGACTTTCTCACCCGATGGATAAGGACTATACCTTCACTTCCCCTACGCATGGCACGCTCTCTCGTTTGGACTACTTTTTAATCTCCCAGAATGTAGTTCAAATAACACAGGACTCTCAGATACTGGAGGCAGCGATCTCTGATCATTCTCCAGTTCTACTTTCCTTACAAACTGGTTTATCTAAGCCAGGTCGCAAACCCTGGCGTCTAAACATTCAACGTTATAGGATACCCAAAAACAAAATGTTATTACAATCCCATTTTCAAGACTTTATGTCAGTCAATCAAGGGTCCGTTGACTCCAACAGAACTCTTTGGGCGGCGGCAAAAGCTACTATCCGCGGGCAGCTTATGAGAGATGCAGCGCAGTTTAATAAACAAAATGCTAAGAGGCAAAAAGAATTGGATCAAGATATTGTGTCTTACACTCGATTATATACACTTAATCCAACGATACCACATCGTAAATCACTGGAAAAAGCTCGTATGGCTTTAAATAACCTTTTTACCTCTAAGGCAGAATACGCCTTGCATAGAATGAAAGGGAGACATTATGAGCAGGGGGAAAAAGCGGGAAGATTATTAGCGGCCCAGCTACGTCAGCAGCAAGCAGCTATGGCCATACCGGCCATTAAGTCAATGAACGGTGTTACTCTAACTAAACCCCAAGATATTGTTAACGAATTTGCCCAGTATTATCAGTCTCTTTACACTGCTGAAACTCAACTTGATACTGACAAATTGGATTCTTTTCTTACAAACGTAAACTTACCCTGTTTGTCAGATGAAGGTAGAATCTTATTGGAAGGTGAAATTACCAGGGAAGAAATATCGCATGCAATTGCTGGATTGCCATCTCATAAGGCCCCAGGAGAGGATGGCTTTCCTGCAGAGTTTTATCGTTGGGCAGGAGTGCATGTGCTTGACTCTCTTTTACTCGCGTTCCAAGAGGCAGAGGGTGAGGCCTCCTTGGGCCTTATACTTAATAAAGCTATTATTGCTGTGTTACCTAAACCTGGCAAAGACCCTTTATTATGTAGCAGCTATCGTCTCATATCGTTATTGAATTGTGACATCAAAATTCTAGCTAGCATTCTGGCCTCTCGCTTGCGTAAGGTTATCCTATCTCTCATACATCATACCCAAGTAGGATTTGTTCCGGGGCGTTCCTCTAGGAACCATCTTCGCACTCTTGCCCACACACTATGGTATGCCAAGAATCTTCCGGATAACGCTTTGGCCTTGTCGCTTGACGCGGAAAAGGCGTTTGATCGAATTGAATGGGATTATCTTTTTAGGGTGTTACAAAAATTCGGCCTGGGAGATCAATTCATAAACAAAATATGCTTGTTGTACAAAAATCCTTCGGCACAGGTAAATTGTGGGGGCTTTATCTCAGATCCATTCTCTATCAATCGAGGTACTCGTCAGGGTTGCCCCCTCTCCCCGTTACTCTTTCTTCTAGCCATGGAACCATTGGCTGCCTCCTTAAGACAATGTACTTATATTAAGGGCATTTCTCTTCCGACAGGAGAATCCAAAATGTATCTCTACGCAGATGATATTCTCCTTACACTCACAGATCTCTCCATCTCTTTACCATCTGTGTTAAAAATAATAGATGACTTCTCCTCCATTTCTGGGCACAAAATTAATTGGAACAAAAGCGAAGCACTGGCCATCTCGAATGGGACCACAATAGCGGCCATTCAAGGTTTTCCTTTTCAATGGAAATCTTCTCATCTCAAGTATTTGGGCATACTAGTGAACAAAGGCCTAGAGAGTATGGTTACGGATAATCTCAATCCCCTCATCGCTCAAATGCAACGTGATTTTGAAAAATGGAAGGCACTGGGCCTCTCAATGTGGGGAAGGGTTCAAGCCGTGAAAATGGTTACTCTTTCCCGTTTTCTTTATGTCCTTGGGATGCTTCCTATTCAAATCCCTTTAACCACGCTACGTTCAATTGATTCTAAGATAAAATCCTTTATATGGAACTCTGCCAAACCCCGTGTCTCAGCTTCAAAACTAAAGGCTCATCACTCCTATGGAGGAATAGGTCTACCCTCAGTGGAGCATTATGCTTTGGCATTACAGCTTTCTCAAATGTCATATATGCTTTCACATTCATCGGATACACCACAGTGGGTACATCTTGAACGCCACCTTTCATTAACAAACGCAGGTCTTTCTGTTTTATACGGCTCGGAATTTCGTCCCCGAGACTCCACCACTAATCCTATTTTGTCGGCTATGCGTGCTCCTTGGCAAAGGGCACACCGCTTACTGGGCTCACATCCTCGTCTTCATAGAAAAGCCCCATTATGGAATAATTCTGCAATTCGTATTAATAGACAATCAATATCTTGGCCTATTTGGGAAACAGCAGGTGTTTCCACCTTAGATCAAATTTTTTCAAACGGAGATATTGAATCATTTGCCCAACTGCAGGAAGAGTTCCATTTGCCTGATATACAAGTCTCAAAATACAACCAGTTATGACCATCCTTACGGAGGAGTCTAGGACCTCCACCATGGCTCTTGCCTGACTCACCAATTGTAACATATCTCCACACTTGGGGTAAGATGAAAGGAGCTACATCTGGCTTTTACCAAACTCTCACTTCGCATCTTTTTTCTCAACCCTTATCGCAAACTTTACGTACTAAATGGCAAACCTTATTATCAGTCTCTTATACTGATAATGAATGGTCTGACATTCTTAACAATCTCAACAAGGGTGCACGTGAAGCACGATTGAAATTTTGCTTATTTAAGATCTTACATGATTGCCACTGGTCACCAACAAAACTGCATAAAGCTGGCTTGCTTCCCCATTCAAACTGCTGGAGGTGTGATAGTACGTCTTGTAACATTTCTCATATCATTTGCGGATGTCCAGTGATCCAACCCTTTTGGAATTATATAGGTAAAACCTTACATTCCACGATGCCTCTACAAACTCCACTTTCGCATGCTACCATTCTTCTGCATGATACACGTCAATCACAATCCCTCTCTAAACCACAAGCCCGACTCTTACACACAGCCTTAGCTACAGCCAAAATTTGTATACTACGGCAATGGAAGTCACCTCAACCACCATCACAAGAAATATGGATGGTGGCCATGATTCAAACAGCTTCCTACGAACGTATTATATACAACATACAGGATCAATCTGATCTCTTTCTTCGAGTATGGTCACCTTTTCTAGCTTTAAATACTGATGCTAATATTAATGACCCATCTACGCAGTGATTTAATTCTTATCCCTTTTCATTCTCATTCATCATTCATTATTGGTGGTTAATAAATCTTAATACATATTTTGTCTACCTATTATTTGTTGTTGTTTTTAATAGCTACTCACCAGAACACTTACATATAATTCTGTATCGTTTTATATATATTTATACATCAAGTGAAATTATTATCCCTTATATTCATCTTTTCTCTATTCTTATTGGTTTTCTAGAGTATCTTCTTTTCTCAGGAACATATTTATATAGCTTTATATAGCATTATGTCTTATATTTGTGTACATTTTCATTTATCGTTTTCTTTTGTGTTCCCTTCTTTACCTTCCCTTTCTCTCTCCTCCCCCCCCTTCCCGTAATTCCATCTTTTATGGCCTCAATATAAAGTCAAATATTTGTTTTTGCATGGATCTGTTTCTGTATTTATTAAATTATATAATATGATTAATTATTCAGAACGTTTTATTATATGCTTATATACAACAATGTTCTTATATATTTATTGTATGATAATGCAAACAGTTATTATACTATATGTATTCTTTTGTAAATTTCAATAAAAAATTGAAACACAGAAAGTATATATGTAAAAAGACATTACAATTCATAAGAAAAAGATAAAAATATCACATCATGCAGCAAATCATTTCCATAGGTTGATAAAAAAGAGATACAATTTATACAGTTATCCTTTTTCTAATAAATATCACTTTCTTCAAGTACAATGTGATTATTGCAACACAGAGGTGATTGTCCAAGCGTTGGATATCATACATTGCCGGGCGGCATTGCCGATGCCCGATCTCCCTTAAAAACGGTAATAAAAGAACACACCTCGTTTGGTGATAAAATTTACAAAATAGGACAACATGCATTGTACTTTGAGGGGAAATTTCATCACAGGGACAGGGAGGCAGTACATGAGACCAATTATTAACTGATGGAAAGCTAACCAGTCTATGACACAGTCCTAACCTAAATCGGGTTAATAAAAATCTGTCATAATTACCCGGAACATGAAGCAAATAGGGTTGAATATTAAAAGATGTTAAAATTATTTGGTGGTTTAAAACGGTGGGTTTTGAGGCCTCAGCAGCATTTCTTAATGATTCTAGAAAGAGCAATCCCTCTTTATTGAGCTCTTTCCGTGAGATAGCTGACATAGTATGAGGGTTTAGAAAATAATCCAATTTACCAATATCACTTAAGAACTTTCGTACATAATTCAGCCACGGTATCCTCGAATGTCCATCAAGTTTTAAAACATCTGCCAGTATGACTCTATTAAGTTTGGGTTCTTCTTTTGTCCATACCCTATGCCAAAGTAGTACCGGTTCCAACTTAATGAGATCTGATATAAAAGAGAGTCCCAATTCTGTATGGCAAATATAGTTAGAGGAACTCTTAGGGACTGCGAGGATAAATTTCAGGGAAAAGTTCTCAAGTACCTGGAGCTGGATAGTGTCAGCAAATCCCCAGATCCCACTACCATACATTGCGCCGGAGACGCATTTGGCCTTATAGATCTTAATTAATTCAGTAGGCGGTCTGGTACCTAATTTCCTCATGAAGGATCTGAGGGCAGCAATCGAACGATTCATTACCAGTTTTTTTGCTAATATTGCCTCACCCCACACATCCTTCCCGGTAAACAATATACCCAGATAGGAGAATTGCTTGGTATGAGATAACTGCTGACCCTCGATAAATATGGCCCTCTTAATTTTAACCCTTCTACCACAGTGCATGATGAAAGTTTTTGCTATATTAACTCGTAAGCCCAGATCTTTCATAAAGAGGGCAAAACAATCCACCACGCGCTGTAGACCCACTTGAGTGCGGGACATTAATACGGCATCATCCGCGTACATTAATAGCGGAATTGGACGGCCAGCTACGTATGGGGGGTCAAAACTCGTGTTGCACAGGGCCTTCTCCAACCCATTTATGTACAAGTTAAAAAGGAGTGGGGCCAGGACACAACCCTGCCTGACCCCACTCCTGATTGGAATTTTGCCCGTGCATTCTCCCTTACGTCCATAACGAACGCGAGCAGATGCATCACTATAAAAACATTTAAGAAAATAAATAATGTTTTCTTCAACCCCAATTTGTTCCAGTAGTATCCATAGTTTAGAGTGAATCACACAATCAAAAGCGGCTGAGAGGTCAACAAAAGCCACAAACAAATTCTCCCTCTTAGCCCTGGTATACTTCCCGGTCAACATCAAAAAATGTAGGCCCTGTTCCACTGTTCCCAAACCAGAACGAAAACCATATTGCAGGTCAGATAGAATAGAATTATTCTCAGCCCACGAAAGTAGACGATCCAAGATAACACGTCCAACTATTTTGGTATAGGAATCTAAAAGGGAAATGGGTCTGTAACAACCCGGGTCATGTCTGTCCCCCTTTTTGTAAATTGGGACTATTATCGACTCCACCCAAGTGGGCAAAAAATCAGTTCTGCAGCTGGCATTTAGCACCTGGACCAGAAGGGGGGCCCATAGAGACATAATTGTCTTAAACACATCTATAGGTACACCATCTGGGCCAGGGACCTTCCCACCCTTGCTCGCAAATATGGCTTTTTCAACCTCTTTTAAGGAAAACTGCATATTGCCTAAGGGGGGGTAATCCATAGGTTTACAAAGAGAATAAAACATACAATCTCCCTCATACACTTTAGAAAAGTGATCAATCCATTTGTCCTCCGGGATGGCTATCTCAATGGAGGGACAAACCTCTTCATTAAGAAGGGGATTTCTGATAATTTTCCAAAACCTTGCGCAATCGTTGCTAACCGATGCCTGGTGCAACGCTTCCCAGGATTCTTTTCTTAGCTCATCTTTTCTATCTTTTATGGCTAGTTTATATTCTTTTCTAGCTCTATGTATATCTTCCACACACCTAGGGTAATTATGCAACATTTTCTTTAAATAAGAATATGCTCTGGTGCATCTAGAGTTAAACCAGCCATCCCTCGGTGCAATGTTACTCTTGCATTTTCTCGTTAAGGAGGTTCTAATTTCATCACAAATTATCGAAAAAGATGCAAGTATTTTTTCTGGAATAGCGTCCTCCGATAGACAAGTTAAAAACTCCGGGGCACAATTATTTATTACGGAATTTAATACTTTATTTGTATCCACCTTATCCCATTTAAGCATATAACCATTGGTGCGACCAATGGTCAGGTTTTCCCACAGTATGTCTCTGTCTCTACTATTATTGGGAGCAGTTTTCTTGAGAATAGAAATATTTAGACATAGTGGAAAATGATCACTTAACGCCATATCAGAAACATTAAATTTAACAATCCTTTCAGCATGTCTGATTGTAGTTAATGCAAAGTCGATGGTCGAAAAACAACCTCGGCCATTAAATGTTGGTGGAAGAGAAAAAGGGTTTGTACAAATTTCATTTAGAAAACCCAAATCTAGTTGTCCCAATAATTCGTTAAAATGTTCTCCCAAAGGGGAGTGATTAAAATGTAAAGAACTCACTCCATCTTCTCGCCCTATAGTACATCTCTAATCAATCGTCATATTGCACAAAGTACAATTAAAATCTCCCAGGAGAAGGATCATCATATTATACCCAAAAGATTTTTCTTGTAGGGATACTGAATTAGCCAGTTTGTTGAGCGTAATAGAGGCCTCCTCCAAGGGAAAATTATTGTAAAAATTGAGCAGAGCAATCGGGGTAGCTGAATTAAAAACCAGTATCAAAAGTTGAAAGTAAGAATCTTTAACTGGCTCCAATATCCTTAATAAATGCAATTTATTGGATACATAAATTGTCAAGCCTCCTTTGGCTCTGCCATGTACAGAATCCACTGCTGGGGTGTGAAACGTTTTAAACCCATTTATATGGACTGGATCCCCTGTCCATGTTTCTTGGAAACAAATAAGATCTTGCTGGTAAATAAAATTTTGCCATAAGGGGTTACCAATTTTGGATTTAATTCCAGCAATGTTCCATGAGCATATATTACATGTCAGAATGCTACTCGGAGGAGAAGTAAAGGGGACCAGAATAGGATCTACCTTCAAAGGCAATAGACCGCTCTCACTCATCTCCTCTATACTCTCGGCCACCACCTCATCCCCACCCGTGAAGCCATCGATTCCAGATCGAGAACTAGCTACACTTGTTTCACCATTAATAATATCCGATGGGTCAGAAGGCAACGTATCATCCATTACAGAAATCAAAGTGCTTGGTAAAAGATTGATTTGCTGTCAATCATTGTTGTCTAATCCACTAAGAATGTCAAAGCGATTAGAAGTTGGGATAGCAAATCTTCCTCCCTCAAAACGCCCCCAGGTAGGTAGTAAAGGATGATAACCCCGCATCCTTTCCTGCCATGGGGACGAATAAAAGTAATCGAGGGGAACAATGTTGACATGATCTGTAAGGAGTTGACCAGAATAACATCTCTCAAGGATATCGTTAACCAAAGGAGGTGACCGGAATGAAAGAATCACGCAGTCCCCTCTCAATGATTTAGGAGATGGCCAATCCAGCCAACTCTTCTAGCCATCTTAAAGTTAGAAAACAAAGCACCATTTGACCCAAATTTGACAGATAAGAAATATAAAGATTTATTTCTCAAGGTTGACCAATGTTCTTGGACATTTGGGGGAAGGGGTGGGACATTAGCTAACACCACGGTGTATGGTAAGGCCTCCGGGGGCAAGTTTATGGTAGGTAAGCTGGGTGTAATAGTAACCTCCCTAGCATCAACAGCTGTTCCTATAACAGTTGGAGAAATATTTTGGACAGCTTTAGAAGGTCCTGGTACATCTGAGCCCACCAAATTGGTGCCTTTTGATCTGGTGGATTTCTCCTGCACGCTACTTTCAGTCAGGTGATGTACTTTTTTAGGATTACCTTTCATCACAGGCGGCGGTTTTTGTGGTACAGAACCGTTTCCCCGCATGGCCTGTGATTCAACCATGACTAATCCTTCCATGTGGGTGACCCTAACTTCAATATTTGATAATTTAACCATGATGGGTTCCACAAGGGTCATTAACAAATTCTCCATTTTCCCCCAGAAACCCTCCCCTATTAACGGGTCACTCATACTAATATCAGGAGGGGTAACTAATATATTATTAATGACCTTTTTCCCTTTTTCCACAGATTTACTAGTAGTTTTACGTGGTTTATGGGATCCCTTTTCCTTAGCATTTGTCAAATGTGTCCCTTCCTTAATGCAATGGTTTTGCTTTCGCTTCGCCTTCTGGCCTCTAGTTGTCATTCGTGGTGAATCGTTATTGATGTTTTGTTCAGATCCAGAAATTACGATTGGACTTGAAAGAGGAGCTGCTTCCGCCTCAACTATAGGACTCTCATGCAGAGAGTGCTCAGAAAGTTGGTCACTAGAAAAAAATAACAGGGGACAAAGATAACCTAGACTCCATAGGCATATGATCTGATTGTACCTGTGGAAGGGAATTTATATTGTCCCCGGGTATTTGTAAAGATCAAACTTCAGGAAGGCCAATAAAAGATGGAACTATTAGTGACTCCTGTAGGTTAGATGTAAAAGTCGATGCATTAGTGGCAGAAAGAGGGGGAAGCATACCTACAGGGAGAGAGAGGCGCCTTTCAGTACTTTCGATAGCTCACCCCAATGGTTTTTTGTAACATACGATCGATTGCTGTCAAGCTGGGAAGAGGAGTATTGACAGTAGATTTGGATTTCGAGTCATTATGTAGTTGAACAGACCTATGCTTTCCCATATCTTAAGACAATAATACGTTAAATAACTGAAATATACAATCAATAAAAACAAGGGAACCAAGCCCTAATAATCACTCAATATGAAGAATATTACTCGATGCTACGACCAGGAATTATGGCCCTGCCCTGCCGCGGCCTGCCCCGGACGGCCACAGACGGCCCGCCCTTTGCCCGGGCTTAGCCCGGCGTCGCCCGCACGCGTCCCGCGACGCGGGGGCTCTCCTCCGTCTTAAAGCGCCTCCGGGCGCGGAAGAGGCGTGAGCGGCTTCCTGCCGCAAAGTGCTCTGGGCAATGTAGTCCTTGTTTCTGCCGGTGCACCAGAAATGGCGGCAATGACGGTAGTTGCAGGGAAGTGGCGCCGATCAAGCAGGTGGCCCAACAACACCCAGCAGGTAAGGCGATGTCTCCAGCTAGCAGCAGAAAGAGCCCCCGCTCCACTGGGGCACTCATCCGTCTTAAAGCGCCTCCGGGTGCGGAAGAGGCGTGAGCGGCTTCCTGCCGCAAAGTGCTCTGGGCAATGTAGTCCTTGTTTCTGCCGGTGCGGCGGAAATGGCGGCAATGACGGTAGTTGCAGGGAAGTGGCGCCGATCAAGCAGGTGGCCCAACAACACCCAGCAGGTAAGGCGATGTCTCCAGCTAGCAGCAGAAAGAGCCCTCCAATTGAAAAAGAAAAGATGGTACTTATATGTTCTTTTATTAGATGAAAGCTCTGCTATACGCTTGACTGTATTGGTTCAGGGCCGGTTGCAGATTACGCTAAACTGGTCTTCATCTAATGCAGGGAACCGGCGTGCCTTGGGTTCTTCCGTGTTTATTGTGACTGATAAAAACCCACACTGAGTCTGATGCAGCACTAAAGCAAACCAAGGTGGGACTAGAAAAGCAAGAACTCGAAATTGGCTCAGATGAAACTGGTATCAGAGTGGTGAAAGAGCCAGGTCCAGCCTCTGATGAAAGAACTAGTGCTGTGGGCCCACGAGTGGCAGTGGAAGAAAGCTGGCTAAAGGGGTATACGAAAAGTCTGCAGTTGTCCCCTGAAAAAACATTTGCACTCATAGCTTAAACGTCTGAAACAGAACAAAGTGAAGGCGATGGTGGAAGGCTTGGATTGAGAAAGTCCAAAAGATCGATGGTGCTCTGTCGGAGATATTCAGCACCTGCATGGTCATATTGCATGGACAAAGCACTGAACGTCACAATGGATGAACTGTGTGATTCAGGATTTGAACTGTATAAACCACCCTGATTTCAAGCTTGAGACAAAAAGAGAACTGAGAAAAGCTGAAACAATGACTGAGAATTGTCGAAAGCTGAAAAGAAAACAATTATTGATCAATGAAAAAAAAAAAAAAAAAAAGAACTGTTCTCTTAGACTTTATTATTTTAGTTAATTATTTTACAGAAGACTAACCTAGGTCCGAGAAAAAGCTGTGAGGGATAACATTTTTAGAAGAACACGGAGTAGGTTTATGGATTGTCTATTTTGAAATCGGAACTGCTGAAAATTAACTGTTCTAAGAAGCTACTTACAGAACTCTGCATTGAACTTTTGAGGTTGGCTATATATGATCTGATTGATCTCATGTGTGAAATAAACTTGAAGTGATGATTGGAAGTTCATGTAACAAATCCTCAGAAGTGTGATGATTTAAATCATCAGAGGGAGGACTGAAAGAGCCTAAACCTGTGCTTTCTTTACTAATGGAAAACCTGCCTTTGCTTCAGAAATGAAAAACTGTATTTGAAAAGTGACACGCAGATTTTGTGCCACAAAGTGGAAACATGAGCTCTGAAATTCACAGACTTTAGCCAGACACTTTCATTTAGCAATTTATGTAACCCATGTGCAAGTAATTCATAGTTTGATTTAAATGTGTTTAGTTAGATGTTGTTCTCACTATGAAAATGTGATTCTAACTTGTGAAAGTGTTAAAATGTGCATTAGTAGAAATAGCTTGTATTTGAATTAGCACGACATTTTAAAATGTAGAAACAGGACCAGCTTGTAACTCAGCTCTTGCTCTCAGAGTTTCTGTTGACCTTCAAGATAAGCAAATGAATCTTTTTCTCTCCGTGTGAAGAGAACGGTGGCATAATTTACAGCTGTGACCTCGGTCTGAGCTTTATCTCTTTAATTGCTGGAAATGTTGAACAAAGCCTCATTTAATTCTTTCCTTTAGTGGGAACAGAAAAACACATATTTTAAAAGTGCATTGCCAAGTTTAATGTTTCTTGCTTAATTAAAGAAGGTTCTTTTGCAGCTCATGTTTTGTGTGCCTTGACCTTGTTAGGTAGGCCACTCCCCCACCACACCATTAGCTCTGCCTGTGTGTCCTGACCCAGCCCCAGCTGCCGCTGCTGTAGAAGTTGAGGCCCTCCTCCACCCGCAGGCTACTACCTGTGCCTCATCCCTGGTGGCCAGTGGTAGGCCTTAGGTCTGTATCACTGTCGCTGTCTGTCTGTCTTCCCCTGTACTGCCCATACTGTCTTCTGGTGTCTGTGACCGCTGTTGCCTTTCTCCCCCCTGTGCCTGCGTTCTTTCTGTGCCCGTTTTTCTTGCCTTCTGTTCCCCTTGTTGCCCCTTCATTCTGTGCCCTCTTCTGCCTTCTGTTCCCCCTTGCTGCCCCCTGATTTGTGCCCCTTCATTCTGTGCCCTCTTTTGCCTTCTGTTCCCCCTCGCTGCCCCCTGATTTGTGCCCGGTTGCCTTCGGTGCCCTCGCCGCTCTCGTTCCCTCCGCTGCATCCCCTGTGGCCCCACCCCCTTCACTGACCATTCACTGCCCCTGCCTCCCACCTCCCAGCTGCTCCTCCCTCCCACCTCCCCATATATGGCGGCCGCTGCGCGGTGAGGAGAGCGACCCTTGACCTTGTTAGGTAGGTCACTTCCCCACCACACAGCTCCGCCTGTGTGTCCTGACCCTGCCCCAGCTGCTGTAGAAGTTGAGGCCCTCCTCCACCCGCAGGCTACCACCTGCGCCTAATTACTGGTGGCCAGTGGTAGGCCTTAGGTTTGTATCACTGTCGCTGTCTGTCTTCCCCTGTACTGCCCATACTGTCTTCTGGTGTCTGTGACCGCTGTTGCCTGTCTCCCCCCTGTGCCTGCATTCTTTCTGTCCCCGTTTTTCTTGCCGTCTGTTCCCCTCGTTGCCCCTTCATTCTGTGCCCTCTTTTGCTTTCTGTTCCCCCCGCTGCCCCCTGATTTGTGCCCCTTCTTTCTGTGCCCTCTTTTACCTTCTGTTCCCCCTCGATGCCCCCTGATTGTGCCCTTTCATTCTGTGCCCTCTTTTGCCTTCTGTTTACCCTCGCTGCCCCCTGATTTGTGCCCCTTCATTCTGTGCCCACTTTTGCCTTCTGTTCCCCCTCGCTGCCCCCTGATTTGTGCCCCTTCATTCTGTGCCCTCTTTTGCCTTCTGTTCCCCCTCGCTGCCCCCTGATTTGTGCCCCTTCATTCTGTGCCCTCTTTTGCCTTCTGTTCCCCCTCGCTGCCCCCTGATTTGTGCCCGGTTGCCTTTGGTGCCCTCGCTGCTCCCGTTCCTGCCGCTGCGTCCCCTGCGACCCCGCCCCCCTCCCTGCCCATTCGCCGCCTGTTGGACTTGGCCCTTCTGGCAGGTTCACCCCCGAGACTTTTTGCTTTTTATTGGTGACTTGGTGTAGTGCTTTTGGGTTTCTGCGCACTTTACCGCTGTGTCCCAGGGTAAAGTGCGTGCGTGTTGTGAGGTTGGCCTGCCCTCCCATAGGAATGCATGTGTCCTGGTAGTTCCTGATGCGTGGGGTGTGCAGGCCCGAGTTTGGTATGTGCGGACTTGTGTGAGTGAATGCTGCGTGATGATGTGTGCGGCGTGCATGTACCTAGTGTGGAAGTGCCACTTCTAGAAGTGGGCACTTCAGTGTGCAGTATGAAATGTGTGGCTTGTCTGGCGATTGGCTGGTGGAGGTCATGTGACGGACTAGGGAAATCCCCAGAGTCAGGAGGAGTCACCCAGTGGTGAATGGGGAGTTAGCATGCTGATGGCTGGGGAGGAGTATACCCGGGTCCTGAATAGGACAGGGCTTTCCCCACACAATGCTGGCGCCGGCCCCTGTGGTGCGTCTAATGACCCTAGCCCTGCCAGTGAATAGGGAGAGGGGCTGAGCAAAACAAAGTGCTCAGGAACCTGTTGTAACTGGTTCGCCCCTTCCCTGCACCTTCAGACAAAGACTTTTACTGTATAAAAAGGGGCTGTGTCCCCTTACAATTTGTTCTCTTGCAGGATCCACTTGAGGGGGGCCTGCTGCTGCTGGGCGCCAGGAGAGACCGCCACTGGGGACTGCCTCCCTGCTTGAGGGCCCTGTGAGCTGGCTCTGGGCCCAGTCTTTGCCCCCCTGGCTTTTGAAAACTTTATTGCTGGACCCTTTTGCTTGTAGCGCCTGGGAGCGCTGTGATTTACTGCATAGCGCTAGGAGCGCTTCATTTTGATGCCCGGGTGCTGCCAGCGCGCTCCGGTGTTGCCATGTCACAACCGAGGGAATCCCGGGCGTAGGGATTCCCCCCCTTGGGTATCGGATCGAGCGGGAGCCCACCCCGCATTGTGTGTTCGTTGGCGGGTGCCCACCCCGCTTATCTGATCTTCTCGTTGGCGGGTGCCTACCCCGCTTATGGGTAGCGGTTACCGAGGGAGCCTACCCCTCTTACGAGCCAAGGATCACCGCCGCGGCCGGGGAAGCCCCGGAAGTCAGGCAGCGCTGACTAGGACGGGGGCGTGGCCCAACCAGGAAGCAGACGGGAGCCTACCCCGCGCTCCTGGGATCCTGACGACGAAGGAGGAGGAAGCCGCGTAGGGATCGAGGGAAGCGGACGGGAGCCTACCCCGTGCTTCCCCACGGAGAAGAGGACGTGACTTCCCGGCCCCGGAGCAGAGAGAACGGAGGCGACGCGGGAGTCCCCAGAGCAACGGCCCGGTGAGTGCAGAAGGGCTGGGGGACTCCACGCATGTGCTGGGGGTGCGGGGGCAGTGCTTACGAGCCCCGTGAGGCTCCAACGTTCTTAGGGGTCCGTGATTGTGTCCCAGAGCCTGCGAGGCTCCAACGTTCTAGGGGGCATTGACTGTGAGCCCACGAGGCTCCACTGTATACGGGGGCCATTCCTTTTTGTGTGTCCAGAGCGGCCCCGGAAGGCAGCGGGCCGCTCCAACGTATTTGGGGTCAGTACTCTTCGTTGGTTCTCGAGCCTGTGAGGCTCCCACGTGAACCTCATTGTTCAAATCCGAGCGCGAGTGCGCTCCAGTGGGAGAAGGTTCGCGTAGAGCCCCGAGGCTCCCACAAATGCCATATTTGTTTTCCCAGGCACAGTGGTGCCCACGCTTGCTTTCTCCAGCTGCCCAGCACTTAGTGGGCAGCTGCAACGTTTAGGTGGTGGCCTCTGTGTTTTAGCTTGCGCAGCTTGCGCAGCCGTGCCCTGACTTTTCCGGACACAGAGCGTCCTAGCCTGGACAAGGCCAGTTGGCCTAGGGACTGCCACAGGTGGTGGCATATGAGTTATTGCGCAATTGTTCCTTCCCTTGCACCTCTGAATGTGTTTTTATGCGTCATGTGCCATTGCTTTACACCTCTGAATGTGTTTTTATGCATCATGTGTTTTCCTTCCCTACACCTCTGAATGTGATGCATCATGTGTAACGTCCTATTACCCCTACAGGTATTGTGATACTTAGGTGGTTGTTTGCTTTCTCCTAGTACAGGTGGTGCTAGTGAGGTTCCAGTCCCCTGCGTGACAGTTTCCTAAGGTAGTTAGGGTTACGTAGGTGGTACTTACCTGATACCAGTAAGTACTGGTTGTGTGCTATACCTATTATTTTTGTGCTACAGTGATCTTATATATTTTTGTGTTACATTCTAAAAAGTGCTAATTCCTGACGGTGGTCCATGTGGCCCTGTCCCCTGTACATATAATCCCTTGTAAATTCTGCCCGTGCCTGTTGGCCCATTGTAAAGTGTGTGTTTTTATCTAATGTGTTGTGTATAATACAAAGGCTATTTTTATAGAATACCTTGTGTGGAGTTTCCTTTGTGGTGGGCCTTGGGTGTTGGTGCTGGGTGCGCGCGCAAACGCTTTACACCTTGCCTCAGAGATAAGCCTGACTGCTCGTGCCAAGCTACCAAGGGGGTGAGCAGGGGTTATCTTTGGCGTGTAACTTCCTTGCCCTGACTAGAGTGGTGGTTTCTGCCTGTCTTTGGCGCAAGCCGTAGCCAACCAGAAATCGCCAGTTCTAACACCGCCCCTGCCTCCCGCCTCCCAGCTGCTCCTCCCTCCCACCTACCCATATATGGTGGCCTGGTGCACCAAAGGCGCGCCTAAGGCAAGCCCGTCTGCACCCATCCGCGCCCAGCGCCAAAACCCCTGGTTCCCGCACCCACCACGATGACCGCCGCCGCTACGATGCCAGCACACTTCACGCTCTCAACCCCGGACGGACCCACTCCTGCTTCTAGGCTGCCCCAAAACGCACACACGGTCCCTTCACCTGCCGGAACTGCAGCTACACCAGCCTCAGAGCTGCCGAACAACCCACCAAGAAAGACCTCAACCGCCTCCGATGCATCCTACTGAACACCCGCTCCGCACGCAAACACGGCGTCGAGCTCTGGGACCTGCTCGACACATCATCCCCGGACGTCGCCTTCCTGACAGAGACTTAGATGAACGACTCCTCCACACCAGACATCGCCATAGCCATCCCAGACGGCTACAAGATCACCCGCAGAGACCGCACCAACGGAGTCGGAGGAGGAATCACCATCATCCACAAGACAAGCATCAGGGTCTCGACCAGCACCGACGACACTCTCAGCACCGCCGAACACATGCATTTCCAGATCCACAAAGACCCCAACACCACCCTCAGAGGCACCCTCGTCTACAGACCCCCCGGACCCCGACCCCAGTTCAGCGACTCCATCGCTGACTTTATCAGCACGCACGCCCTGACCTCCACCGACTACATCCTCCTCGGAGACCTGAACTTTCAACTTGAGAACAACGACAGCAACCCGACAACCCTGATCGATAACCTCGCCAACCTCAGACTGAGGCAACTCGTCACAATGCCTACCCACTCCGCTGGACACACACCCGACCCTGTCTTCTCCTCAAGCCCCTACGTCTCCTTCAGCCACACGACCGAACTCCTCTGGACTGACCACCGCTGCATCCACTTCACCTTCCAGAAACCCACCACACATCACCGCACCCAAAAGATCCCTCGTCGCTACTGGAGCAA
This sequence comes from Triturus cristatus, assembly GCF_964204655.1. NCBI lineage: Eukaryota > Metazoa > Chordata > Amphibia > Caudata > Salamandridae > Triturus > Triturus cristatus. The sequence goes on from NC_140579.1 coordinate 655,310,166, forward strand.
AATCACCGAAGACCAACTACAGGCAAACCTCGCTCTCAGACCACCCACTGAACCCTCCAACACGGACGACGCTGCCCACAGCCTCAGACGCTGAACCGATGACTGCGCCAACACCCTCGCCCCGCTGAAGAACCTCCCCCACAGAGACACCAGCAAGAGGGCCAGCTGGTTCACCCCAGATCTCCTAGCCTCCAAGCGAGCCTGCCGGAAAATAGCGAAGAAATGGCACAGCGAACAGACTCCGGACAGCCACGCAGCCCACAAGGACGCCACCCGCAACCACCATCACCTCATCAGGACTGCCAAGAGGACCTCCTTCAAAGTCCGCCTCGACAACAACGCACACAACAGCAAGGAGCTCTTCAACATCGTGAAGGAACTCTCCAACCCCAGCTCCAACACAAACGACATCCCGCTGTCGCAAGCCCTGTGCGACTCCCTCGCCACTTTTTTCCACCGCGAGATAGTAGACATCCACGACAGCTTCAACACCCAGACAACCCCAACAGACAGCAACACAACAGACTCTCCGCACACCATCGACCACGTCCCCCTGCTAGCCTGGGCCAGCATGAGCATTGATGACACCATCAAGACCATGAGCACAATCCACTCCGGCTCCCCGTCAGACCCATTCCCGCACCGCATCTTCAACAAAGCCAGCAGCTCCATCGCACCCCACCTGCGCAATGTCATCAATCTCTCCCTCGAGACCGCGACCTTCCCAGAGAGCTGGAAACACGCCGAGATCAACGCCCTACTCAAAAAACCCAAGGGTTGACCCTAGAGACCTCAAGAACTTCCGGCCCATCTCTCTGCTCCCGTTCCAGTCCAAGGTCATCGAGAAGATCGTCAACAGACAGCTAACCTGATACCTCAAAGAAAGCAGAATTCTGGACCCTTCCCAGTCAGGGTTCTGCAGCAACCAGAGCACCGAGAACCCCCTCATCTCCGCCACAGACGACATCAGGACCCTGCTGGACAACAGTGAGAGCGCAGCCCTCATCCTTCTGGACCTCTCCACCACCTTTGACATCGTCTGCCATCGCACACTACACGCACGCCTCCATGCCGTAGGGATCCGAGACAAAGCTCTGGAATGGACCACCTCCTTCCTCTCCGGCAGAACCCAGAGCATCAGATTACCCCCATTCCGATCCGAAGCCTCCGAGATCATCTGCAGCGTACCCCAGGGATCTTCCCTCAGCCCGACACTGTTCAACATTTACATGGCCCCGCTCGCACACGTCGCCCAACAGCACGACCTCAACATAATCTCCTACGCTGACGACACTCAACTGATCCTCTCCCTCACCAAGTACCCCTATACCAAAAAGAGGTATAGTATGCACAGAGTCCAGTGAGTCCCCAAAGGTATGGCAGAGGTTAAAGTAGATAACACCTTACTCTCAATTCAGTGGTAGCTGGGCTGAGCAATTAGGCGTATTACAGGGTAGTGTGAATGCATTTGGTGTACATACTACACACTCAATGATTGACTCCAGGCCAAGGCTTGTAGAAAAAGTTTACTTTTTTTTTTATTACATTTTTTAGCATAAGCAATAGAAAGAAATAATATTGCAGCAAAGTTGCAAGTATTCCATACAGTTGCATTTAGGTGTGTATGTTGTGTACAGTCTCTACGTAGGAGTACCCAGTGCCAGCTCTCCATCCCATGGTGGGAAGAAAGGGAAAAGACTGCCCCTCTCCCACCCCCATCTCCTTAGTGTTATGTGCTAATGTGCTGCCAACAGGGGGAAGGGAGTACCCAGTCTACGCAACCAAACCCATCACAGTGTTTATTCAGATACATCAGAGACGTTCTGATCTACCAATCGGGAGTCGTCAGGTAACCCCTGGGAGTCGGTTGACTCCCTCCATTCATGTCCCTCATCTGTACTGGTACCTCCCTCCTCATCCCTTCCATCCGAGTTTACCCTGTCTTCCTGCTCCACCTTTCTGTCCCCTAGTGCAGCTAACATACTTGACCACAACTCAAGTTCCCGTGCCGCATGTTCATCCATGCACACTCTACGAAGTCTTCACTGCTCAGCCACCGCCCACTTCAGCAGATCTGCCTTCCATTTCGCGATCGATGGGGGCATGGGACTGACCCAGTGTATGGCTACCCACCGGCGGCCCAACTACAGGCCCATCTGAGCAAATGTACATCACATCGTTTTCCCTTTCTTGGCGAGGGGCAGTAGCCCCAGCAGACAATGCTGAATCGTTAATTCCACAGCTACCCTTGTCACTTTACACATTTCTCCACTTACTGCACTCCAATACGAGATGAGTTGGGAGCAATTCCATGCCACATGGAAGACGTCAGCGGGGACGGTCCCGCATCTAGTACATTCCGGTGACCTCACCGGGTACACCCTTCGCAGTGAGGCCAGGCCCAGGTATGCATGGTGGAGAAAATAAAAGTGCACCAATTTGAAACACGCATTACTGGCTACCTCTCATACCTGTGCCCTGCGCCACTCTATGTCTGTTATTGGAGACTCCAGTTCCTGGTCCCACACCTCTCGTCGTTTCCCAGTCACCATCATTCTATCCACCTTCAGGTCTACATTCAGTCAGAATATACCTTCAAAGGAGCCTGGATCCAGGATCATTCCAAGTACATAAATCTGCTTTGGTTTCTCCGGAAAGGTAGGCCAGATCTTACAAACTGTATTTGAAATACTTGCATACTGTAAATACTGTCGTTCATCCACCCCGTGGTATATTGCCATATCCCACAGAGTTAAAAAAAGAGCCGTTTCAGTACAGGTCTCCTGCCATGCGACAGCCCCCCGCTATCCAATCCTCGACGTTCACAGACTCTCGTATGTGGAAAAAAAGGGTGCAACCATCATAGAGGTAAAATCGGGCGTATGGCACTCTTTTAATAACTTTCCTACTTGCCAGATCCCATGTCTAGGCCAGTGTAGTAACACAGAAAGGAGTGTCCGGTGGCAACACCCTGCCACACATCAATAACTGGGGGTGTTGCACAGTTTCAATGGATCCCGACGTCAAGCTTTTTTGACAGTCAGGGTCATCATCGCACCACATTGCTGCATACTGTAAGAGACCCGCCAAATAATACAGCTGCAAACGGAGAGTCCCAGTCCACCCTCGCTGAGATCTAGCTTCAGTATTTCGAGTAACACTCTACATCTCCTGCCTGCCCATACCAAATCCACTAGTAGCCGATCTATACGATGAAACATCACCAGGGGCTGTATACAAAAAGAGTTTTGGATCAAGTAGAGACAACGGGGCAAGATAACCCTCTTACTCAGGGCCACCCCTGCCCATCACCAACAGAGGCAGTGTGGTCCAGAACCGAATTTAGCATTCCCAACTCCATTCAAGTCACAACTTCCCACAGATATGGCCAAGACAGAGTGTCAAAGGCCTTCTCTATGTCCAGATTCACCAAGTTAGCTCCGAATACAGCATCCCATGTCTCATGCATTACATGTGACAGCCTCCTGAGGTACATGTTCGATCCCCGCACCAGCATTTAACCACACTGACCCTCTCTCGCCAAATTTGGAATAACTCGCCCCAACCGAAGAGCTAAAACCTTTTCAAGGAGCTTCATGTCCACATTCAGCATGGACAGGGGCCTACATGACCCCAGATCTAGAAGGTCCTGTAACATCTTTGCAAGCATAAGTATTATGGTTCCCTCATATGTGATGGAAGCACTGGTATGGTGGCGGCATGCGCCTGGTAATACTCTGACGGCAGTCCGTCGGACCTCGGGCCATACTTCAAAGCAGCTCTTTCAATTCCTCCAGAGTTATAGCTTCACCCAAACCCTCCGCCTGTGCCGTTGTCAATTGAGGAAGGATCACCCTCCCTAGGAAGCCCGTAACCCCTACAGGGCTCACCCTGGGCCTCGGCGAAGCAGTATAGATCTCGGCAAGATGATCATGCAATAGCCATGCAATAGCAAACTGACCCATGACCAATGCACCATCTGGCGCCTGGAGAGCAAACATTATTTGAGATGGCCTTTCACTCTTGTGCAACCATGCCAACATGCCACCCGACTGGTCTCCCACTCTATGTAGGCATTGCCGACAGTCTTTCCGTACATGGCAGTCAAATCTGTCCCAGACCCTTGTCACCGTTTTGGGTGCTGCTGTCATCGCTACCTCTTCACTCTCTCGTCCTTGTGTCTGTTGCTGCAGTCTCGTGAGCTGCTCCTCCTTCTCCTCCAGTTCCAGCTCCAGATACTGTATGTTTTGCCTAATTTCGCCCATTTGATGATGACTTTCAATGTCCCCCATTCCACCCCATGTGTCTTTGCTGTTCCCCAATTCGACTAAAAAAAAGGAACTGGAGTACATCCTGCATATGTATGGCGTATTCAAGGTCCCCTGATGACTCAAGTCTGAACCGCCACAAAGGTATAGCAGTTCATCGTCCCCACACCCCGCATTCCAAAAGTAATGGAGCGTGGTCGGAGAAAAACCTCACCTGATAAGAGGCTTTCACAATATCAAGATTCCCTCACCTACAAGGAGGAACCTGTTGAGTCTGCTATGAGTACCATGCGTTGGGGAATAACAATAATACTCCTGCGTTGTGGGGTGCAGTTCCCGCCATATATTCACTGATTGAAACCTTTGCATAACCTCCCGCAGACCTGCCACCATATACGGCTTCATACCCAGCCGTGCCGAGTGCCTGTCCAGCTGCCCATTCAACACACAGTTAAAATCCCCCACCCAAACAATTGGGAAACCCACATACCGGAGCAACACTGTTTCCAGGGCTTAAAGAAGTCCCTGTCATCGATGTTGGGAGCATAAATATTCATCATGCACACCTCACGACCATCGAATATACCATGCAACAATATGTATCGTCCCTCCACGTCTGCCATCTGTTCCCGCAACTGGAATGAAACTCCTGAGGTCACCCATATCAACACCCCCCTAGCGTATGAGGAATAAGTGGTGAAATACAGCTGTCCCTGCCATTTTTAAGTTTTAGGACTTCCATCTCCGTGAGGTGTGTCTCCTGGAAAAAAACCATGTTCACTGTCATACATTTAAGGTAGGTGTGTGTGATATCGCTTCACAAAGGAGGTAAGCCCCCATTCATTCCAGCCTCAGATGTAACCATCTCGAAAAGTGCCCTGGCCTCCACCCTCTCTCTCCTGCTGTTTAAACTCCAAGGAAATAGTACCATCCTTCCGGACTATCACCTTTGCACTTTGCTGAGACCTACTTCTGCGTCTGCTCCATTTTCGCTGCTGTAATCCCAGTTTCACCTTGCTTCTGGGCATGTCTTGTCTCCATGCCGCAGTTGTAAATTGAATCCAGTCACCACCTCGTATCTCCAGCCAATCCCATGCTTCCTCCGGTGGCATGAAGAACAAGCATTTGCAATGCAATAGGTCTCGCATTTATACGAGTTTGAGCTATTGGCATTGTAAATGACAATGCTTTTTATTTAAGTTTGGTTTTTTTAAAACATAAATAAAAGGCACTGTCATTTACAATGCCAATAGCTCAAACTCGTATAAATGCGAGACCTATTGCATTGCAAATGCTTGTTGTCCCTTGGCAACCACCGTACCTCGGAAGCATCACATGTCGCAGTCTGTGGTTTTCAGACAAGATAAGCAGGACATAGTAACGATCGTCAAGAGACCTAAAAACGCATGAGACCAAATCACACAATCTGAACTAAGGGTTTGGCAGCAGCAAAATATGTAACAATCAAAGCGTAAAAGTTTAGTGCTTGGTTTTCACAATTTTCACCATTCAAATACACTAAGCGTTAAAATAACGGGGAAAATACATTCGTAGGTGTATTATCAAGAGATTGCGATTTTACAAATTTACGGGCAGCTACTAAAATGCAGGCTTGCTCCAATACAAACGATCATGCGGAAGCTTTAGGAGCAAGAAGTTAACAGCCAATTGAACAGCTACGCTCAATGACCAATGGGAAGCTGCGACACATCACAGCATCGGGAAGTAAGTTTCACTTCTATAACGGGGAGACGTTCGTTATTCATGGAGCCAGAATTACAAAATGATGGTTACAAATTAGACAAAGCAGCTCCGCATCACATGAATAATTCTGAAGGTAAGCATGTGCAATCCTGGTGCCCATATAGATGCAGAAATAAATGCACGTCCCGGTTTTTGGTGCTTCCTTTACAGTGTTGTGAGTGATTACGCTTCTACTGGCCCTTTCACCGCACTGTGTCCTGAAGTTCAATAGTTTCTAGAGCAGCCTTGTCTCCTTCACTCAGCACAGCTGGTTTTAATGTGGGACCAGTCTCCTTCCTCTGAGCCCATTAGCGTGTCCCTGTGAATGATCGAGGCATCGGGGGCAGGAGTATTAATCTGACTGGTTTCATTCAACGTAGGTTTGCACGATATGAATGTTTTCTATTTGAGTTCCAGTTCGGAATACATGTGATTATGGGCATCTTTTCACTGTCTTCTGTTTCCTCTTGTAGATACGCAAATCAAAGCTTATCAGGTCCTGTGTTTTTTTCGCTGGCATTCATGGAGGGAGGAAGGGAGGCGGCCGTGCGGCCCCGAATGTGAAAGTGATAGCGATCGCGAAAGTGAAAGAAAATGAGTGCTTTCAGGCTGCCAAATGGTGCGCGCGCCCGGAGCACATGCACTGTAGTTGGCGGCCTGAAATGCACTCGTTTCCACTTCCAAAACTCGCTTACTATAAGTCTCGTCAAAACAGCGCTAAAGCGCTGTCTCAGGCGAGACCTAAAAATGACAGCCTATTATGGAGCACTTTCAACTTGGCGGGATCCAACTCGTGCGTGTGATTTTCCTTTTGGCTTCCGCTATTGAGCTTTGATTGCGTGTTTTTTTTAAACAGAGCACGCAATAGGCCAAAGGCGGACGCATTGCTCCGCCCATGGCCTATTGGTGTCTGTTACATGCACCAAAGCCCATGTGGTTTCAATTATCGTGCCCAGACACGGGCGCGTTAATTGAAAACATATGGCTCGCTGTGGCGCGCGCACGATTTGAGAAACACATGGCATTCGCGCAAACATCAATCGAAATGTAAGAAGTGGCAAAGGTGAGCACAGCGCTTTACCACACAGCATGGCCTCACTTCTTTATTATTTTTATTTGTGAATGGCGCCGCTTTCACCTTGTGCACCTTTGTTTGTGAAGGGTGCTGCTTTTACTTTTAAGTACGCCTTAATTGTTTGTGAACGGGGCTGATTTCACTTTGTGAGCACTGCCGCTTTTACTTTAAGAGCGCCTTTACTTGTTTTTAATCTTGGGGGGGGAAAAGAAATCATTCCGTTCACGTCTAGTCCCAAAAATATTTTTTCTAAAGCGCGCAACCCCAGGGCAAAGACAACACAAGACGCGCCTTCCTGTCTGGGAAAGGTTTTGATTTGAGTGGAGAGCTGCCAAGTGGGCCTACAGGCCATGTGTGACACCTTCAGCCAGTCTAAGCTTTATAGCCAACAGGAGGCTGCATTCTGGGACTTGTAGTCACACTTGTACATCTACGTTTGGGCTGAATATTTCATTGTGCACTCTCATGCCACGTCAGACATATGCCACACGGATGCCAAGACTATGGTACCAGAGGAGTGCTGCAGCCTGTCTAGAAGGAGAAGTGCATGATTTTTTTCCCAGGATGCCTGGTTGTAAAGTAAAATGGGTTACAGGTAAATATTTGAAGAAAATTAGGCTATTCAAGAGGGCAAATAAAGGGTTACCATAGCCTACCTGCGATTACTGGGTAAGTCGAGGTCAGCAGAGAAACCAGTCTCTAGTCCAGAAATGTATTTTCACAACACAATGCATTCTGGACGTTGTACTCCAGGTTTCCCAACAACTGAAATAAAGTTTGATACTGCAGTGGTTTGCAGACGGAAATTCTGGTCTGGAATATGGTGTTCCTAATACCAGGGAGCCATCAGCTAAATATAGGTCAACAAGACAAACACGCATGGTTCTTCAACAACATCGTCAATTAAAATGTGACTGAAATGTTAGCTTTATCAGGAGAATCCCACCCAGGGAGAGAGCAAAGCCATCTGTGAGCAAGGCTTGTGCATTAGGCAAAGCTGGGGCAGGGCTGTGGTTCATACTAGTGGAACACACGCTGAGAAGCGGAAAAGGCGGCATGGCCCTGGGGCAAGGAGGGGTCGAGGCCGAAGGAACCCAAAGCGTGCAGCCAAGGAAGTGAGCAAGGCCAAGGCGTTCATCGATGAGGTAATGGAAGGGATTATTTAATGAATGTAAAAGAAATGCAATGATAAGGAATGCAAGGCATTTAATTGGGCAAGTGATTTAATTGTAATTAATGCTTAACTGGAATTTGGTAGTGAGGGAGTATGTTTTGCCATGTTGTGTTTTATACGCAGGACGAAAGGAGGTCCCAACTAAGGCAGACTCTTCCTTTCCACCAGTCTACTGGCGGGTGCCACGTGATGTTCTCAAAAAGGCATCACACCCGTTATGTTATATATTTTGTTCAAAGTGCTTTAACGGTGCAAAACTTTTAGGTCTCTATACAGTAGTTCATGTTCCCATAAAATCATCATACAGATGGTTTCCTAGGGGACTGTAAAATCTATTGGAAAACTCTTAGAAGATGAATGTGAGAATTTCCCAGTAGCTGCTATCCTGTCAAACTGGTTTTTCACGATTAAGTGAAGCTACTTCTCTATGGAAACTGTCACAAGGAACCCTGGAAAATTCAAGGCGACGCTGTTCGTACCGTTCACCTAGAGATTGCCAGGTCTTCCTGTAGGAAACCTTACAGGACTACAGACAAGACACAGATCAGACCATGACCACTTTGAAATTGAAGGTACAGTTTTGCTCCAGTCCTAAAAATATGTTTTTCCAAACACAGAGTCCTTAATGCTCAAACCTCTGGCCAGACTCTGGTATGAGTGCAGTCTAAACAGTGTGCCCAGCAGACGCGCCACCTTTACAGGTAGATAAGGACAGAGAGGAGGAGGGAGCCATGAAATCAGATCCTGAAGGGTCCTGGTCACCATCGGGAGACATAACACCGTCATACAGTGGGAGGAGACGGACGCAGCTTGACTGTAGGGCTGCGCTTAGTATCTATTAGGCAAGCGTAATCTTGCGCAGAACCCGACACATGAGTTTACCGTAGTTCACAGGGTTACCATCACTTGCTACACATACACATCTGCATAATTTTATCTCATGGTAATTGTCAAATTTGATTGGTTCTCACACATTTTTGTCGTGAGGAAATGATGAGACAATCGTGTGGCGCTTCCAACACGTTTTTGCAAAGTCTTGTAATTTAATCAATATTTCCGTCCATCTCCCTCGCCAGAAATGGAATTTATCTGCGGCGGGTGATGTCATGTAACTACTACCTATAAAGTAAAAGAGGCTTAGACTACACACATCCCGGACATTTTCCATACGACTGAGAGGACATTAAAAAATTGCTGAGAAATGCCCAGGGTCACACTGATGCACAATATTGGTCAAAAACGGATAAAAACACCACAAAATCCCGATTTTCACTCAACAACATACATTTCACATACTACACATAATATGCATATGCCATGCATGAATTATCCCACATTGGGGACAGTCGTGCGTAGATGTAGCTTTTTAACACTTCATCTGTCTGACTCTCTCGTGACACAACCGGATCTAGGAAGCAGCTCAATGATTCTGAGCAGAGACAATGGAGAGAAAGTTATATATCCATAGAAACTTGGTTATCTGTGAATTCAGGGTTATTTCTAGACTTCCGACTCAAAAAAAGTGACACCTAACCGGTATTTACCCTCCCTAGAGTCAATCAAAGACACAATCTGTTGACAAGGGCACTCCTAAACGTTCTGCTTCCCTTCCAATGAGGCTGTGCACTGCCAGCACAGGAACCAAACACACCAAAGAAGAAAGATGTCCATGATGCCTGCTCACTAAGAGAACAAGCATTTGCAATGCAATAGGTCTTGTATTTTCGAAACTTTGACATATTGGCTATGTAAATGACAATGCCTTTCATGTATGCGCCAATCCAATCAATTCAAGTCTTTATTTCGATTTACATCATAAAAGACAACAGAAAATGTGTTAAACAATTTAAAAAGAAAAAGGAGGGGTACAGAAAACAACAAGGGAGGGGACCAAAATCTCAAAGCAGACAGCCAGTGTGACATACATAGCAGCGACAGTTATCAATAAATAAATAAATATCTCATTTGTTAACCCCTTCGCTGCTAGGCCTTTTCCCCTCCTGTGCTAAGCCTTTTTTGGGCTATTTGGGGTAGTGCGCGCTTAGGCCTCTGTAACTTTTTGACCACATTAGGGGCCTCATGTAGGTAGCCAAATACCGGTCGGTAACGGCCGATTTTTGGGAAATATGCCGTTACCGACCGGTATTCAGACAAGTGAGATGTAGGAGTCCAAAAACGACTTTTCGGTAAATATGAGGCGGTAAATACCGAATCATATTTACCGAATGCTAAAATACCGAATCAGATTTACCGAATACATACTTAACGAATCGGTAAATATGAAGTGGTAAATATGAAGTGGTAAAAATGAAAATGACATGTAGGAGCACTCGGTAATTAAGAAATCCAAGAAAATCGGTAAATAAGAGTCGGTAATTAACACGGATTGAAAGCAGGTGGTAACCATCAACAGTGCATATAAGCAATCCCAAAATGCAACAGCGTGGACAACATGGCCGCTATGTATGTCATTGCAAGGCGCCTACGTCTACAGGCAGCAGGACTGAGGGTTTGGCGACGGGAGGAACGCATCTACAGACAGCGCATCACACTATTCCACCTGACTGATGCAGAGATACATGAGAGGTACAGGCTACACCCCGAAACCATCATGGACTTAATCAGGGACCTTCACCCACTCCTGGACCAGCCAATAAGAAGGGCGCACGCCATACCCCCACATGTGCAGGTGCTCTGCAGCCTACATCTGCTGGCATCCGGCAGTTATCAGGTGGTGATAGCTGCGGTGGGTGGTGTATCCCAGAGTTGCCTGTCACGTTTCTTCAGGAAGTTCCTGGATGCCATGATGCAGAGAATGCACCACTACATCAGCTTCCCAAACACACAGGCTGAACTGCAGAAAACTAAAACTGACTTTTATCACATGGCACAGTTCCCCCATGTCATCGGCTGTATTGATGGTACACACATCCCAATCTGTCCACCAGCTGACACAGAGCACATCTACAGGAACAGGAAGTCCACCCACTCCATCAATGTGCAGGTGATCTGTGATGCAGGGAACATCATCACAGATATTGTTGCAAAGTTTCCTGGGAGCACCCACGATTCGTACATCTTCCAGAATAGTGGGATCTACACACGACTGAGTGCCGGAGAATTTGGAGAGGGATACCTGCTAGGTGAGTAACAGTGACGCCCCTTGCAACCTGCAAATCATAGTGTAAAGAAGCATGTGACTGATGTTTCCCTTTAACTCATCTAGGCGACAGTGCATATGCATGCCGGTCATTCATCCTCACTCCCTACCTACACCCATCAACCCAGAGTGAGAGACGATACAACGTGGCACACAAAACAACACGCAATGTGGTGGAGCGCACGTTTGGACTACTGAAGAGCAGGTTCCGCTGCCTCCACAAGAGCGGAGGCGCACGCCAGTACACACCCATCACCTGCTGCAAGATTATTGCCACTTGTGCAATGCTGCACAACCTTGCCACGAAAAAAGGTACAGATGTGGAACTAACATATTTTGAGGACAACGAGGATGAGTCAGGCCAGCCACAGGGCAACGCAGCTAGAGTGCCAACTGCAATCGATGGGAGAGAGAGACGGACAGAGATCACATGCAACTATTTCTGAGTAAGTAAGGGGACACAGCCAGTTGTGATTAGTCATGACGTAGTTTTAATGTGGCACCACGCCATGAACACATGAACAAGCCAATCTGGCATTATACCATCTATACAAGGAGTATGTCCAGGGTTACGTCACCCATTGGGAAGTGGCTAAGCAGGGCCACATCAATGTTTGCGCATACGCGCTGCAGTGGTGAATGGCACGGCCTGTGCATCCTCACTAGAGCCAACCCCAAGCCGCCTGCTGCTCCTGCGTCCTTCTGGGACGGGGGGTGTGATGCTGCTCCTGCTGCTGGTGTCGATGCTCTCCGCAGCATCCCCTGCAGCAGTTGTCGACGCCTGACTAGTAAATAGCACCCCTAGTGCACTTGTCACCTGCACCATCCCCCGAGACAGGTCGCTGCAGCAGTGTGTTAGGCCCTCCTGCATCGTCACAGAGCGCCGGCACAGTAGAGAAGTCGCAGTTGCCAGACGGTTGAGTGCCCTGTTGGTAGTGTCCCTTCTCTGCCGTTCCCGGCGCCGTGCCTCGATGTCAGCATCTAATTTGCTGCACAACTGCTGGATTGACTGGGACATGTCCCGAATGCCCGCAGCCATGCCGCTGATGTTATTGTCCATGTTGACTAATGTAGTTTTCATCACCCGCATGTGCCTCTGGACTGTCATGACTGCCTTTGTTTGCAGGCGCTGTTGTTTCAACATTTGGCCCTCGAGACCCAAGAAGACACCATGGCCGTCAATGGGTGCTGGTGGACTCTGGACACGCGACCTGCGGCGCCCTCTTGCTCCCGTCTGTGCTGCCTGTGAGGTGTGGGGCACAGTGGCATGGCTCCCTTCCTGGGGCCTGGTGAGTTCTTCAGGGCCCATGCTGTCGTCTGACGAGGTGTCTAAGGCTCGTAGCCTGGCTGCTGGACGCCTCCTCATTCCCACACCTGCAAGCGGAGATGTGACCGGTGATTCAAACATGAGTGGCGATGCTGGCTCTGGGTGAGGTGATGCTGGCTCTGGGTGAGGTGATGCTGGCTCTGGGTGAGGTGATGCTGGCTCTGGCTGCGGCGAGGCTGCCTGTGTTGGTGGTGCGGCTGCCAGTGGGCCTGCTCCCTGGTCTGAACTTGTGCTGGCTAGAGGTGATATTTGTGGCCGGTGTGCCGTCTCTCCTGCAGCATCCCCTGTCCTGCATGATGTCACATCTGTGGACAGAAATACAACATTGGCTCAGTGTCCCCGAAGGGCTGCATTGAAAGCGTCACAATAAATAATTTCACATTCCAAAATGTCCTCTGTCTCCTTGTGCCTCGAGTGCGTGACATGCCTTGTTGCCCTGTAACATTTACGTCATGGTTGGTGTTTCCCTGACTACATCTCCCGGAATGCATTGCCTGTCTGCACTGACACGTGTGGACTGCAGTGTGATTCTCGTTTCACAATGGGGGATGTGGGATAGGGATAGGGGGTGCTACATTGCTGTGCTTTCGTCTTACCTTGTTGTGTGGCGGCTCTGGCAGAGCTGTCGGCGTCCCCAAGACCCACGACGCTCTCTTGCTCGATTGTGGCCCCCACCAGCTCCTCCAGTTCGGTGAGGGCAGGTGCCCTGTTGGTTCCACCTCCAGTCTGGCTGGCCTCCTTCTGGATGTCGCCCATCTTCCTCTTGGTTACAATCCTCAGGTCATACCAGCGCTTCTTTAGGACCTCTATGTCCCTGTGGGTCACTCCCACAGCATTCACATGGGCCTGGATGGCCAGCCATATGTTGCGCTTTTCAGCCTCAGGCACTTGCAGGGATTGCCTTCCAAACAGCTTCTGGTGCTGCTTCACCACCTCCTCCACCAGCACCTGGAGTTCCTTGGGGCTAAATTTCAGCTTCCTCCTCCTTTCCCCTCCGTCTCTCTGTGTTCTCTGGCTGGACATGATGTTCGTTTTCCCGCTCGCACAGGCACCGGCTCCCTGCCTCTCCTCTGCACTCCAAGCCTCTCCAGGGTCGGCTAATTATGTACACCTGCCTGGGTGTGGCCACTTCCTGGTTGGGTGGGCTGTGGTTGCACAGGATTAGCTGTTTCGTCAAGTCATGTGATTTTATTTACCGATTCCGTACATACCGATTCGGTATTTTCCGATTCGGTAAATACCACCTCGGTATTTTCCGATTCGGTAAATACCACCTCGGTATTTTCCGATTCGGTAAATACCACCTCGGTATTTTCCGATTCGGTAAATACCACCTCGGTATTTACCGATTCGGTGAATTCCGATTCGTGATTACCGAATGTTACCGAATCGGTAACTGTTACCGAATTTTTACCTACATATAACTTACCGATTCTAATTTACCGATTCGGTACGGCTCGGTATTTAAGAAACGGTAAAATTTATTTACCTACATGAGGCCCTAGGTATCCACTCCAAATTTGCGTCCTTTTCTTCCAACATCTTGGGGATTCTAAAGGTACCCAGGGTTTGTGGATTCTCCTAGAGGGTTCCCAGAAATTAGTCAAAATACAGCAATTTTGTTTTTTTTGTGAAAAATGGGAAAAACGGGCTGCAAATGAAAGCTTCTGGGTTTTTCTCTGCAAATGGTATCAAAAAAGGGTTTGTGGGGCTGAAATCACCATTTCTCCAGCTTTTAGGGAATGACAGAATTTTGTTAGAAAACCAACATTTTTTACACAGTTTTGGCATTTTTCTGGGACATACCCTATTTTTGCTATTTTTTGTGCTTTCAACCTCCTTCCAGTTAACGGTAGAAATGGGTACAAAAACAATAATGGATCCTGGAAAGCTATACATTTTTGAAAAGTAGACAAAATTCTGAATTCAGCAAGGGGTCATTTGTGTAGATCCATCAAGGTTTCTTTATAGAAATTTACAGGTAAATATAGGAAAAATTAAAAATTTGTTGAAAAAAGCAGCCTTTTGAGTCAACGTTTTCACCTGTAACTTCTTCGAATTATGACATCTCTTTGAAAGCAATGTACCGTTACATCCGGTAGACCTTCCTGGTTGTGAGGACATATAGGACTTGTAGGTTCACCAAGAGCCCAACGAACCCAGAGTAGAAAACTGAGCAGCATTTTGTAATGTTTTTTTTTTTTGGTCCGGGTATATAGCAATTATTGTGGGAAAATGTATACATGGAAAAATCGGTATGAAAGTCACCTATGTATTTTTGAAATGGGAACAAATTACAGAGTTTAGAAACAGTGCATATTTGCACATTTTCGAAATTGGGAATACTCATATTTGCATGACAATTATTGGTCATTTTTCAAAATGACTTTTTTTTTCCACAATGTCTTTCATTTGGAAGGGAGAAATGCATCAAAAATCAATAGGTAATAACAGTTGCTTTACAAATTTGAACTACCCTAAGTCTCCCGATAAAAATGGTACCTCACTTGTGTGGGTAGGCATAGTGCCCACGACAGGAAGTGGCTCAAAACCTAAGGTGAACGCACCACATTTTCACACTGAAAATTTACACTTTATTTGCGAAGAGTCTAGCTGTAGTTTTTGAACCCTAGCCCTGCCGGCACCTATGGAAACCTAGCAAACCTATACATTTTTGAAAACTAGACAACCAGGGGAATCCAGGATGGGGTGACTTGACTGCCTCCCACCATGGTCTGTTACCCAGAATCCCTTGCAAACGTAAAAAATTGACAAAAAAAACACATTTTCCCCACATTTCTGTGATGGAAAGTTCTGGAATCTGCGTGGATCCACAAATTTCCACCCACCCCGCGTTCCCCAAAGTCCTACGAGAAAAATGGTACCTCACTTGTGCGGGTCGGCCTAGTGCCCGCGACAGGAAACGGCGCAAAACGCAATGTGGTTTTGCAGTGAAAAATGACCCTTTTTTTGGCAAAGTGACTAGCTGTAGATTTTGAACCCTAGCCCTGCCAGCACCTAGGGAAAACTAGCAAACCTATACATTTTTGAAAACTAGACACCCAGGGGAATCCAGGATGGGGTGACTTGACTGCCTCCCACCATGGTCTGTTACCCAGAATCCCTTGCAAACGTAAAAAATTGACAAAAAAAACACATTTTCCCCACATTTCTGTGATGCAAAGTTCTGGAATCTGCGTGGATCCACAAATTTCCACCCACCCCGCGTTCCCCAAAGTCCTACGAGAAAAATGGTACCTCACTTGTGCGGGTCGGCATAGTGCCCGCGACAGGAAACGGTGCAAAACGCAACGTGATTTGCAGTGAAAAATGACCCTTTTTTTGGCAAAGTGACTAGCTGTAGATTTTGAACCCTAGCCCTGCCGGCACCTAGGGAAACCTAGCAAACCTATACATTTTTGAAAACTAGACACCCAGGGAAATCCAGGATGGGGTGACTTGACTGCCTCCCACCATGGTCTGTTACCCAGAATCCCTTGCAAACGTTAAAAATTGACAAAAAAAACACATTTTCCCCACATTTCTGTGATGGAAAGTTCTGGAATCTGCGTGGATCCACAAATTTCCACCCACCCCGCGTTCCCCAAAGTCCTACGAGAAAAATGGTACCTCACTTGTGCGGGTCGGCCTAGTGCCCGCGACAGGAAACGGCGTAAAACGCAACGTGGTTTTGCAGTGAAAAATGACCCTTTTTTTGGCAAAGTGACTAGCTGTAGATTTTGAACCCTAGCCCTGCCGGCACCTAGGGAAACCTAGCAAACCTATACATTTTTGAAAACTAGACACCCAGGGGAATCCAGGATGGGGTGACTTGACTGCCTCCCACCATGGTCTGTTACCCAGAATCCCTTGCAAACAAAAAGAATTGACAAAAAAAACACATTTTCCCCACATTTCTGTGATGGAAAGTTCTGGAATCTGCGTGGATCCTCAAATTTCCACCCACCCCACGTTCCCCAAAGTCCTACGAGAAAAATGGTACCTCACTTGTGCGGGTCGGCCTAGTGCCCGTGACAGGAAACGGCGCAAAACGCAACGTGGTTTTGCAGCGAAAAATGACCCTTTTTTTGGCAAAGTGACTAGCTGTAGATTTTGAACCCTAGCCCTGCCGGCACCTAAGGAAACCTAGCAAACCTATAAATTTTTGAAAACTAGACACCCAGGGGAATCCAGGATGGGGTGACTTGACTGCCTCCCACCATGGTCTGTTACCCAGAATCCCTTGCAAACGTAACAAATTGACAAACAAAACACATTTTCCCCACATTTCTGTGATGGAAAGTTCTGGAATCTGCGTGGATCCACAAATTTCCAGCCACCCCGCGTTCCCCAAAGTCCTACGAGAAAAATGGTACCTCACTTGTGCGGGTCGGCCTAGTGCCCGCGACAGGAAACGGCGCAAAACGCAACGTGGTTTTGCAGCGAAAAATGACCCTTTTTTTGGCAAAGTGACTAGCTGTAGATTTTGAACCCTAGCCCTGCCGGCACCTAGGGAAACCTAGCAAACCTATACATTTTTGAAAACTAGACACCCAGGGGAATCCAGGATGGGGTGACTTGACTGCCTCCCACCATGGTCTGTTACCCAGAATCCCTTGCAAACGTAAACAATTGACAAAAAAAACACATTTTCCCCACATTTCTGTGATGGAAAGTTCTGGAATCTGCGTGGATCCACAAATTTCCACCCACCCCACGTTCCCCAAAGTCCTACGAGAAAAATGGTACCTCACTTGTGCGGGTTGGCCTAGTGCCCGTGACAGGAAACGGCGCAAAACGCAACGTGGTTTTGCAGCGAAAAATGACCCTTTTTTTGGCAAAGTGACTAGCTGTAGATTTTGTACCCTAGCCCTGCCGGCACCTAGGGAAACCTAGCAAACCTATACATTTTTGAAAACTAGACACCCAGGGGAATCCAGGATGGGGTGACTTGACTGCCTCCCACCATCGTCTGTTACCCAGAATCCCTTACAAACGTAAAAAATTGACAAAAAAAACACATTTTCCCCACATTTCTGTGATGGAAAGTTCTGGAATCTGAGTGGATCCACAAATTTCCACCCACCCCGCGTTCCCCAAAGTCCTACGAGAAAAATGGTACCTCACTTGTGCGGGTCGGCCTAGTGCCCGCGACAGGAAACGGCGCAAAACACAACGTGGTTTTGCAGTGAAAAATGACCCTTTTTTTGGCAAAGTGACTAGCTGTAGATTTTGAACCCTAGCCCTGCCGGCACCTAGGGAAACCTAGCAAACCTATACATTTTTGAAAACTAGACACCCAGGGGAATCCAGGATGGGGTGACTTGACTGCCTCCCACCATGGTCTGTTACCCAGAATCCCTTGCAAACGTAAAAAATTGACAAAAAAAACACATTTTCCCCACATTTCTGTGATGGAAAGTTCTGGAATCTGCGTGGATCCACAAATTTCCACCCACCCCGCGTTCCCCAAAGTCCTACGAGAAAAATGGTACCTCACTTGTGTGGGTCGGCCTAGTGCCCGCGACAGGAAACGGCGCAAAACGCAACGTGGTTTTGCAGTGAAAAATGACCCTTTTTTTGGCAAAGTGACTAGCTGTAGATTTTGAACCCTAGCCCTGCCGGCACCTAGGGAAACCTAGCAAACCTATACATTTTTGAAAACTAGACACCCAGGGGAATCCAGGATGGGGTGACTTGACTGCCTCCCACCATGGTCTGTTACCCAGAATCCCTTGCAAACGTAAAAAATTGACAAAAAAAAACACATTTTCCCCACATTTCTGTGATGGAAAGTACTGGAATCTGCGTGGATCAACAAATTTCCACCCACCCCGCGTTCCCCAAAGTCCTACGAGAAAAATGGTACCTCACTTGTGCGGGTCGGCATAGTGCCCGCGACAGGAAACGGCGCAAAACGCAACGTGGTTTTGCAGTGAAAAATTACCCTTTTTTTGGCAAAGTGACTAGTTGTAGATTTTGAACCCTAGCCCTGCAGGCACCTAGGGAAACCTAGCAAACCTATACATTTTTGAAAACTAGACAACCAGGGGAATCCAGGATGGGGTGACTTGACTGCCTCCCACCATGGTCTGTTACCCAGAATCCCTTGCAAACGTAAAAAATTGACAAAAAAAACACATTTTCCCCACATTTCTGTGATGGAAAGTTCTGGAATCTGCGTGGATCCACAAATTTCCACCCACCCCGCGTTCCCCAAAGTCCTACGAGAAAAATGGTACCTCACTTGTGCGGGTCGGCCTAGTGCCCGCGACAGGAAACGGCGCAAAACGCAACGTGGTTTTGCAGTGAAAAATGACCCTTTTTTTGGCAAAGTGACTAGCTGTAGATTTTGAACCCTAGCCCTGCCAGCACCTAGGGAAAACTAGCAAACCTATACATTTTTGAAAACTAGACACCCAGGGGAATCCAGGATGGGGTGACTTGACTGCCTCCCACCATGGTCTGTTACCCAGAATCCCTTGCAAACGTAAAAAATTGACCAAAAAAACACATTTTCCCCACATTTCTGTGATGCAAAGTTCTGGAATCTGCGTGGATCCACAAATTTCCACCCACCCCGCTTTCCCCAAAGTCCTACGAGAAAAATGGTACCTCACTTGTGCGGGTCGGCATAGTGCCCGCGACAGGAAACGGTGCAAAACGCAACGTGATTTGCAGTGAAAAAAGACCCTTTTTTTGGCAAAGTGACTAGCTGTAGATTTTGAACCCTAGCCCTGCCGGCACCTAGGGAAACCTAGCAAACCTATACATTTTTGAAAACTAGACACCCAGGGAAATCCAGGATGGGGTGACTTGACTGCCTCCCACCATGGTCTGTTACCCAGAATCCCTTGCAAACGTTAAAAATTGACAAAAAAAACACATTTTCCCCACATTTCTGTGATGGAAAGTTCTGGAATCTGCGTGGATCCACAAATTTCCACCCACCCCGCGTTCCCCAAAGTCCTACGAGAAAAATGGTACCTCACTTGTGCGGGTCGGCCTAGTGCCCGCGACAGGAAACGGCGCAAAACGCAACGTGGTTTTGCAGTGAAAAATGACCCTTTTTTTGGCAAAGTGACTAGCTGTAGATTTTGAACCCTAGCCCTGCCGGCACCTAGGGAAACCTAGCAAACCTATACATTTTTGAAAACTAGACACCCAGGGGAATCCAGGATGGGGTGACTTGACTGCCTCCCACCATGGTCTGTTACCCAGAATCCCTTGCAAACAAAAAGAATTGACAAAAAAAACACATTTTCCCCACATTTCTGTGATGGAAAGTTCTGGAATCTGCGTGGATCCTCAAATTTCCACCCACCCCACGTTCCCCAAAGTCCTACGAGAAAAATGGTACCTCACTTGTGCGGGTTGGCCTAGTGCCCGTGACAGGAAACGGCGCAAAACGCAACGTGGTTTTGCAGCGAAAAATGACCCTTTTTTTGGCAAAGTGACTAGCTGTAGATTTTGAACCCTAGCCCTGCCGGCACCTAGGGAAACCTAGCAAACCTATACAATTTTGAAAACTAGACACCCAGGGGAATCCAGGATGGGGTGACTTGACTGCCTCCCACCATGGTCTGTTACCCAGAATCCCTTGCAAACGTAAACAATTGACAAAAAAAACACATTTTCCCCACATTTCTGTGATGGAAAGTTCTGGAATCTGCGTGGATCCACAAATTTCCACCCACCCCGCGTTCCCCAAAGTCCTATGAGAAAAATGGTACCTTACTTGTGCGGGTCGGCCTAGTGCCCGCGACAGGAAACGGCGCAAAACGCAACGTGGTTTTGCAGCGAAAAATGACCCTTTTTTTGGCAAAGTGATTAGCTGTAGATTTTGAACCCTAGCCCTGCCGGCACCTAGGGAAACCTAGCAAACCTATACATTTTTGAAAACTAGACACCCAGCGGAATCCAGGATGGGGTGACTTGACTGCCTCCCACCATGGTCTGTTACCCAGAATCCCTTGCAAACGTAAAAAATTGACAAAAAAAACACATTTTCCCCACATTTCTGTGATGGAAAGTTCTGGAATCTGCGTGGATCCACAAATTTCCACCCACCCCGCGTTCCCCAAAGTCCTACGAGAAAAATGGTACCTCACTTGTGCGGGTCGGCCTAGTGCCCGCGACAGGAAACGGCGCAAAACGCAACGTGGTTTTGCAGTGAAAAATGACCCTTTTTTTGGCAAAGTGACTAGCTGTAGATTTTGAACCCTAGCCCTGCCAGCACCTAGGGAAAACTAGCAAACCTATACATTTTTGAAAACTAGACACCCAGGGGAATCCAGGATGGGGTGACTTGACTGCCTCCCACCATGGTCTGTTACCCAGAATCCCTTGCAAACAAAAAGAATTGACAAAAAAAACACATTTTCCCCACATTTCTGTGATGGAAAGTTCTGGAATCTGCGTGGATCCTCAAATTTCCACCCACCCCACGTTCCCCAAAGTCCTACGAGAAAAATGGTACCTCACTTGTGCGGGTCGGCCTAGTGCCCGTGACAGGAAACGGCGCAAAACGCAACGTGGTTTTGCAGCGAAAAATGACCCTTTTTTTGGCAAAGTGACTAGCTGTAGATTTTGAACCCTAGCCCTGCCGGCACCTAAGGAAACCTAGCAAACCTATACATTTTTGAAAACTAGACACCCAGGGGAATCCAGGATGGGGTGACTTGACTGCCTCCCACCATGGTCTGTTACCCAGAATCCCTTGCAAACGTAACAAATTGACAAAAAAAACACATTTTCCCCACATTTCTGTGATGGAAAGTTCTGGAATCTGCGTGGATCCACAAATTTCCAGCCACCCCGCGTTCCCCAAAGTCCTACGAGAAAAATGGTACCTCACTTGTGCGGGTCGGCCTAGTGCCCGCGACAGGAAACGGCGCAAAACGCAACGTGGTTTTGCAGCGAAAAATGACCCTTTTTTTGGCAAAGTGACTAGCTGTAGATTTTGAACCCTAGCCCTGCCGGCACCTAGGGAAACCTAGCAAACCTATACATTTTTGAAAACTAGACACCCAGGGGAATCCAGGATGGGGTGACTTGACTGCCTCCCACCATGGTCTGTTACCCAGAATCCCTTGCAAACGTAAAAAATTGACAAAAAAAACACATTTTCCCCACATTTCTGTGATGGAAAGTTCTGGAATCTGCGTGGATCCACAAATTTCCACCCACCCCGCGTTCCCCAAAGTCCTACAAGAAAAATGGTACCTCACTTGTGCGGGTCGGCCTAGTGCCCGCGACAGGAAATGGCGCAAAACGCAACGTGGTTTTGCAGTGAAAAATGACCCTTTTTATGGCAAAGTGACTAGCTGTAGATTTTGAACCCTAGCCCTGCCGGCACCGAGGGAAACCTAGCAAACCTATACATTTTTGAAAACTAGACACCCAGGGGAATCCAGGATGGGGTGACTTGACTGCCTCCCACCATGGTCTGTTACCCAGAATCCCTTGCAAACGTAAACAATTGACAAAAAAAACACATTTTCCCCACATTTCTGTGATGGAAAGTTCTGGAATCTGCGTGGATCCACAAATTTCCACCCACCCCGCGTTCCCCAAAGTCCTATGAGAAAAATGGTACCTTACTTGTGCGGGTCGGCCTAGTGCCCGCGACAGGAAACGGCGCAAAACGCAACGTGGTTTTGCAGCGAAAAATGACCCTTTTTTTGGCAAAGTGATTAGCTGTAGATTTTGAACCCTAGCCCTGCCGGCACCTAGGGAAACCTAGCAAACCTATACATTTTTGAAAACTAGACACCCAGGGGAATCCAGGATGGGGTGACTTGACTGCCTCCCACCATGGTCTGTTACCCAGAATCCCTTACAAACGTAAAAAATTGACAAAAAAAACACATTTTCCCCACATTTCTGTGATGGAAAGTTCTGGAATCTGAGTGGATCCACAAATTTCCACCCACCCCGCGTTCCCCAAAGTCCTACGAGAAAAATGGTACCTCACTTGTGCGGGTCGGCCTAGTGCCCGCGACAGGAAACGGCGCAAAACACAACGTGGTTTTGCAGTGAAAAATGACCCTTTTTTTGGCAAAGTGACTAGCTGTAGATTTTGAACCCTAGCCCTGCCGGCACCTAGGGAAACCTAGCAAACCTATACATTTTTGAAAACTAGACACCCAGGGGAATCCAGGATGGGGTGACTTGACTGCCTCCCACCATGGTCTGTTACCCAGAATCCCTTGCAAACGTAACAAATTGACAAAAAAAACACATTTTCCCCACATTTCTGTGATGGAAAGTTCTGGAATATGCGTGGATCCACAAATTTCCACCCACCCCGCGTTCCCCAAAGTCCTAGGAGAAAAATGGTACCTCACTTGTGTGGGTCGGCCTAGTGCCCGCGACAGGAAACGGCGCAAAACGCAACGTGGTTTTGCAGTGAAAAATGACCCTTTTTTTGGCAAAGTGACTAGCTGTAGATTTTGAACCCTAGCCCTGCCGGCACCTAGGGAAACCTAGCAAACCTATACATTTTTGAAAACTAGACACCCAGGGGAATCCAGGATGGGGTGACTTGACTGCCTCCCACCATGGTCTGTTACCCAGAATCCCTTGCAAACGTAAAAAATTGACAAAAAAAAACACATTTTCCCCACATTTCTGTGATGGAAAGTTCTGGAATCTGCGTGGATCCACAAATTTCCACCCACCCCGCGTTCCCCAAAGTCCTACGAGAAAAATGGTACCTCACTTGTGCGGGTCGGCATAGTGCCCGCGACAGGAAACGGCGCAAAACGCAACGTGGTTTTGCAGTGAAAAATTACCCTTTTTTTGGCAAAGTGACTAGTTGTAGATTTTGAACCCTAGCCCTGCCGGCACCTAGGGAAACCTAGCAAACCTATACATTTTTGAAAACTAGACACCCAGGGGAATCCAGGATGGGGTGACTTGACTGCCTCCCACCATGGTCTGTTACCCAGAATCCCTTGCAAACGTAAAAAATTGACAAAAAAAACACATTTTCCCCACATTTCTGTGATGGAAAGTTCTGGAATCTGCGTGGATCCACAAATCTCCACCCACCCCGCGTTCCCCAAAGTCCTACGAGAAAAATGGTACCTCACTTGTGCGGGTCGGCATAGTGCCCGCGACAGGAAACGGCGCAAAACGCAACGTGGTTTTGCAGTGAAAAATGACCCTTTTTTTGGCAAAGTGACTAGTTGTAGATTTTGAACCCTAGCCCTGCCGGCACCTAGGGAAACCTAGCAAACCCATGCATTTCTGAAAACTAGACACCCGGCGGCTTCCAGGGAGGTATGGCTTGCGTGGATCCCCCAACGTTTCCTTACCCAGAATCCCCTGCAAACCTCAGTTTTAGCTCAAAAAATCACTTTTTTCACACATTTTGGGGTGGGAAAGTAGTGGCATCACCGGGCTCACACAAATTTACCACCACCCAGCGTTCCCCCAGGTCTCCCGGTAAAAATGGTGCCTCACTTGTGTGGGAGGCCCAAGTACCCGCGGCAGGCAAGGGCCCAAAACGTAGTGAGGCGACATCAAAATGGCCTATCGCCAAACCACCTGGTTTTGCAAGGGGGGTCACTTTGGTTTTTGGCCCGGTGCGCGGCGGCCATCTAGGGAAACCTACCAAACCCATGCATTTCTGAAAACTAGACACCCGGCGGCTTCCAGGGAGGTATGGCTTGCGTGGATCCCCCAACGTTTCCTTACCCAGAATCCCCTGCAAACCTCATTTTTTGCTCAAAAAATCACTTTTTTCACACATTTTGGGGTGGGAAAGTAGTGGCATCACCGGGCTCACACAAATTTACCACCACCCAGCGTTCCCCCAGGTCTCCCGGTAAAAATGGTGCC
This sequence comes from Triturus cristatus, assembly GCF_964204655.1. Taxonomy (NCBI): domain Eukaryota; kingdom Metazoa; phylum Chordata; class Amphibia; order Caudata; family Salamandridae; genus Triturus; species Triturus cristatus. The sequence goes on from NC_140579.1 coordinate 655,334,760, forward strand.
TCACTTGTGTGGGAGGCCCAAGTACCCGCGGCAGGCAAGGGCCCAAAACGTAGTGAGGCGACATCAAAATGGCCTATCGGCAAACCACCTGGTTTTGCAAGGGGGTCACTTTGGTTTTTGGCCCGGTGCGCGGCGGCCATCTAGGGAAACCTACCAAACCCACGCATTTCTGAAAACTAGACACCCAGTGGCTTCCAGGGAGGTATGGCTTGCGTGGATCCCCCAACGTTTCCTTACCCAGAATCCCCTGCAAACCTCAATTTTTGCTCAAAAAATCACTTTTTTCACACATTTTGGGGTGGGAAAGTAGTGGCATCACCGGGCTCACACAAATTTACCACCACCCAGCGTTCCCCCAGGTCTCCCGGTAAAAATGGTGCCTCACTTGTGTGGGAGGCCCAAGTACCCGCGGCAGGCAAGGACAACAAACGTAGTGAGGCGACATCAAAATGGCCTATCGCCAAACCACCTGGTTTTGCAAGGGGGGTCACTTTGGTTTTTGGCCCGGTGCGCGGCGGCCATCTAGGGAAACCTACCAAACCCACGCATTTCTGAAAACTAGACACCCGGCGGCTTCCAGGGAGGTATGGCTTGCGTGGATCCCCCAACGTTTCCTTACCCAGAATCCCCTGCAAACCTCAATTTTTGCCCAAAAAATCACTTTTTTCACACATTTTGGGGTGGGAAAGTAGTGGCATCACCGGGCTCACACAAATTTACCACCACCCAGCGTTCCCCCAGGTCTCCCGGTAAAAATGGTGCCTCACTTGTGTGGGAGGCCCAAGTACCCGCGGCAGGCAAGGACAACAAACGTAGTGAGGCGACATCAAAATGGCCTATCGGCAAACCACCTGGTTTTGCAAGGGGGGTCACTTTGGTTTTTGGCCCGGTGCGCGGCGGCCATCTAGGGAAACCTACCAAACCCACGCATTCCTGAAAACTAGACACCCAGTGGCTTCCAGGGAGGTATGGCTTGCGTGGATCCCCCAACGTTTCCTTACCCAGAATCCCCTGCAAACCTCAATTTTTGCTCAAAAAATCACTTTTTTCACACATTTTGGGGTGGGAAAGTAGTGGCATCACCGGGCTCACACAAATTTACCACCACCCAGCGTTCCCCCAGGTCTCCCGGTAAAAATGGTGCCTCACTTGTGTGGGAGGCCCAAGTACCCGCGGCAGGCAAGGACAACAAACGTAGTGAGGCGACATCAAAATGGCCTATCGCCAAACCACCTGGTTTTGCAAGGGGGGTCACTTTGGTTTTTGGCCCGGTGCGCGGCGGCCATCTAGGGAAACCTACCAAACCCACGCATTTCTGAAAACTAGACACCCGGCGGCTTCCAGGGAGGTATGGCTTGCGTGGATCCCCCAATGTTTCCTTACCCAGAATCCCCTGCAAACCTCAATTTTTGCCCAAAAAATCACTTTTTTCACACATTTTGGGGTGGGAAAGTAGTGGCATCACCGGGCTCACACAAATTTACCACCACCCAGCGTTCCCCCAGGTCTCCCGGTAAAAATGGTGCCTCACTTGTGTGGGAGGCCCAAGTACCCGCGGCAGGCAAGGACAACAAACGTAGTGAGGCGACATCAAAATGGCCTATCGGCAAACCACCTGGTTTTGCAAGGGGGGTCACTTTGGTTTTTGGCCCGGTGCGCGGCGGCCATCTAGGGAAACCTACCAAACCCACGCATTTCTGAAAACTAGACACCCGGCGGCTTCCAGGGAGGTATGGCTTGCGTGGATCCCCCAACGTTTCCTTACCCAGAATCCCCTGCAAACCTCAATGTTTGCTCAAAAAATCACTTTTTTCACACATTTTGGGGTGGGAAAGTAGTGGCATCACCGGGCTCACACAAATTTTCCACCACCCTGCGTTCCCCCAGGTCTCCCGGTAAAAATGGTGCCTCACTTGTGTGGGAGGCCCAAGTACCCGCGGCAGGCAAGGACAACAAACGTAGTGAGGCGACATCAAAATGGCCTATCGCCAAACCACCTGGTTTTGCAAGGGGGGTCACTTTGGTTTTTGGCCCGGTGCGCGGCGGCCATCTAGGGAAACCTACCAAACCCACGCATTTCTGAAAACTAGACACCCGGCGGCTTCCAGGGAGGTATGGCTTGCGTGGATCCCCCAACGTTTCCTTACCCAGAATCCCCTGCAAACCTCAATTTTTGCTCAAAAAATCACTTTTTTCACACATTTTGGGGTGGGAAAGTAGTGGCATCACCGGGCTCACACAAATTTACCACCACCCAGCGTTCCCCCAGGTCTCCCGGTAAAAATGGTGCCTCACTTGTGTGGGAGGCCCAAGTACCCGCGGCAGGCAAGGACAACAAACGTAGTGAGGCGACATCAAAATGGCCTATCGCCAAACCACCTGGTTTTGCAAGGGGGGTCACTTTGGTTTTTGGCCCGGTGCGCGGCGGCCATCTAGGGAAACCTACCAAACCCACGCATTTCTGAAAACTAGACACCCGGCGGCTTCCAGGGAGGTATGGCTTGCGTGGATCCCCCAACGTTTCCTTACCCAGAATCCCCTGCAAACCTCAATTTTTGCTCAAAAAATCACTTTTTTCACACATTTTGGGGTGGGAAAGTAGTGGCATCACCGGGCTCACACAAATTTACCACCACCCAGCGTTCCCCCAGGTCTCCCAGTAAAAATGGTGCCTCACTTGTGTGGGAGGCCCAAGTACCCGCGGCAGGCAAGGACAACAAACGTAGTGAGGCGACATCAAAATGGCCTATCGCCAAACCACCTGGTTTTGCAAGGGGGGTCACTTTGGTTTTTGGCCCGGTGCGCGGCGGCCATCTAGGGAAACCTACCAAACCCACGCATTTCTGAAAACTAGACACCCGGCGGCTTCCAGGGAGGTATGGCTTGCGTGGATCCCCCAACGTTTCCTTACCCAGAATCCCCTGCAAACCTCAATTTTTGCTCAAAAAATCACTTTTTTCACACATTTTGGGGTGGGAAAGTAGTGGCATCACCGGGCTCACACAAATTTACCACCACCCAGCGTTCCCCCAGGTCTCCCGGTAAAAATGGTGCCTCACTTGTGTGGGAGGCCCAAGTACCCGCGGCAGGCAAGGACAACAAACGTAGTGAGGCGACATCAAAATGGCCTATCGCCAAACCACCTGGTTTTGCAAGGGGGGTCACTTTGGTTTTTGGCCCGGTGCGCGGCGGCCATCTAGGGAAACCTACCAAACCCACGCATTTCTGAAAACTAGACACCCGGCGGCTTCCAGGGAGGTATGGCTTGCGTGGATCCCCCAACGTTTCCTTACCCAGAATCCCCTGCAAACCTCAATTTTTGCCCAAAAAATCACTTTTTTCACACATTTTGGGGTGGGAAAGTAGTGGCATCACCGGGCTCACACAAATTTACCACCACCCAGCGTTCCCCCAGGTCTCCCGGTAAAAATGGTGCCTCACTTGTGTGGGAGGCCCAAGTACCCGCGGTAGGCAAGGACAACAAACGTAGTGAGGCGACATCAACATATCCCAAATGTCGCCTCACTACGTTTGTTGTCCTTGCCTGCCGCGGGTACTTGGGCCTCCCACACAAGTGAGGCACCATTTTTACCGGGAGACCTGGGGGAACGCTGGGTGGTGGTAAATTTGTGTGAGACCGGTGATGCCACTACTTTCCCACCCCAAAATGTGTGAAAAAAGTGATTTTTTGGGCAAAAATTGAGGTTTGCAGGGGATTCTGGGTAAGGAAACGTTGGGGGATCCACGCAAGCCATACCTCCCTGGAAGCCGCCGGGTGTCTAGTTTTCAGAAATGCGTGGGTTTGCTAGGTTTCCCTAGATGGCCGCCGCGCACCGGGCCAAAAACCAAAGTGACCCCCCTTGCAAAACCAGGTGGTTTGGCGATAGGCCATTTTGATGTCGCCTCACTACGTTTGTTGTCCTTGCCTGCCGCGGGTACTTGGGCCTCCCACACAAGTGAGGCACCATTTTTACCGGGAGACCTGGGGGAACGCTGGGTGGTGGTAAATTTGTGTGAGCCCGGTGATGCCACTACTTTCCCACCCCAAAATGTGTGAAAAAAGTGATTTTTTGGGCAAAAATTGAGGTTTGCAGGGGATTCTGGGTAAGGAAACGTTGGGGGATCCACGCAAGCCATACCTCCCTGGAAGCCGCCGGGTGTCTAGTTTTCAGAAATGCGTGGGTTTGCTAGGTTTCCCTAGATGGCCGCCGCGCACCGGGCCAAAAACCAAAGTGACCCCCCTTGCAAAACCAGGTGGTTTGGCGATAGGCCATTTTGATGTCGCCTCACTACGTTTGTTGTCCTTGCCTGCCGCGGGTACTTGGGCCTCCCACACAAGTGAGGCACCATTTTTACCGGGAGACCTGGGGGAACGCTGGGTGGTGGTAAATTTGTGTGAGCCCGGTGATGCCACTACTTTCCCACCCCAAAATGTGTGAAAAAAGTGATTTTTTGAGCAAAAATTGAGGTTTGCAGGGGATTCTGGGTAAGGAAACGTTGGGGGTTCCACGCAAGCCATACCTCCCTGGAAGCCGCCGGGTGTCTAGTTTTCATAAATGCGTGGGTTTGGTAGGTTTCCTTAGATGGCCGCCGCGCACCGGGCCAAAAACCAAAGTGACCCCCCTTGCAAAACCAGGTGGTTTGGCGATAGGCCATTTTGATGTCGCCTCACTACGTTTTGGGCCCTTGCCTGCCGCGGGTACTTGGGCCTCCCACACAAGTGAGGCACCATTTTTACCGGGAGACCTGGGGGAATGCTGGGTGGTGGTAAATTTGTGTGAGCCCGGTGATGCCACTACTTTCCCACCCCAAAATGTGTGAATAAAGTGATTTTTTGAGCAAAAACTGAGGTTTGCAGGGGATTCTGGGTAAGGAAACGTTGGGGGATCCACGCAAGCCATACCTCCCTGGAAGCCGCCGGGTGTCTAGTTTTCAGAAATGCGTGGGTTTGGTAGGTTTCCCTAGATGGCCGCCGCGCACCGGGCCAAAAACCAAAGTGACCCCCCTTGCAAAACCAGGTGGTTTGGCGATAGGCCATTTTGATGTCGCCTCACTACGTTTGTTGTCCTTGCCTGCCGCGGGTACTTGGGCCTCCCACACAAGTGAGGCACCATTTTTACCGGGAGACCTGGGGGAACGCTGGGTGGTGGTAAATTTGTGTGAGCCCGATAATGCCACTACTTTCCCACCCCAAAATGTGTGAAAAAAGTGATTTTTTGAGCAAAAATTGAGGTTTGCAGGGGATTCTGGGTAAGGAAACGTTGGGGGATCCACGCAAGCCATACCTCCCTGGAAGCCGCCGGGTGTCTAGTATTCAGAAATGCGTGGGTTTGGTAGGTTTCCCTAGATGGCCGCCGCGCACTGGGACAAAAACCAAAGTGACCCCCCTTGCAAAACCAGGTGGTTTGCCGATAGGCCATTTTGATGTCGCCTCACTACGTTTGTTGTCCTTGCCTGCCGCGGGTACTTGGGCCTCCCACACAAGTTAGGCACCATTTTTACCGGGAGACCTGGGGGAACGCTGGGTGGTGGTAAATTTGTGTGAGCCCGGTGATGCCACTACTTTCCCACCCCAAAATGTGTGAAAAAAGTGATTTTTTGGGCAAAAATTGAGGTTTGCAGGGGATTCTGGGTAAGGAAACGTTGGGGGATCCACGCAAGCTATACCTCCCTGTAAGCCGCCGGGTGTCTAGTTTTCAGAAATGTGTGGGTTTGCTAGGTTTCCCTAGATGGCCGCCGCGCACCGGGCCAAAAACCAAAGTGACCCCCCTTGCAAAACCAGGTGGTTTGGCGATAGGCCATTTTGATGTCGCCTCACTACGTTTGTTGTCCTTGCCTGCCGCGGGTACTTGGGCCTCCCACACAAGTGAGGCACCATTTTTACCGGGAGACCTGGGGGAACGCTGGGTGGTGGAAAATTTGTGTGAGCCCGGTGATGCCACTACTTTCCCACCCCAAAATGTGTGAAAAAAGTGATTTTTTGAGCAAACATTGAGGTTTGCAGGGGATTCTGGGTAAGGAAACGTTGGGGGATCCACGCAAGCCATACCTCCCTGGAAGCCGCCGGGTGTCTAGTTTTCAGAAATGCATGGGTTTGGTAGGTTTCCCTAGATGGCCGCCGCGCACCGGGCCAAAAACCAAAGTGACCCCCCTTGCAAAACCAGGTGGTTTGCCGATAGGCCATTTTGATGTCGCCTCACTACGTTTGTTGTCCTTGCCTGCCGCGGGTACTTGGGCCTCCCACACAAGTGAGGCACCATTTTTACCGGGAGACCTGGGGGAACGCTGGGTGGTGGTAAATTTGTGTGAGCCCGGTGATGCCACTACTTTCCCACCCCAAAATGTGTGAAAAAAGTGATTTTTTGAGCAATAATTGAGGTTTGCAGGGGATTCTGGGTAAGGAAACGTTGGGGGATCCACGCAAGCCATACCTCCCTGGAAGCCGCCGGATGTCTAGTTTTCAGAAATGCGTGGGTTTGCTAGGTTTCCCTAGATGGCCGCCGCGCACCGGGCCAAAAACCAAAGTGACCCCCCTTGCAAAACCAGGTGGTTTGGCGATAGGCCATTTTGATGTCGCCTCACTACGTTTGTTGTCCTTGCCTGCCGCGGGTACTTGGGCCTCCCACACAAGTGAGGCACCATTTTTACCGGGAGACCTGGGGGAACGCTGGGTGGTGGTAAATTTGTGTGAGCCCGGTGATGCCACTACTTTCCCACCCCAAAATGTGTGAAAAAAGTGATTTTTTGGGCAAAAATTGAGGTTTGCAGGGGATTCTGGGTAAGGAAACGTTGGGGGATCCACGCAAGCCATACCTCCCTGGAAGCCGCCGGGTGTCTAGTTTTCAGAAATGCGTGGGTTTGGAAGGTTTCCCTAGATGGCCGCCGAGCCCTGGGCAAAAAACCAAAGTAACCCCCCTTGCAAAACCAGATTAACTATTGTTACTACAGCGTGAGAATTTAGGAATAATACTGCAAAGAAAATGTGGCAGACAGTTTGAGGTTTACAGGACAATGGGGATAAAAAATATTTTTCAATTCACTAGAGAGACATCACCATGAACTCCCAAGGGTTTTCGACAATATCTACAGTTGGTGGGTTATTCTTACATGGAAAGTGTACCTTGGCAGAGAAACTAAAGACAAAGATTCCTGCACAACCATCTATTCCTCAAACACACACACATACTGGTTGGATTTGGCACGAGGGCGAGTCATGGTTCAGTGTATTAAATTTTATTAACAAGAGATTTCACAAAAATGAAATGCACTGTCAATAATTAAATTCACAAAAAACCAAACCAATGACTCGCAGCTCGTGAGCTGTAAAGCCACGTCAAGGCACCAACCACTTTACAGGCCATTCACACACCTTTCATACGTGATACAAACAAGACCATACGCACCACCAGGTACAAAAGCAACACAGTACAAAAATCACCAAAAAAGGACAAGGTACACCCTGTTTCAGAAAGACAAATATTACTGCACAGCCATCTAACCCGCAAGCACACACACATACTGGTTGGATTTGGCACGAGGGTGAGTGATGGTTCAGTAGATAAAATTGTATTAGCAAGTGATTTCACAAAACATGAAATGCACTGGTAATAATTGAAAGGGCGAGAAACTGAACCATTGACTCACAGCTCGTGAGCTGTAAAGCCACGACAAGGCACCAACCTCTTTACAGGCCATTCATACACCTTTCATACGTGTGAGACATACAAAACCATTCACACCGCCAGCCGCAGGCCCATCACATAACAAAACTCACACCAGCACACAGCGCCATTCAAGGGCCCATCACTTTCACACGCCCACAATCCAGACACAGCAACTACACAGGCTGAAGGATTGCTTGGAGTGGCACTCAGCTAGCATTATGTGTAGTGACCAGCAGAAAGTCACTACTCACACACAGCCAGCCAAGCACCAGTCGACACACACCGCTAGCCAAACGCCAGTCCACGCACACCGCTAGCCAAGCGCCAGTCCAGGCACACCACCATCCAATCGCCAGTCCAGGCACACCGGCAGCCAATCGCCAATCCACCTACACCGCCAGCCAAGCTCCAGTCCACGGACACCACCAGACAAGCACCAGTCCGCACACACCACCAGTCCACGCACACCGCCAGCCAAGTACCAGTCCACGCACACCGCCAGCCAAGCACCATTCCACGCACACCGCCAGCCAAGCTCCAGTCCACGCACACCACCAGACAAGCTCCAGTCCACGGACACCACCAGCCAAGCTCCAGTCCACGGACACCACCAGCCAAACACCAGTCCGCACACACCACCAGTCCACACACACCGCCAGCCAAGTACCAATCCACGCACACCGCCAGCCAAGCACCATTCCACGCACACCGCCAGCCAAGCACCATTCCACGCACACCGTCAGCCAAGCACCATTCCACGCACACCACCAGCCACGCACCAGTCCACGCACACTGCCAGTCCATGCACACCGCCAGTCCACGCACACCGTCAGCCAAGCACCATTCCACGCACACCACCAACCAAGTGCCAGTCCACACACACCAACAGCCAAGCGCAAGCCTACACACACCGCCATCACATTTTGGATTTTTTTTAGAAAAAAAAAAACACAAACAAATTGCAAATAGATACAAATCTTCTAACAGAAAATCAGCAACTAAATACATTGCACTAACACCAACCTTGAAACAGAATCATATTTTCCAAAGAATACAGACCAGGCAGTTCACTTTACCACTCATGAATGTTCCCAGAAATTTTTACGCGTGTGGTACGCTCTGAAACAAGCAGGGAGACACAGTGCAGGATGAGAGGGACAATCGGGGCAGTACATACGACTCTCCTTCCGCAAACCTCTTCGCCAACAGACTCTACATCTCCTACTGGGAAAATCTTTTGCGGGTGTGGGAGGAATGTGATCTGGAAAGTGGCGTTCTTTCAATCTAGCAACATCCTCCACCAGTCCAACTCTAGGAACACTTGCCTGTTCCACTACAACAAGGCTGCCTATTACAGACTCCTGAAACTTAGCAAAAGTCATCTTTGACTCAGGGCAAGAATCCAACACAACAAAAGCATTAAACATTGCCAAGTGGAAAAGATGGATAGCCAACTTCTTGTACCAAATGTAAGCCTTACGAAGAGCAGCGTAAGGTTCCAACCTCTGATCTACTCTGTCAACACCACCCATGTGCCTATTATAGTCTAAAATGCACACAGGTTTGCGCACTTCAGCGACCTGACCCCAAACAGTCACAGGTGCAGTGCTTTCATCATGGATGGAAGTCAGCATGTAGACATCTCTCCTGTCTGTAAACTTCACAGCAAGAAGCTCCTGGCAACGCAACGCACTGCACTGTCCCCGCACAAGCTTTTGACAAACAAGTTCTTTCGGAAAACCTTTACGGTTACAGCGGATTGTGCCACAAGCAAAAGTGTCCACTTTGGCCAATTCCCTGAACAACCGCACACCAGTGTAGAAGTTATCTACATATAAATGGTGGCCTTTGTTAAAAAATCCTCTACCAAGTTCCCAAACAATTTTCTCAGTCACTCCAAAAGTGGACGGACAACCAGGGAGGTTAAACCTAGATTCCTTTCCGGTGTACACCCTGAAATTAGAGACATATCCAGTCCTACTGTCACACAGCATATACAGCTTTATTCCATAGCGTGCCCTCTTACTAGGAATGTATTGCCTAAAAACCAAGCGGCCCTTGAACAACACCAAAGACTCATCCACTGCAATTTCTCTACCAGGGGCATAAATCTCAGAAAATCGATCAACAAAGTGATCAAGGACAGGCCTAATCTTAAAAAGACGGTCACAATCAGGGTGATCTCGTGGCAACGCTAAACCATTATCAACAAAGTGCATCATCCGAAGCAGAAGCAAATACCTGTCATGACTCATGACTGCCGGAAAAATAGATGTTGCCATCAAGGGACTGCTAGACCAATATGAAGCCAATGATGGCTTCCTTAGCAAGCCCATCAAAAAAGTTAAACCCAAGAACTTCTTCATCTCTTCAACATTGGTGGGAGTCCACCGGGTAGCTCTAGAGTGTGGCTTAAGACTGGCACTGTTGTCCCTCAAAAACTGTTCGGCATACAAATTAGTCTGCTCAACAATCTCTGCCAAAAATACATCGTCCATAAACAACTGAAAAAAATTTACAGGCAAAAAGTTCTCAGTATTCACTCTAGACCCTGGAACACCAGTAAACTCTGGAAATTCCGGCTGCACCATGCCAGGGGCAACCCAGAGGTCATCACTTTCAACGGGAAGACTTGCAGCCCCAGCCTGCAGCCCAGATGCCTCTTGCCGCACTACACCAACGGGAAGGCTTGCAGCCCCAGCCTGCAGCCCAGATGCCTCTTGCCGCACTACACCAACGGGAAGCCTTGCAGCCCCAGCCTGCAGCCCAGATGCCTCTTGCCGCACTACACCAACGGGAAGGCTTGCAGCCCCAGCCTGCAGCCCAGATGCCTCTTGCCGCACTACACCAACGGGAAGCCTTGCAGCCGCAGGCTGCAGCCCAGATGCCTCTTGCCGCACTATCGGCACATCAGTCTCCTCCTCTAACACAGGCACTTCATCCGCACTAAGAGTATCTTCATCATCCGATGACCCCATACGGAGAGAAAACTCACTGCCAGAATCGTCCCCTGCCTCCTCTCCCTCAGAAGCAGAGTCAGTCTCTGACCCAATATCAGAGGAAGACTCAAACAGCAAACCAACAACCTGCTGAGCAGTCATTCTGCGGCTAGCCATTATACTTACTAAGATAGAAGACTGCACAAACAAGTCAACAACAACCAACAATGTGCAAACCAAGTAAGTAAAGAAATGTGTACCTTTTATCACAAAGATCAATGTACTCAAAAACTATACAATCCAATTACAAGAGACAGCTGCACTCACCAGAAACAAACTCTGCAGTGACACAGCAAAGACCAACGATATCAAACTAGAAAGAAGAAAAAAAAACAAATTACTCACAAGACAACAAAATACACATCGAGCACCAATGCAAAAAGTTTTTGACACTCAAAAACCAAACATACTGCTATTATTACACAATTTGCAAAAAAAAAACAGGCAGAGAAATCAAACACATTTACATTGTACAAAAAAACAGTCTCTTACCAAACTACACAAACAGCAGAACCACCAGTACCAAAACGTCAACGTGAAAAGAAGAAAAGCCTTCACCTAGAACAAAAAAGTAAACAAAAAAAAAACATTACAATTGGAAATCACAAAAAATATAACAATAAACATAACATGCCATGTCACTACCCAAATGGTCAATCGGGTTGTGTGCCAGGTGGGGCAGAAAACAGCAGGAAAAAAAAGGCTACTCAGTCCTGGGGCGGGTGAGCCAAATACATATAACAAATTGCACCCTGGAAGTGAGGGGTCACTTCAATTTCTAATTGAACTAATTCCCTGGTGTCTAGTGGGCTTTTCTGCCCCCAATGGGAGCAGAAACGGCAAAAAAATAAAACCGATCTGCCCCCAGAGGGGGCAGAAAAGTCTTCAAAAAATGTAGGGGCCCAAGGAAGCGACCCTTGCCCAAGGGGTCGCTTCCTACAATAATATTTATATCCCTGGTGTCTAGTGGTCTTTTCTGCCCCCCCCCCTAGGAGCAGAAACAGACAGAAAGACGACCAATCTGCCCCAGGGGGGGCAGAAAAGTCTTCTAAATAATTAGGCCGCAAAGGAAGCGACCCTTGCCCAAGGGGTCGCTTCCTACATAAAGAAAAAGACATCCCTGGTGTCTAGTGGGCTTTTCTGCCCCCCCTGGGGGCAGAAACGGGCAGAAAGACGACCGATCTGCCCCCAGGGGGGGCAGAAAAGTCTTCTAATTATTTTGCCACCCTAGGAAGTGACCCTTGCCCAAGGGGTCACTTCCTACATAACATAAAAGACATCCCTGGTGTCTAGTGGGCTTTTCTGCCCCCCCTGGGGGCATAAACGGGCAGAAAGAAGACCGATATGCCGCCAGGGGGGGCAGAAAAGTCTTCAAATTATTTTGCCCCCCAAGGAAGCGACCCTTGCCCAAGGGGTCGCTTCCTACATAACGAAATAGACATCCCTGGTGTCTAGTGGGCTTTTCTGCCCCCCCTGGGGGCAGAAACGGGCAGAAAGAAGACCGATCTGCCCCCAGGGGGGGCAGAAAAGTCTTCGTATTATTTGGCCCCCCAAGGAAGTGACCCTTGCCTAAGGGGTCGCTTCCTACATAACATAAACAACATCCCTGGTGTCTAGTGGGCTTTTCTGCCCCCCCTGGGGGCAGAAACGCGCAGAAAGCGGACCGATCTGCCCCCAGGGGGGGCAGAAAAGACTTTGAAAAATGTTGCCCCCAAGGAAGCGACCCTTGCCTAAGGGGTCGCTTCCCAAATTCAAAAAAACAAATCCCTGGTGTCTAGTGGGGCATCCCTACTCCACGATCGCGACGCTGTGCGCGATCGTGGAGCAGGAATGCCCTGTATTGAGACATCGGGGGAGAGGAAATACTCTTTCCTCTCCCCCGATGCCTCAATACAAAAGAAATCACCCCCGTGGCCCCCACCGGACAAGGGAACCTACCTGTTGCTGCCTTGGACGCGCTGGAAGAAATGGATTCCAGCGCGTCCAACGCTTCCTGATGACGCCGGCGCGCGCTGTGCGCGCTGACGTCATCAGAAAGCGTGGGGGGGCTCGGGGGTGGCAGCGGAAGCTCTTCCGCTGCCACCCCCGTAAAGGGGGGCAAGATCGATGCGCAAGGGGGGGAGCGCCAGCGCTTCCCCCAGGGGCTGTCCTCATGACGGAACGGTTCCGTCATGAGCACAGCCCAACCGATGCTCATGACGGAACCGTTCCGTCATGAGCATCGAAGGGGTTAAAAGCCCATAAAAGTGTTAAAATTACCAAGTTTATCCTATGAGTCATACTTTGTGAGCACGAATAATCCAAGTCCAGTGGAGAAATTTTGCAACAGCAATGGTCACAGCTTGAGATGTATTTGTTTTAAGGCACCGCAAAGCCTCAACACCTGACCGAAAACCCATTAGAAGACAAATTGGTTTAAGCCAGACCCGTCTTGGAGTTTTATACTCCGGACAGACAAATAAAATATGCACAATGTTTTCCATTTGTGCTGGACAGAAAGGACAGTCAGGGTTGAGGTCTTTTCGCCATTTGGCGACAAAAGAATTTACTAGAAGAGTGCCCACCCTGAATTGATGGTATCTTTTTCTATCCTCCACAACTGTAATATAATCCCAATAATTTTCAAACAGGGGCCTGTCCTTGAGTGCCATATAGTCCGAAGTTAAAGATGGGCCAATGCTTGAACCAAATCTTCTTTCTGAAGCCACCCGCCAGTATAACTCTTTGAGAATTTTTCTGGTGGGAAAAATATGTAAAGTGGGCTTCTCCCAGTGACTTGCTAGGCCCATAGCGGAGTAAAGTAACCTGACCTCCCTCATCCATGGAATTTTTTGTGCCTTATCGGTTCCCCTGCCGTCCAGAAAAGCCCGGGCATATTCAGAAAGTTCAGGAGTTACCCATAGCCGCCTCCAGTAAGCCACTGGTCTATAGCGTGCTATGTCCTCTAGGCGCAGAACACCCAGGTCGTAATACAGGGGAATTAGAGGAGTTGATATCGGAAGGCCGGTAATTACACGCAAAAACTTATTCTGGGCCCTAGACAACTGGGTAAGATTGGAGTACCCCCACAGTTCTGCCCCATACAGAGTTGCCAAACCTATCTTGGCATCGTATATTTTAAGGGCTGGGATCATAGGTTTAGTGTGAGACCGGTGGAGCTCTTTTGTTAGTGCACCAGTTAACTGCCTTTTATGTATGCGCCAATCCAATCAATTCAAGTCTTTATTTCGATTTACATCATAAAAGACAACAGAAAATGTGTTAAACAATTTATTGGTCTATGTGCGGTTTCCAATCCAATTTTGATGCGAGGGTTATACCCAAGTATGAAAAAACCTTTATCTGCTCTAATTTAATACCATTCATCAGCACGGTCCCTCTGATGTGTTTGGACTTATGCAGGACCATAAATTTCGTTTTGGTAACATTTACAATGAAAAGCAACAACAAAAGAGTGTGAAAATAATATACACAGGACTAGTGGTTCGTAAAACAAGACAATTGTGACACTGCGGATCAATCTGAAGTTCCTCGGGAACCCTCACTCACCAACATAGTTGGTGACATGCTTCATCATGGGGTTCTCCTGGGGGTACCTTGTGTACCTCCAGTGTGCTTCGACGCTATGTTAAGGCGGAGCAACAAGATCAGACTAAAGGGATAGTGATTGTCAGTGAAAAAAGGGGAAGATTTAAAATGTCAAGATTCATCCACCGATATATTTAATTGTGATGAAGCTTAGACGTTAAAAACAGTGAAGGATGTGTAATCCTGACTATTAGTGGGTCAGATACATCCAGTTGCGGTCATATTGGTCGACATGTTTCAGCTTCTAATGTGTGATTCACAAAGCTTTCTTCAGGACCTAACCAAAAAAATCAAAAAATCCACCAGGGCGGTATAAGCTTACTAAAGCCTATCCTGACCTCAGGTGTAAGGAACCGATACACTCACGGTTTTCGTTATGTGCCTTCCGCAATTCCGAAAGGATACCTGTAAGGAAAAAATGACACAAATGCAATGCATCAACATGTGACTATCATCTGTGTATTATTTTATGCCAGGAACAAATCAATGCAGTGTCTATCTAGGGACAAAGAAATCAATTTAATTTCATTATTCCCACAGGCTGTGCTCTAACACCGTATTCGAATTGAAAAATCCATAAGTGATAATTGCATTATGAATGATGAAGTAGACCTAGATTTTAGGAAAATACTCAGTTGGACGCTTCGACCAACGAGTCATCGAAAAATTAAATAAAGTTACCAAACCAGTGTGACTACGATAAAAAAGGCACTGATGACCAAATGGATTAGAATGGAAAATAAAGGCACTCACATGTGTTCAAAATGGTGCTGTACTCCTTAGGCAAAAAGGTGGGTGGCGGGACTACAGGACAACTGTGGGGGACACAAAACGGAAAGGTTGCATTTAATCCGAAAGCCCCTCAGTTGCTCCGTCAAGTCGGCATTTAACAAAGAGCCAAACGATAGTAAAAGAACCGTCTGTGGTACTCACATCTTCCAAGTCCACTGCCTGGCTCTTAAACCTACGTGAAACCACCGAGCCCGGAGTCAGCAACGATGTAGTCATGACGGTTAAAGTAGGAGAAAACTCCATGTTGACCGGAAATCCGGTTCCGGCAAAAGAAAACACAAACAACGGACTGCTAGATTGGTTAGAAAAGACTAGACCGTTGAATGCTGAACACGTAGTTCAAAGCTTTACTCGATTTAGAAAACAGACAGACAATATCACAGAATAGGGAGGATCCATAATCAAAGTGATTTTGGGAAAAATTCTCTTGGGTGGGTAATCAGTGTTGTAGATACCATCCATGATTGTGCAGGGAAATCAATGTTGTTAATACCATACATGATAGTGCAGGGAAGTGTCATCATTCCCATTATGAACCCCCGAGTGAGCAAATAATGACGAGGATCGAAAAAAACAACTAATGTGTAAGCGGTCCCAGTCAAAACCTAAAAAGTTAATAGGGCATGAAAAATTTCCATTATTAATATGCCTGGGAACTAAATAGGCAAAATTGCTAGCTAATGATAGTTATTTGCGTCTCAGAACCGTACCCCACGGGATATTATCATTAAGACCGGTCAGATGTGTGGAAAGACGGTAAATCCAGCGTTGTTCCTTTTCGAACAAAATCACTGGATTCACCTGTTCAATGATGGTCCAATGCAGATCATCCACCGTGTGGTTAAAACGCAGAAAATGTTCTGTAAGTTTCGTAGTGCTTTTCTTACATCGGATATTACTCCGATGTTCACCAATGCGTAACTTCACCTTTCGCGTGGTCATCCCCACGTATCTCAGATCGCAAGGACATGTGATTAGGTATACTACGTCAGCAGTATTACAATTGGTGTGACTCCTTTGCGTCCAGATCTTCCCTGTTTCCAGAGTCAGAGTTCTTGTGGTAGAGGTGAGATAGCAGATGCTACATGACCCACAAGGGAAATGGCCAAGAACGGGTGGTAGACCCCACGCATTGAGGATAGACCTTTCACTAGGCGTGTTGGAATTCCGTGGTCTAGTGTGAACAAGAGAGTCCTTCAAACTGGTAGCCTTTTTATATGCAAATAAAGGTTTTTCCCATTTGATGTTATTACTCTCCAAAATTCGCCAGTGTTTTTTGATGGATTTGGAGATGGTATTGGAGGCAGCATTATAAGTTGTCACACAAGTGAGTGGAATGTCTTTGGGTGGTTTGGGATAATCACGTAATAGATTTTCACGTGGTTGATTTCTGGCCCTCTTACAGCTGGCTGTCAAAATCTTATCAGGATACCCTCTTTGTCGCAGTTTCTCTGTGAGTTCCTTGGACTGCGTACGAAAGTCAGACAGATTACTACAATTACGTCTGATCCGCAAAAATTGTCCATACGGTAAGTTTTCCCGTAATGGTCGTGGGTGAAAGCTTGAAAATGTAAGAAGGTTGTTTTTAGCTGTGGGTTTATGATATGTTTTGGTCAATAGAGAACCATTGACCTTAGACACAATCACGTCCAGAAAAACCATCTCATTGCTATCAAATGTGTAAGTGAATAGCAAATTGGGGTCACGTGTATTAATCCACGCAAGAAAGTTGCGTAGGACATTCTCAGGGCCTTGCCAGATGATAAAAATATCATCTCTATATCTCTTCCAAAAAGAGAGGTAAGAAGAGAAAGGATTGGTCGGGTCCAGAATATGTTTGCGCTCAAAGTCGTAAACATATAGTCCTGCCACACTCGGCGCAAATGTGCTGCCCATAGAAGTACCCGTACACTGGAGGTACAATGTACCTTGATATTCAAAAAAGTTCTTTTTGAGTGCTAGAGTAGCACAGTCAATCACAAAGCTTTTAGGTGTTTGAAATGTCCAGTTTATAGAGTCTAAAGATTCCCCAATGACCTTGATGGTATCGTCCTGGGGAATACTGGTGTAAAGACTCTCAATGTCTAATGATACAAGAATGGTATTATCATTATCAACTTTCAAGTCTTGTAGGGATGCCAAAAAACTTTTTGTATCCCTCAGATAGGTAACAGTATTCTGGATTATCGGTTTTAAAAAATAATCACAGTAAATAGATAGAGGCTCTAAGAGAGAGCCAATGCCCGATACTATTGGGCGACCTGGTGGAGGTGACTTATTCTTGTGGGTCTTAGGTAGGGTATAGAAGTAGGGCACTATACCTTTACCCTTCGTCAGAAAGTCTGCTTCGTGTTTACTAATATACCCTCTACATTCAGCATGTTCCACAAGGTTGCATATGGTGGCCCTCAAAGAGGTGGAAGGATCTGTGGTCAGTGGAATGTAATTCTTGGGGTTATCAAGCAGACGTTTACATTCAAGGGCATAATCAATACTGTTCTGAATTACAATCCCACCCCCCTTATCTGCTGGTTTAATCACGATAAGGGCATTAGATTGTAATGATTGGAGTGCCTGAAAGTCCACGGAACTCATGTTTTTGAAGGTCCCTTGATCCTGAAAGGATTCCACATCATTAAAAACTGCTTGTTCAAACGCAGTTATCTCTGCTGGTATTGTATGTGGTGGGGGTATGAATGTTGATTTCAGACGTAAACCAGTATCGCTCGGATGATCTGCAAGGACTTCAGATTGATTTCTTTCAAAGAAGGACTTCAGTTTATGTTTTCTAAAAAACTCAGACAGTTCACAGTGCAGCTTGAACCGGTCAAAACGTGTAGTGGGGACAAAACCTAAACCTCTCTCAAGGACATCACTCTCACTCTGAGTAAGGACCACTGAGGATAAGTTGGTGACTAAACTTTTAGGTTGTTGGCTGCACCTTTGCTGCGTGTGTTGTTCCCCATGTTCTCCTCTTGTTCCCAATGAACCTGGTTGCGCCCTCTTCTTCTCCCTCGCCCACGTCGGCCTCTGTCCAAAAAAGGAGGACGGAATGAGGGTTGAGGAAAAGGAGGAAGCGGGACAAAGCCCGGATTCCAGACCATCATTGGGAATTGGGGTGGTTGGAAATGGTTTTGATAACCCAAATTACCTTGATTGGAGGGAGGTTGTTGCCAAAAAGGTTGATACTGATGAGGTCTGTTTCTACCCCTGCCCCGCTGTCTAGACTTGATACTGTCAGTACTTGACCTGCTTGAGAATGAATCGTTATCATCCGTGGTCTCAGATTGGTCATTACTTAGTACCGGCGGTGTATAGTCAGGGCTAGCATATGGATAGATTTTAACATAAGAGAAACGTTTCAGATCCTTCTGAAACTTCTGAGCTTTGGACTGTGTTAATGTGTCTTTATACTCATTGATCTCCTTATTGAGCTCATCCAGTTTCTTTTTATAGCCGGTCAAGGTAGTACGGAAATGTGTTTCAGTTAACTGGATTTCCACCATAAGGGCCTCAGAAAGTCGTAGCGCTGTTTTGATGATAAGAACAAGCCAGTCGCGCGTGCAATGCCACGCGATTTGGGCCCAATCTCTCCTGAAGACCGGGTCTTTCAAAAAAATGCGGGGAGCATTGGAGACCAATAAGCCTTTAGGAGCCACATTATTACGTAGATATTCTGTAAGTATGGTTCCATGTAAGATTGTGCGGATGCGACTACGTTTTTGTTCAGTTAATTTGTCCCATTCGTTCGTCTGTAATATAGTCTGTGCTATTGACGAGTCAGCAAAGAGAGAGGGATTCGCAAGTAAGGCATCCACCTCTGCATCTGTATATGAAAGGCCTGTATTTTCCATGGTCGTGCCAAAATTGGTTGTCAACACTAGAATTGGTCGATCTCTCACAGCTGTGCGCTGCCTAGAAACTAATTCGAACAACAAGAGAGAGAGGGTTAAGCCACACTCTTAGTCCCCCTGAATAATCAAAAGCAACAACAAAAGAGTGTGAAAATAATATACACAGGACTAGTGGTTCGTAAAACAAGACAATTGTGACACTGCGGATCAATCTGAAGTTCCTCGGGAACCCTCACTCACCAACATAGTTGGTGACATGCTTCATCATGGGGTTCTCCTGGGGGTACCTTGTGTACCTCCAGTGTGCTTCGACGCTATGTTAAGGCGGAGCAACAAGATCAGACTAAAGGGATAGTGATGGTCAGTGAAAAAAGGGGAAGATTTAAAATGTCAAGATTCATCCACCGATATATTTAATTGTGATGAAGCTTAGACGTTAAAAACAATTTTGCCTATTTAGTTCCCAGGCATATTAATAATGGAAATTTTTCATGCCCTATTAACTTTTTAGGTTTTGACTGGGACCGCTTACACATTAGTTGTTTTTTTCGATCCTCGTCATTATTTGCTCACTCGGGGGTTCATAATGGGAATGATGACACTTCCCTGCACTATCATGTATGGTATTAACAACATTGATTTCCCTGCACAATCATGGATGGTATCTACAACACTGATTACCCACCCAAAAGAATTTTTACCAAAATCACTTTGATTATGGATCGTCACTATTCTGTGATATTGTCTGTCTGTTTTCTAAATCGAGTAAAGCTTTGAACTGAGTGTTCAGCATTCAACGGTCTAGTCTTTTCTAACCAATCTAGCAGTCCGTTGTTTGTGTTTTCTTTTGCCGGAACCGGATTTCCTGTCAACATGGAGTTTTCTCCTACTTTAACCGTCATGACTACATCGTCGCTGACTCCGGGCTCGGTGGTTTCACGTAGGTTTAAGAGCCAGGCAGTGGACTTGGAAGATGTGAGTACCACAGACGGTTCTTTTACTATCGTTTGGCTCTTTGTTAAATGCCGACTTGACGGAGCAACTGAGGGGCTTTCGGATTAAATGCAACCTTTCCGTTTTGTGTCTCCCACAGTTGTCCTGTAGTCCCGCCACCCACCTTTTTGCCTAAGGAGTACAGCACCATTTTGAATACATGTGAGTGCCTTTATTTTCCATTCTAATCCATTTGGTCATCAGTGCCTTTTTTATCGTAGTCACACTGGTTTGGTAACTTTATTTAAATTTTCGATGACTCGTTGGTCGAAGCGTCCAACTGAGTATTTTCCTAAAATCTAGGTCTACTTCATCATTCATAATGCAATTATCACTTATGGATTTTTCAATTCGAATACGGTGTTAGAGCACAGCCTGTGGGAATAATGAAATTAAATTGATTTCTTTGTCCCTAGATAGACACTGCATTGATTTGTTCCTGGCATAAAATAATACACAGATGATAGTCACATGTTGATGCATTGCATTTGTGTCATTTTTTCCTTACAGGTATCCTTTCGGAATTGCGGAAGGCACATAACCAAAACCGTGAGTGTATCGGTTCCTTACACCTGAGGTCAGGATAGGCTTTAGTAAGCTTATACCGCCCTGGTGGATTTTTTGATTTTTTTGGTTAGGTCCTGAAGAAAGCTTTGTGAATCACACATTAGAAGCTGAAACATGTCGACCAATATGACCGCAACTGGATGTATCTGACCCACTAATAGTCAGGATTACACATCCTTCACTGTTTTTAACGTCTAAGCTTCATCACAATTAAATATATCGGTGGATGAATCTTGACATTTTAAATCTTCCCCTTTTTTCACTGACAATCACTATCCCTTTAGTCTGATCTTGTTGCTCCGCCTTAACATAGCGTCGAAGCACACTGGAGGTACACAAGGTACCCCCAGGAGAACCCCATGATGAAGCATGTCACCAACTATGTTGGTGAGTGAGGGTCCCCGAGGAACTTCAGATTGATCCGCAGTGTCACAATTGTCTTGTTTTACGAACCACTAGTCCTGTGTATATTATTTTCACACTCTTTTGTTGTTGCTTTTGATTATTCAGGGGGACTAAGAGTGTGGCTTAACCCTCTCTCTCTTGTTGTTCGAATTAGTTTATTAACATTTACAATGAGCCCATGGTCTTTACAAAAGACTTCAAACACGTCTATAGCTTTTTGTAGGCCCTGCTGGGTCTTGGAAATTAATAGAGTGTCATCAGCAAACATCAATCGTGGGATCAACTTACCATCCAACTTTGGAGTATCAGTCGGGGTTCTGTTAAAATATTTGATCACTCTGTTGATGTATAAAGAAAAAAGAGTCGGGGCTAAAACGCACCCTTGGCGTACTCCCCTGGCAATTGGAAATTTGTCTGTGACACTACCTGATTGATTCCATCTGACTTGAGCAAAATTATCCTCATGTAATTTCATTAAAAAAATTAAAATATCAATAGGCATCCCTTGATCTTTAAAAACTGACCACATTTTTGCTTGGGGAACTAAATCAAAAGCTGATTTTAAATCAACAAAGGCTGCAAATAACATACCATCTTCCAGCTGCACCACCCGCCAGTAGATTAACAAAAACCTAAATACCTGGTCTATGGTACTCGTGTGGCTACGAAATCCTGCCTGAAGTGGTGATAGTGTGGAAATATGGATTTTTTATGATCAGTTATGTCCCCTATCTTGGACCCCAACGGTTTCATGTATAAATCACAAGTACATGTATGTTTCCTCCAGTTCCAGTTATGAAGACGCAAACACATGTGCGGCCACCGTCAACATGTCCTCTTTCAGATCAGCCATGAATGGGCCGGATATTCTATTCCTAAGTATGAAAGGCCACCGGCTTTATATGGTTCATTTATCCCATTTCACAGTCCAGGCGAATAGGCCCTGATTCTGCCATTAAGCCTTTTCCTGCCTTCTGCCTCTGAAAGCTCCAGTCTGAGCTCGCATCTGTATCCATGAACTTTGTCCTACTCCCTGTGCGGCTAACGGTGCCTGACTCGATCTGTCTGCTTGCCAAAAACTGTATTTCACCTTCAAGATTATCTGCTCTGCTCCGCTCCTCACCCAATGCATTCCTGTCTAGTAGTTTAAGTAAACATTCTTCCAGCTACCGAGCAAAAGGCCCGGCTTCTCTGTCTTTATGCAAGTAATTCATAGCCCTGTTACCATGGAATATTCCTACCCCCTCGCATCTAGTGTAGACACTTAGACGCTTGTACACGCACTAACAGTCAGTATAGTCAGTATAGAATAAGATTCTATCCTAAGAGACCTCTCTTTTTGGATAACATAGTTCTTTAAACATAGGATGTTAGATATGATTTGGGATTAGGTTGACATAACCCCAGACTTCTGTCTCCACATGTAGAGCTAAATGTCAAGTCCCCTTCACCCCCTAGTTGCACGTCAATCACACGTCATGCTGCTGCGCGCGCATCTCTGCCAAGTATTTCTGCTGACATTGCGAAATTCTTTCATGGAACCACCCTATTGTGACATCATACCTGATGACGTTCTTTAAGTTACGCCCAGTTACACCCATTTTAGTTACGCATGTATGTTCTTATCTTTGTTATCAACTGTTACGCCTCCTGCATCTGTTTCACTGTAATGCCTATTGTATAAAAATGATTACTTGTCAATAAAGTTGGTCCTTCACTTCCTGAACCTTCGTGGTGATGGAATATGGAGTCCATCAATTCGAATTGATTTTGGAATAAAGCCCGTTCCGAACCTCTAATACCACGGATTCTGCCTCTTATTTTACTGAGCTATTATTATAGATTTTCCGCATTAAATTAAGTTCCGGTAATTAAATTATTTACCACATATATGGCGCCCGAATAGGGACACTTTCTCATCTCACGCGCCGGAGGTGCGTTGCAGGCCCGGTCTCCTGCCACAGCTGGACGGACAATAACGCGTACCCACAGGATTTCCTGTATCTCCCTCCTGCCGAGCGGGGGTAACTGAGGCTGCGATCAACACCCAGACGAGGCGGTGAGAAGTGCGAAGTATCCCAACCAGAGCCTAGCTGAGAGAGCAAGATCCGAGGTATACAGAGGCCCACCAGTTCCGAGGTTCCGAAGTTTCGAGTCGAGTCCAGTCCGGTCCGAGTCCAGTTCAGTTCAGTTCCGAGGCCTTCCGTTCCGAGCTACCCGGTGAGTACCATTGCCGGGGAGGCGTTCCGACGTGCACATAGTTTGTGCCGGTCAAGACGGGTTTGGGTACACAAATCCGGTCTGCACTGTTTTAGCAGTGTATCTGTACTGTTTAGCAGTATATCAAGTATGTCTAGTATATAATTCAGAATTACCTAGTTAGTGCCGAGTATTATGCTTAGTGACTAGTTCCCTAAATGGCCATCATTGTTGTTCATTAAATGTTAAATGTTAAAAATGTTTTAAATACGTTCTGCATATTGTGGTGTGAATGACTGTTCATTATTGTGTTTTGTTGTATTAAACGTGTTCAGAATTAGGTATCAGATCAGTTCTCAATATGCCGCTCTTTTCGAAATTAAGACAGATCAAAACTAGAAAAGGGGTACTCGAAGAAGCTGTTCCCATTCCTCCTAGGGACACTCCAGGGTATTTCATGTATCATAAACATGGCCTAGACGCCATATTATTTCTTGATTTATGGGTAGATTACACCAAGGAATTACCAGAAAGTCAGAGGTGGCCCGCAGCTGGGACCTGGGATGCAGATTGCATCGTGAAAGTAGAGGAAGAATTATGGAAAAAGAAAGCTAGACAGTCACAGAAAGATGCCATTGAATTATGGCGTAAAGAATCATATAGACGTACAGAAAAAGCACTCAGACAGGAAGAGAAAAGTAAGGAGAATTCAAATAAAGTTCGAGAAAATCTATTGATTGAAGAAGGTACTCGAGTAAAATCAGAACAAATAGACAGACAAAGAAATGCCCTTATGAATGGTATGTATCCTCTTCTGGCCGAAGGATTACCTAAGGCTACTCCGGAGATACCAAAAGACTTGCCACCCCCATTGTTCCCGATAAAAGTACATCCCAAAGGGCATCCCAGAACCGCAGAAGATGTTTTTCTTTCCTCTTATTTAGACGACGCAGCTCCCGAGTATGCTAATGCTGCGCCACATAGACCGCCTGCCGAGGGGGTTCAACGCCAAGACCCTCCTCCGTCTGTACCTCCGCAACAACAAACTCCGATACAAGTTCCGGCAAGCACATCTGTTTCTACAGCTGTGCCCACACCTATGGTTGCTATATCACGTTCAACGAATCCTTTCACATCCAGCACCCCAGGTGGTGCTACGGGAGGTACAGCAAACATTTTTTCCACGCCACCCAGAGTAAATAAACTTTCCTTTCAAGAATTAGCCCACCAACGTACGCCCAAACTAGTAACTCCCGACGCGCTTAAGGAACTTCTAATAGATTGTAGATATGACCCGGTGCCCGGAAAAGGGGACGAAATGCTGCTGGCATCATTACGTATCCGACGAGCTGCAATATATTTAGGGAGGCTACCAGGAATGACTACACATTTAGAAAATATATATCACTTTGTCCAGTCAGGACGAGATTCTGAAAGTATTAATAGAGCCTTGGAGTACCAGAAAGTGGAGATACAGGGGGAACTGTTACGTTTCCTCATAAATTGTGTGATCAGAAATCAAGACCGACCAGGGGTAAATCCGGAAGAAATGCAAATTCTTACCACATGGAGTCGGAATATATCAGAGGGGAGACATGATAAACGATCATGTATAGTAGCTATGTGCCGCAAGATCCGCAAAGAAGTAGAACGAATACACGAAGAAAGATTAGCAGTAGACGAGCCTGAACAAACCGAGGAGGAGGAAGAATTAGAACTGCCCACAGGACAGTTAGAAACCATGGCCTATGTAGGTAGAGGAAGATCTTGCAATAATACTAGATGCTTTACTGATCCGATACGTCCGATACGTCCAGATAATAGCAGAAATTTCCAAACTCCTATAATAAATATACGGTCCCCCGAACATTCGTTCCAAGCCGCTGACAAATTACTCCGAGAACGAAGGGGTTATCATCTACTCGATTCTATGGACGAACAAGAATTAGCCAGGTCAGCCGTTCATTGGGTTGATAGCCCCGGAAAATATAGTGATGATACATTAGCGCACACGTTTTTGAACCTCACCCCAGATGAACAGCGTTTAGCTGGTATCTATATGGTTCAACAACTCCTTATATTATATAAAAGCCAACACTCCGATCCTGGTCCATTACCTGATATACTGACTGAATTACTCACGAATAAATGGAGAGGTTCAGGTACTGAGTTAATTAGAGAAATACTAGAATCCAGAAAGCAGTACATTCTTTTTGTATGTCCCGAACATGTTTCACTGCCCATAAAAGAAAGAACGACGTATTACATGGATAGACAGAATCCCTTACGCGAAGTGCACCCGATAAAAGGTGATGACAATCAGTTTAAACGTGTGTTTGTATACACACCCATATCTAAAATAGAACTATTAGAAATGAAGAAAGTGGTACCCAGTCATGACAAAGACCCAGCGGGTTTCCACCGTGAAATTAAAGACATGTTGCTCATGGGAGAGTATACCTATCCCGACATTATGACAATATTGAAGGTATTAATGCCTGCGGGCATTTACGAAAAACTCAAGGAAAAGGATTGGGAGGTGGGAGACCAGAAGATAGATTGGACAGCATTAGAAAACGAAGAAAAAGCTCGAGGTCCAGGTTCAGGGCTTGGGGAAAAGACCAAAACACTACCAGGTTTACTAGTACAGGTACTGCCACGTTTATTAACTACGAAAAAGGAAGACTGGGGTGCAATCTCAGCCTGTAAACAAAAGCACGATGAGGACACTAGTGATTTCTATGCCCGATTCGAAAAATGTTTTGGTATAAATAGTGGAATAAAAGCAAGTAGCGAATCGTATCCACATCTGTTTGTGACAAAATTAGTTGAAAATTCCTTGCCCCAAGTTAAGAATAGAGTATTGAAATTCGAGAGTACATGGCAAGGTAACACTCCGTCACAAATGTTACAAATGCTACAGTACCATCACAATAGAATTAGAGAGGAACAAGAACATGAACAAAGACGCATGAAAGACACGAAAATGAAAATGCTAGTTTCTCAGACAGTTCCAGCTGACGGTCATAAAAAGGGTCTGACACAGTCCAGTGTTTCAGCAGGTCCTGTAAAAGGGACATGCAACTATTGTAAACAGCCAGGTCATTATGTACACGATTGTCCAGTTTTAAAACATAATATCGCCATAGGTAATACAAAAGAAAGACCACGGCCACTTAGACAGGATCAGAACGAACAAGGAGCTCCGCAGCATGCACAGTCCATGCCAGCTCCGCAACAATCTATGACAGCTCCACCACCGCAGCCTATTGCTGCCACACAAACAACGACACGACAGATGTACCAGACCGCACAGTATGATTATCCTGATTATCAACGATACTCATGAAACAGCCTAGAGAGGGAAGTTGGCTTACCCCTTATCGAGGTCCCTGTAGATCAAGAAGGACCTTATGTACACAGTGAACTATTAGGCCAAGATAGAAAATTTTTACTTGATACAGGGGCAAGCCGAACAACCATAAAACGAAGTGAAGTTCCAGGGGCACCCCTCTCAGGCTCACAGAATATTTCCCTTGGCTTTTCAGGAAAACCTATCGTTAACGAAGTATCACAGCCTCTTCCCCTTACGATTGGTCCCTTGACACGAACTACAGATTTATTGCTTACTAAATCATGTCCAGAAAACTTGTTAGGTATAAAAACTTTGAAAGCTCTAGGAGCTATAATATGTTGTTCTCCGGAAGGAGTAAGATTGTTTCTACGTGATTTCAAAGGGCACTATGTGTCCCGAGACATGGATCACCGACTGCAGACTTTACCCACACATTTATGGGCACAAGGCCCTACAGATGTTGGTTGCATGAACATTACACCATATCGAGTCACACTAAAGGCAGGAGTGGTACTACCACGAATGCGACAATACAAGTTACCCCCAGATGCTGTAGTGGCTTTACTGCAAATCATTGACGAGCTTATTACCGAAGGAGTGGTTGTGGAAACCGACTCCAATGTATGTAATTCACCGATAATTCCGATTCTTAAACGAACTGATCCGAAAGCCCCGCCAGTATATCGATTGGTTATTGATCTGCGCGAATTAAATAAATGTATTGTACCACAATACCCCGTAGTCCCAGATATTTCTTCATTATTGACAGCCATTGATTCCGAAGCAACATTCTTTACTGTAATTGATCTCAAGAATGCCTTTTTCAGCGTCCCAATAGATCCGGAAAGCCAATACTTGTTCGGATTTAGTTTAAATGGACGAAGCTTTAAATTCACACGCGCACCTCAAGGATTCACAGAAAGCCCCAGCATCTATAGCCAAGCACTGAAACGAGAACTTGACAGTATACACATGCCAGTCAACACTGCCCTGCTTCAATATGTCGACGATCTGCTGATCACCGCTAGAAGCGAACCTGAATGTGAAAAAGCCTCACTGACGGTTTTACAATTTTTGGCCGAAAAGGGGCACAAGGTGTCCCCTTCTAAGCTGCAATTCTGTGTTCAGCGAGTTGTTTACCTTGGTCACTCGCTGTCCAAGGAGGGAAGGCAGCTTACACCCGATCGCATCCAGTTAATTGCTAACATGCCAATACCCAAGACACAAAAGGAGGTGCGGGCTTTTATAGGCCTCACTTCATATTGTAGGCAGTGGATCCCTCAGTATGCATTTCTAGCAAAACCACTCATTCAGTTGACAACACAGGAGGCAGCCACATCGACTGTCCTCCCTTGGACTCAGGAACATACACAAGCTTTTGAAAGCCTAAAGAAAGCTTTATGTCAAGCACCTGTCTTAGCAACACCATGTTACAATAAACATTTTACACTCTTTGTTACAGAACGCGAAGGTACTGCTTTGTCAGTACTCACACAGGAACAAGCAGGATCACACAAACCATGTGCTTATTTTTCTAGTACATTAGATCCCGTAGCTCAGGCTCTGCCTGCGTGCCTGAAATCAGTGGCAGCGACAGCTTTAGCAATCAGACAAAGCGATGCCATAGTGTTAGGACATCAATTGACAGTACAAGTACCACACGCAGTAGAGGTTCTCTTGAACCGAACGCAAACACAACACTTGACTATAGCAAGACTCACTGGTTACGAATTGACATTGTTTCAGCCACACATAGAAATCAGACGTTGTAGTACATTAAATCCTGCCACACTGTTACCAGTAAACGGAACAGACCCATTAGCACATGATTGTATTGAAGTTATTACTATCACGACGAAACCCAGACAAGACTTGACAGACGTCCCATTGTCAGACCCAGACCTGACGTTGTATGTAGATGGTTCATGTATGAGAACAAGTACAGGAGAGCTAGTGGCCGCGTATGCAGTCACAACAGACACTGAAGTCATTGAAACAAATCGTATTAATACCTTATCAGCTCAAGCAGCAGAGCTCATCGCTCTGACACAAGCCTGTATTCAAGCTACGAACAAGAAAGTCAACATATACACTGATTCACGTTATGCATTCGGAGTTGTACATGACTTCGGCGTGCTGTGGCGAGAGAGAGGTTATTTAACTTCTCACGGTGCCCACATTCAGCACGGACCCCTCATTCATGCCTTATTAGATGCAATACATCTACCCGCTGCAATATCAATTATGAAATGTAAAGCTCATACGAAAGTTACTGATATCATTTCCCAAGGCAATGATCTAGCTGACAGAACAGCTAAACAGACTGCTCAAACTCACACATCTGACATGACAAAGACAATAGTTCCGACACCAACACATTGCATGATGGTTAAGGATCCCGCTCTTGACGTAATTGACATACAGACACATGCTACACCAGACGAAATAAAGAAATGGACTGAATTAGGAGGGATCCAAACGGATCAAGGATGGATGACGAAGGAAAAATCTGTATGGTTTCTTCCCGACTCAATGGTCCAAGTTATCATTAATACAATACATAGTCCAGCGCACCTAGGAGAAAAAGCTATGCTAGACAGCATTCAACACATTTGGTTCAACAAACATTTACGAGCAGCAGCTAAACAAAAAGTCCGTACCTGTATGATCTGCTGTCAGTTTAACCCAGGTAAAAGCATTCCCGTAGAACAGGGTGGATTTCAGCCTCCTGAGCACCCTTTTGAAGTCCTCCAGATGGATTATATCCAGATGGAACGATGTCGAGGATTCAAATATGTTCTTGTAGTTGTCTGTGCTCTTTCCCGTTGGACAGAGGCATACCCGGTTTCAGATTACACTGCCCCGACTACTGCCAAACAGTTAGTTCGAGAATTCTTCCCACGGTACGGTTTACCACGTGTTGTCTACTCAGATAACGGCCAGCCGTTCTCATCCGAACTAATGAAACACGTTTCACTTTTGTTAGGCTATCAATGGAGATTTCATTGTGTCCGACACCCCGAGGCAGCAGGTCTCGTGGAACGACATAATCAAACTCTGAAAATTAGATTGTCCAAAATATGTAGAGAGAAAGGTGTCGACTGGGTAGTAGCCTTACCAGTTGCACTCTTTTACATGAGAATGGTAGCGCACTCTCGAACAGGGCTATCCCCTTATGAGGTGATCTTCGGTAGACCACCAAATATGTGGGGGACGCCTATACCACGCAAAATAACTGATGTAGACTGTAATATGCTGACAGATTACCTAGCTTCCTTGATGTCTGCACTACAATCTTGTCGTTCACAGGTAGCTGCAGCCTTTCCCGACAACACCGAGGTGAAACCCCATGACGTAATTCCCGGGGACCTGGTGTTAGTGAGGAACTTTGACCGGAAGTCTCAGCTGGATCCTAGGTGGAAATCGCCTCAACTTGTACTGTTAACCACGAGGACAGCCGTGAAGATCGAAGGTCGAAAAGGCTGGATACATTCAAGTCATATCAAGAAATTTCATGGATTACCATCCGATATAGAGACTAAACCCTGTATTTCCTCAAAGACAGACTCAAAGCTCCCCTTGGTTGAGCAAACGAACTCAGAACTATATAGACTAAAATTGAGGTCCAATAAGTCAGACAATTTGATTGTTTAAGTCCTCTCCAAGGTGAATCGGTTGAATTTGTCTCTGACATGTATCCTCTGGACCGGAATAGAGAAAGAAATAATCAAATCCAGTTGAAAAAACATGCGTACTGTAAATCACTGCGTAGTCATTGCACAGTGACGTTATTAATTCTGTTTTTCTTATGTCTTTTAATAATCGCTGCAAGCATATTATTGCACATATATTATCCTATTTCTAAACATGTTTACAATGTTACTGCTGAACATTCTTTTAGTGAATTACCCCCGCATGAGTTGTCCTATAGATTTGCGCTGCGCAATAACACTTTTATTAGTATGTTGCATCATTCCCATCAGGCTAGCAATGCTACAAATTGTTGGATATGTGGCCGACTCCCTCCCTATCAGAACTATAAGGGAATTCTGCCTCTCTTTCCATATCCGTTCACACACAATGGCTCCTGTGGAGCATGGTTTAGTTTAATTAATTCCCTAGATTCGAATTCCGCAGTTTATCAAGACAACTGGGTATGGGGAAACCTGAACTTAGTCTTGCTTAAAGTCTGTTACCCTAACAAGGAGGGACTTCCCAAAAGAACAGGAACTGATCTAGAAAATGAAGTATATGGATTAGGTAATTTCACGCTTAATCTCATGATCCTGAATGTCGAATCCGAAGCTGCACCAATTTTGCCCGCTATGTCAGTATTTCCAGTTAAAGGTGAATTGTGTATAAGAAAGAATGGCTCCATACACATGGGCCATAGTAAATGCACCACTATAATAGAATTCAGTGATCATGGCAAATCTACATTTAGAGCTTCTCGCCATTCCTACTTTGTATGTGGTCAGACTGCATATATACGTCTGCCTCTAGATTGGGATGGTACCTGCTACATCGGATTCCTTTTGCCACCTGTTTTCCTAGCTCCTCCTGATTATCACAGAAATACTCATTTAGTACACAATAGAGAACGGAGAGATCTCCCAATAGTCGACTACACTGAAACAGCATGGGAAAAATACACAGATTTCAATAAAGGTCTCTTTCCCTATATAGGTACAGTCACTAATAGTAAACTGCTACGTAGATTAACCAGAACCCTTGAAGCAGTAGTAAACGAAACTATTTCCGCCTTAGGCAATTTAACAGAAGAGCAGTCTGCTATGCGGATTGTTGTGCTTCAAAATCGTCTTGTCCTTGACGTCATTCTGGCCGATAGGGGCGGAGCTTGTAGGGTCATCGGATCAAGTTGTTGCATTTTCATACCAGAAAATTCGCCCTCTGTATATAAAGCCATAACTCGCCTTCATAAGATTGTAAGCCAGATACACCAGAATCCAGGCACCTGGACTTGGTCCTGTTGGTTTTGGAGTGTATTATCTACCTTTGGATGGAGGGTCCTATCCTTCCTAGGTATTGGCTTTCTCATACTATTCAGTTGCTGCTTATGCCTACAATGTGGACCAGCGATTTGTGGTCTGTGTGCCACATCGTGTATTCCACCACCAAGATTTCATTCATCCCGGAAGAAGAAAGAAGAACAAATGATGCTATATGAACAGATCAACGGATTGATGAAGATTGATATCTCTTAAGGGCAAGTAGGGGACAAGGAGGGAATGTGGAAATATGGATTTTTTATGATCAGTTATGTCCCCTATCTTGGACCCCAACGGTTTCATGTATAAATCACAAGTACATGTATGTTTCCTCCAGTTCCAGTTATGAAGACGCAAACACATGTGCGGCCACCGTCAACATGTCCTCTTTCAGATCAGCCATGAATGGGCCGGATATTCTATTCCTAAGTATGAAAGGCCACCGGCTTTATATGGTTCATTTATCCCATTTCACAGTCCAGGCGAATAGGCCCTGATTCTGCCATTAAGCCTTTTCCTGCCTTCTGCCTCTGAAAGCTCCAGTCTGAGCTCGCATCTGTATCCATGAACTTTGTCCTACTCCCTGTGCGGCTAACGGTGCCTGACTCGATCTGTCTGCTTGCCAAAAACTGTATTTCACCTTCAAGATTATCTGCTCTGCTCCGCTCCTCACCCAATGCATTCCTGTCTAGTAGTTTAAGTAAACATTCTTCCAGCTACCGAGCAAAAGGCCCGGCTTCTCTGTCTTTATGCAAGTAATTCATAGCCCTGTTACCATGGAATATTCCTACCCCCTCGCATCTAGTGTAGACACTTAGACGCTTGTACACGCACTAACAGTCAGTATAGTCAGTATAGAATAAGATTCTATCCTAAGAGACCTCTCTTTTTGGATAACATAGTTCTTTAAACATAGGATGTTAGATATGATTTGGGATTAGGTTGACATAACCCCAGACTTCTGTCTCCACATGTAGAGCTAAATGTCAAGTCCCCTTCACCCCCTAGTTGCACGTCAATCACACGTCATGCTGCTGCGCGCGCATCTCTGCCAAGTATTTCTGCTGACATTGCGAAATTCTTTCATGGAACCACCCTATTGTGACATCATACCTGATGACGTTCTTTAAGTTACGCCCAGTTACACCCATTTTAGTTACGCATGTATGTTCTTATCTTTGTTATCAACTGTTACGCCTCCTGCATCTGTTTCACTGTAATGCCTATTGTATAAAAATGATTACTTGTCAATAAAGTTGGTCCTTCACTTCCTGAACCTTCGTGGTGATGGAATATGGAGTCCATCAATTCGAATTGATTTTGGAATAAAGCCCGTTCCGAACCTCTAATACCACGGATTCTGCCTCTTATTTTACTGAGCTATTATTATAGATTTTCCGCATTAAATTAAGTTCCGGTAATTAAATTATTTACCACAATAGGACTTCCTCCTCCTCTATCCACCCTTGTATTCTTAGTAAGACGAGCCTAGCCACCGCCTTCTGAATACAATCGATCAGGCTAATAGGCCTTTAATTACTTGGATCAGAGCGCTCTCCCTTTTTAAAAATTGGAATAATTTGGGCGCCCTTCCAGCTATTAGGTATGGGTGAGCCATTTGATATACAATTAGCTAGGCATAAAATGTAAGGAGCCCACAGTTCCTTGTCGTGCATGAACAGATCGTCCGGGACCAAATCTAAACCTGGGGCTCTGCATCTAGGGATAGAATTCAGTTCCTTTCGCACCTCACTCAAATCAAAAACCAGAGGAGTTGTATCCGTAGTGGCAGAGAAAATTGGTATACAGCTCCCCTCAGGAGCATCTATTGAAGCAAACTGAGATGCAAAGTGCGAAACCCACAAATTGGGTGGTACAGAATTAACTAGTTCTTCTCTTTTTGATCCCCTACCCCACCTGACCAGGTCCCAAAAGGAGCACATAGATCGTTCTTTACTGGCAGTGTGGAGATCACTCCAGTAGTCCTGATCTCATGCTCGTTTGGCCTCATATTGAACTTTTTTGTAAAATTCTCGGGCTTTCCTTATACCAGCTATGTCCTTAGTTTTTACTGCATCTGACAAGGCCTGATATGCAACCCTACATGATTTCCCATACCATTGATCCTCCTTTCTGAGTGGCCTATTGGGTTTGGCATGAGTCTGTTTTATAAAAAAAAACACTAAGTTGATTAAAGAAATCCGTATGGATAATATCAACTTTGCCCATATCTTCCTTCTGAGCAATACAATTCTGTAAATCATTAGTGGCTTTGATGGTTAGATCCCTAATAGTTAAAATCTGCCTCTCGTTCATTGGACAGTTATCCCATTTGACACGCCTTGAATCATTAGATTGGACAATTTCCACCTTCCTAGAAGGAGCCTCCTGACATTTAGTATTAAGTAATTTAAATGATAGTAGTAAGGGGTCGTGATCACTCTCTACCCGTTCCACCACTATCATATCCTTTATACTAGACCAGTGTTCTTTATTGGTAAGAATATAATCAATGCAGCTTTTACGAAGTCCATTATTATAAGTAGAGGCCCCATGCATGTCGGAGGCTGATCTACCATTTATTGCACGTAGTCCATGGCCAATACAAAGTACCTTAAGCTGAAGTACAGCCTCGGTCCATTTTTTAATTGGCAAAAGTGTCAAACGGGGAATGTTCCAAATACGATCCTCTTCTAAGGTAAGATCGATATCATTAGCGTCCAGAGGTTCAAAGCAACAATTAAAATCACCCGCTACTATGACCTCACCCTCTTGGCTATATCCGTCAAGGAGCTGGTCCAACTCCTCCACAGTATTTGAGGATTTGCCCCCCGGTAGCCCTCTAGCGTAAATGTTAAAAACAAAAAGATCCTTTAGTCCAGGACGCTGGGCTTGGATAACTAAGATGTCATTACTTTTCGAGTCCAATTGGGTCAAGAAATACCCGCTGTCCTGTTTAATCCATGTTAATAAACCCCCCTTAGCTCTTCCATGGGGACTAGGAACAGCTGGAACATGAAAACTGAGATAACCGGGTCTATGGTCTAAAACAGTAGACCAGGTTTCCTGCAGTAATATAATATCCCTATTCTCCAGGAATTTAGACCAATCGGATGACACAAGTTTATTTCTAAGCCCTGCCACGTTCCAAGAGACTAAAGATGAGTAAATATTATCATCATCCCTATCTCGGGGACCACATGTTAAGGCTTCCTGCAAGTCTCCAACCACTTGGTTCCCTTGATTCTAAACCACTTGTACATGACTGTTAGTATTAACAGATACCCTATCCTGAGCCACTTCACTTGGTTTTGGGGATATTACACCTAGTAACCCTCCGCCAGGTGATGTATTTCCTACAGAAAGATTTGCCAAATAAGGTCCTCGCAAACCCTGATCTTGACCATGAGCCAGTCAGTCATTACAATCTAGAGAGCTCAACGCCTCAAACCTATTGCTTACTTCAATGGGTCTAGCATAAGTATCAGAACAAGGAGCAAAGTTTCTCCCTCTAATATCGGCTGTGGGGCGTGGGGGATAAAAATACCCTAAGGGCAGTATATTGATATGATCTTGGTGTATCCTCAATGAACCTGCCTGTCGTAGGATATGATCAACCAATTGAGGAGATGCAAAGTTAACAACAACACAATCTCCACCCATCACCTTATTGGTATCTCCCACCCAATCTACCCTTCGAACCATCTTGAAGTTTTTAAACAGGTTATCGCCCAACACAGTTCTGGAATTCAAATGATGTAATACTTTGTTTTTAAGTGAAGACCAATGTTCCTCTACGCCATCCAATGTTTTGGGAACATTGGCCAAGATAATCGTGTATGGGCACGCCTCAGGTGGAAGATGGAATTTTATGTGTTTATGGGAAGTAGGGTGAATACCATTGGGACTACCCCTAAAACCTCCACGACCAGAGATAGTACTTCTTGTAGTAGCTGAGTTGTTTGGTGCGGTCGTTACTTGCACTGCTACCTGATCCCTAAGTGTTTGTGCATCACCATTCAAACTTGTAACTAACGGTAAGTGTGTGGGAGCACAATCAGAACGAGTGGCTGTCTGTTTGGTATTCATCGAAGAGCCCTGATGATTTAATACCTGACTTTCCAAGGCTATCAACCTATGGTCGATTAACTCAAGTTTTTCCAAAACAGGGCTAATCAGAGCTTTAAAACGCTCCTCTAAGGCCCCCAGGAATCTAAGCAGTTGATCGCCCTCAATAGGGTTATTTGATGTGAAAGACGTTTGCACTCCTTCTGTGTGAGACTTGGGTTTGTTAATCTGGGGTTCTTGACCTGTTACCGGAGGACTCTGGACAACAGTAGATTTACTTTTCCTCGCTTGTTTAGCATGTGATTTGCTACCCTTAATGGCATTATCAGCCTTCCGCTTCCTTGGTAGCTCTTTAACTCTGATGAATGCGCACTGTAGCCCCATGAAGATGGTGTTAAGTTTGACAACGTGCGTCTGGGCTTGGCACGTCACCAGTGAGCACGCCTCAAGAAGAATTGTGTGGTATAGAAGAGAGTTAAAAATTTAAGAATACGGAGTGCAACCCATCACATTGATGTTATAGAATTTTCGCCCTACCGGGTTGGCACCCACGGGAATCCAACAGAGTTTCAGCAATGGAGAGTCGTGTAAATGGCGCTGTTCTTTCCATGCAAGGCAGAATAACATTATTTGTCAAGCAACTTTATTTTCGGAACAGAAGTCAGATGTATACAAACATGACTAGCTTAAACATTGGATACATCGGCATATTGTTATGAGTAATAATGAAACAAGAGTGCACACATTGAAAAAGTTTCATGGCTTAATTTAACGTTCAGTATGCATTGTGGGAAATGTAGTGTCTTAGGAAGGTTTGTTGATTTTAATAAACACGTGATAGAAAGAGGAGGGATTAGAAAGAGCGCGATTAGTTTAAAAAGGGTGGAGATAATTAGATAGGGTAATTCCTTTGGTAAACGGGAGAAGAGGAAGCTTGTGTTACAGCAGGTACGTGCAAGGGAACGTTGGTACGATGAGAAGGATTGAGAACAACAAAGGGTGGAGAGAATAATAGGTATCACACGAGGAAGGGGGAGTAAAACAGTGAGAAATGTGAATAAGAGAAATGGTGATGTAGACACGGGAACCATAGGAGTGAGGGCCGACGGAGTTATGAAGTATAAGCTGTAAAGAGAAATTTTTTACAAAAAGCAGGTTTTTAAAAGAAATGAATGTAGAAGGAGATAGAAAGAACGTGGGACATCTACTGACAGTCACTATACGTTTTTTAAATATAAGGAGAAACTAAGTGTGTTAATGTAACTAGTTTTGCGATGGTATATCTAATTCTGAAAACAAGTCTTTATTGTTCATTTACAGTTACCCCTGACGAAGGGCCCCGAGGGGCCCGAAATGCATTGGGTTTTAATAAACTGCTTTCGACGAACATTGCTCTATTCGTGTTCTTTGAAGAGGTTCGGATGGCCCACTAGAACATAAGAAAAAGTGGAAATTGCATTTCCTTGCATGGGATATTGTAAGCTGAGAAAAATCATAAGCGGAAAAACATGATGGATAAAAAAACGGCAAAAAATGGCAAAACTGATTGAAGATGAATGACTAAATGTCTGCAATGGCAGTAATAGGTTGTCGCCACTGGCCTTGGGGCTAAAAGTAGCCCCATGAAGATGGTGTTAAGTTTGACAACGTGCGTCTGGGCTTGGCACGTCACCAGTGAGCACGCCTCAAGAAGAATTGTGTGGTATAGAAGAGAGTTAAAAATTTAAGAATACGGAGTGCAACCCATCACATTGATGTTATAGAATTTTCGCCCTACCGGGTTGGCATCCACGGGAATCCAACAGAGTTTCAGCAATGGAGAGTCGTGTAAATGGCGCTGTTCTTTCCATGCAAGGCGGAATAACATTGTTTGTCAAGCAACTTTATTTTCGGAACAGAAGTCAGATGTATTCAAAAATGACTAGCTTAAACATTGGATATATCGGCATATTGTTATGAGTAATAATGAAACAAGAGTGCACACATTGAAAAAGTTTCATGGCTTAATTTAACGTTCAGTATGCATTGTGGGAAATGTAGTGTCTTAGGAAGGTTTGTTGATTTTAATAAACACGTGATAGAAAGAGGAGGGATTAGAAAGAGCGCGATTAGTTTAAAAAGGGTGGAGATAATTAGATAGGGTAATTCCTTTGGTAAACGGGAGAAGAGGAAGCTTGTGTTACAGCAGGTACGTGCAAGGGAACGTTGGTACGATGAGAAGGATTGAGAACAACAAAGGGTGGAGAGAATAATAGGTATCACACGAGGAAGGGGGAGTAAAACAGTGAGAAATGTGAATAAGAGAAATGGTGATGTAGACACGGGAACCATAGGAGTGAGGGCCGACGGAGTTATGAAGTATAAGCTGTAAAGAGAAATTTTTTACAAAAAGCAGGTTTTGAAAAGAAATGAATGTAGAAGGAGATAGAAAGAACGCGGGACATCTACTGACAGTCACTATACGTTTTTTAAATATAAGGAGAAACTAAGTGTGTTAATGTAACTAGTTTTGCGATGGTATATCTAATTCTGAAAACAAGTCTTTATTGTTCATTTACAGTTACCCCTGACGAAGGGCCCCGAGGGGTCCGAAATGCATTGGGTTTTAATAAACTGCTTTCGACGAACATTGCTCTATTCGTGTTCTTTGAAGAGGTTCGGATGGCCCACTAGAACATAAGAAAAAGTGGAAATTGCATTTCCTTGCATGGGATATTGTAAGCTGAGAAAAATCATAAGCGGAAAAACATGATGGATAAAAAAACGGCAAAAAATGGCAAAACTGATTGAAGATGAAAGACTAAATGTCTGCAATGGCAGTAATAGGTTGTCGCCACTGGCCTTGGGGCTAAAAGTAGCCCCATGAAGATGGTGTTAAGTTTGACAACGTGCGTCTGGGCTTGGCACGTCACCAGTGAGCACGCCTCAAGAAGAATTGTGTGGTATAGAAGAGAGTTAAAAATTTAAGAATACGGAGTGCAACCCATCACATTGATGTTACTGTCATTTACAATGCCAATAGTTCCAAATCTCGCAAATGCGAGACCTATTGCATTGTAAATGCTTGATTTGTTTGACCCCTCGGAATGATTGTCGCTGCATCTGAACTGCCCTGATGTAATCCTAGAAAATGGGATGGTGACATTCCTAAATTTTGGGCCCTCTTGTTTGCGGACCGCCTGCAAGATTTCATCCCGTTCCCTGTAGTTGAGAAATTTGGCAATGAGTGCTCTGGGGCACCCCAGGCAGCGTTGGTGGGTCAGGGGATCTGTGCGCTCTTTTCCACTGCAAAAAATATGGAAATCCAGGTAGACAATAGCATCCATTATATTCATTCTTACAAAAAAACTCAGGTTCCCCACTTCTGCGCGTGCTCCAGGAATTCCACAAATTGTAGATTACATCTGCGTGATTGCCCCTCTACATCTTCCATCCTAGCGTCCATTTTGCTTGAAAGCACTTCAAGGGCATTCACCGCCTTTTTTTAACTTGGAGACTTCTTCCTTAAGTTCAGTCACCTGGCTCTCTGTTTCCATTGACCGTCCCGCCACCTTGTATAGGGCAGTCCTCGGCAGATTCACGTCTATCGCTATTGTTTGAACTTTCACTTGAACCGCAAGGCTGGATGCCTTGAAGCCTGCCAATGTCTAAGTTCCCATTGGTTCTGGCCCAGCAGGGGGTGACACTCCTTCAGATGACTGCTGACCACTGCACAACGGCGGGGCAGTATATTGGTCCATTTTCGTCTGTTGTGTGGTCCGCACAGTCCTGTCCTTGCCCATGTTGGAGATCAACGAGTCCACAGAACCGTACCACAAAAAGGCTCTGCAGTCTATGACCCTGATACCTTACTACAATCCAGTAGTGGAGTTTCCCAATCTGGACACAGACGTAGCAGGAGTCCTCAAAGCTCTC
The DNA here is from genome assembly GCF_964204655.1 of Triturus cristatus. Lineage (NCBI taxonomy): Eukaryota > Metazoa > Chordata > Amphibia > Caudata > Salamandridae > Triturus > Triturus cristatus. The sequence goes on from NC_140579.1 coordinate 655,374,168, forward strand.
CGTATCTAGCCACCTTTCTCCGTCTGGCAGCGGCTTCCATGCCTCAGTTCCCAGCAGGTGGAGAGCACCGGGCTACTCTTTCGGGGCACCTTGCAGCCACCCCCAGAGCCTTCGCACACGGCACTGCGACGCCGCCTACCTCCAGAGCCGCTACTGCGGCAGGCCTCAATCCGAGCCAGTGGGCCCGAGCAGCGGGGAGGACCACTTTACACCTCGTCCTCACCTGGGGGAGGGGATACTCCCAGGACCCCCCTTCCGACCAGCACAACTTGACCGCATCAGTTAGGGCAACTCCAGGCCTCTGGGCCAGCCCCACGCCATTCCACTATATCATCGGCATCACAGACAGCCCGCTGTCTAAACAGTGCTTTCTCCATGTGTCCAGTGTCTCATTTTACCCACAATGGTCATTGTCACTTTCCAGGTGAGATCGCCACTCATGTGCTGCGGGCAGGCGTTATTCTGGGGCATGGGAGCAGAAGGATACAGTAGGAATTCATTTTTGGTTCGGAGCAAACACTCAGTGATGTCACACTACCATCTTGTTGGCCACGCCCCCGTAGAAAAATATTACTTTAGTTACTATTATTTCTAGGAACCAAGTTGAACTCACTTACAGGTAAGTAGAATTTTATACAAAACTTTCAAATTACTGGCAAAAGGTTTGTATAGCATCAAACAATACTGTACATATGCATGGAATGCTTTTTAGCACAGTAAAAGATACTTTGTATTTCAGAATCACATTTAGTACAATTCAGTGAGAGACAAATGCAATCCTATAGGAGGAAAGACAGGGGAGTAACAAACAGGTAAGTAAACAGTTTTGAGATTCAGTCTCAAGGGGTTTTGGTTAACACTGGGCAAGGGTTGGACCAAGGTAGATATTGCATCACCAGCGGCACTATGGCAGCCGGGTATAGAGATCACTGGGCCCAATGTTATCGTGTGGAGGCTAGGGGCACCTCGAAGAGGTAAGTACCTATGGTCAAGGGACACAGGCCCTGGGAGTTAAGATCAGCACTGGGGGGGCCACCAAAGAGTACTGAGACTAGGCCTGGGTGGTGAACTTTGTTCCGTTCACAGAGTTTGCGGAGTTTTCTGCACTCCCCACTCCGCGGAGCTCGCGTAGTGCAGAAAACTCTGCTCCGCAAAGTGCAGCGGAGTTTTTTCCCCGCTCGCGATCGCCAACGGTAAGTTCACGATCGCGAATGGTGAGTATGTGAGTGGGAGCTGCCGTTCGGGTAGAATCTCTACCCGAGCAGCAGAAATACCAGCACAAACTGTAGTTCGCACTGCACTCTGCCACTCGCGGAACTTCGCTGAGTTTTTTTGTAACTTCGCGGAGTTCCGCGTACCAAAACTCTGCGACGTACGCCTAGGCCTAACTGAGACTGCACTACAAGCGGCACAGGGGCATCAGTGTGCAGAGTGCAAAGGAGGTGTCGGGGGCCCGTTGAAACCATTGGAGGTCCTCGGTTGGGAAAAACGACCGAAGGCTGGCTGAAAGAATCCAAGGACTGGAGAGGAAAGTTGGATAGCAGAGGTATGCCAGGACACTGTTGGTTGAGGACACCAAGGCCAGGGGGCTGCAGGTGCAGGGGCATCTTTAGACATGGGTTTTCTCATGGGTTGAAGCTGCAGGCGTCGAGGGGAAGGTCAGGAGAGGTCGTTCAACACTGGATCCCCGGCCAGGATTACCAGGGAGACTTCACTGGGTCAGTGGGCCACCTGGACTCAGGCCGTGGGTGTCGGGTGCAGAGTGGTGCAAGTGTTGCTGATCTGCCTGGATCCGGAGTCCTTGTGTTGGTTTCTTGCTGGACAAATCAAGTGTCCACGAGAGACAACAGTCTCTGTTGAAGAAAAAACAAGTCGCTGGGGTTCTTGGAGGGTGGTGGCTGCAGGCCACACCAGTTTCTTAGAGCAGGGTCACTGGAGAAGACAGGCCAGTAGGGCTGGGGTCAAGTCAGTTGTCGTCTTCTTCTCCACTGCTGCAAGGATCTCTGGTCCTTCTTCTTCGTCGGTCATCAAAATCTCAGGAACAGGGTTCAGGGAATCTCTTAAATACAAAATTTAAGGGTGTTACTGGGGTTGGAGGGCAGTAGCCAATTGCTACTGTCCCTTAGTCTCACTACACCCTTCAGAGGCCCACTCCCTTTGGGGAGAGGGGCACAGCCCTATTCCAATTTGGCCTAATTCTCCAAACCAAGATGCAGAATTTCAAGGAGAGGTGCTCACATCAGCTTGTGGCCACCCTAGGGATGTGCCAAGCCAAGGTGGACACTCCTACATTGCTTACTACTTTTCCCACCTGCCCTGCTGGCAAAAAGTGGGGCTAGGACAGGGGGGTGGGCATCAACACTATTTGGAGCTGCCCAAATCAGCATAACACAAGGTGAGAGCCTTTGAAGCTCACCGCCAAGTGTTGCTATTCCTACAAGGGGAGGTTTTGTTTCTGGCCTCCGAGAGCACAAAGGCTTTCACCCCAGGGGGTCAGAAACCTGTCTGGTGGTGGCTGGCTGGCACGGACCAGACAGCCAATACACTAGGAGCTGGTCGTTTTTCAGGGCGCGTCCCAAAGATGCTCTCTGAGGGAATTTTATAATAAATCCAACACAGGCATCGGTGTGTGTTTAGTATGCTGAGAAGTTTGATAACAAACTCCTCAGTTTTCAGTAAAGCCATCATGAAACTAGAGTTTGCGTTGACAAACTGCAAGCCCATGTACTCAAAATGGCTTCACTGCATTTAGTTTAATTACACCACAACACATAGCCTGCAATGACAGTGTGCATGTGTTTGGTGTGGGGTCCTTTAGGGTGGCATAAAACATGCTGAAGCCCTGAGGGACCCTCTCTGGTAATAAGGCCCCTGGCACCACTAGTACCTATTACAAGGGACGTATATTTGAGCCAGAGGTGTGCCAATTGTGTAAAAATGGTACAGTTTAAGGAAAGAACACAGGTGCTGGGGGCCTGGCTAGCAGGATCCCAGCACACTCAGTCAAGGTGCATCAGAAATTTGGCAAAAAGTGTGGGGCGTTTACTGCAACAGAAACCACTTTCCTACACATATAACCTCTGTTTTGTGTCTCAGGATTTGGGTGAGGGTCATGAGTCTTGTGGCCAGGGCCGGACTGAGATCCCAAACCAGCCCTGGCAATTACATCCTATCAGCCTCCGGGTGGAGGGGGCTCCTTGGAAAGCTGCTGCGCTTTGTTACTAGGGGCATATTTTGCAGCAATGCTGCAAAACCGTCCCCCAGCAACAAAAACGACCCCCATCGGTACAAATCCGGCCCCCACCCTTCTGGACCACCGGGGAAGTGCCCGGTGCCTGCTACGGCCAGTCCGGTCCTGCTAGTGGGGAGCCAGATTTACAGGTTAGCAGAAGACTTTTCAGTTCTTCTTTGCTAGGGGCAGAGAATGACACCAGATGGTGTGTAGGGATAGTGCCATGTGGCATAGGGGTGGAGCAAAGTTAGGGGGAGACAGGGGAGCACTGAGGTAGGTTTGTATTTTGGTGATTTTGGTTTCAAAGAAACTGCTTAACTCCTGGCCTAATATAGGGGTGAGAATGACTGGGATGGCACATGTTTTGGCATCCATAAATGAAGATACATTCTTGAAAATGTATTTTAGCCTGTTGTTGACCTCTGCGATTTTGGAGACATAGAATTTAGAACGAGCTTTTTAAATATTGTAGTGAACATTTCTAAGGACCAGTTTAAAGGCTGCTTTATCTGCGCCTAGATATTTTATCCTCCATGACCTCTCGAGTTTTTCTACAGCTTTTCCTTTCTGTGCCTAATTCAGAGGAGTACCAGGGTGCAGTCAGGGTGGACCTTCACTTTTTGGAGGAGGAGGCTTATTTAGGGGCAATGAAGTCAGTGGCCAGAGTAGGTCCTGTTCTGATGATACTGCTCTTGCAACGCCTGATGGGGCCGCTTTAGCAACTCTTGATGAGGCCTGTTAGACCTGGCACCTTGGCGTGAGTCTCCCTTCCACTTTTTGTTACTGTGCCTCATGTGTGCTGGTGTTAGCTGCTCAAAGCACTGTGCCACTGCCAACCAGTGCCACAGTGCCAGTGCTGCCTGTATAAAATGTATATGTTGGTTGGATTCCATGATTGGCTTATTTGGTTTACTGTCAGACCCCAGTAAAGTGCACCAGGAGTGCCCAGGGCTTGTAAATCCAAATGCTGCTAGTGGGCTTGCAGCACTGGTTGTGCCACCCACAGAAGCAGCGTTGTAAAATGTCTCTAAGGTCTGCCATTGCAGAACCTGCGTGCAGTCTGGTACTGTCATGCTGACTGGGCAAGTGCACCCACTTGCCAGTCCCTAAAACCTTCCCTTTACTTCATGTGAGTCACCCCTATGGTAGGCCCAAGGGCAGGGTGCATTGTAAGCCTAAGGTAGGACAAGCCCTGATGTGTGTGGCATGTCCTAATAGTGAATTACAGCCATTTTCGTTTTTCACTATTGCAAGGCTACCTGTTCCCATAGGCCAGAATGGGCTGTTAGAATTGTTACAAACAGACCCAGGGAACATGGTAGAAATTCGAGTTTAGTATGCCTGAACTCATAACAATAAAATACATCTTTTTAATAAAGTATATTTTAATATTCTGTGTTTGCAAATACCACTTTTAGAAAGCTGATATTTGCTTGCCTAACCATTTCAGCCCGCCTCTGCTATGATGTGTATCTGCTGTCGTCTGGTTTCTGTGAGTGACAGGGCTGGGGGATTCCAGAGGGCAGGGCTAGGTAGCCTGGTGGTGAATAGAGAGATTTACATCCAGATGGGTGGGAGGAGTGCACCTGGACTCTGAATAGGGCTGTGCTCTGCCACCACAATGCTGGCTCCACCTCCTGTGAAGGGTCTGATGTCTCTGGCCTGCACCCTGAATGGAAAATCAGAGACATGTCAACAAAGTGCTCAGGAACTGGTTCTGGCTGGGCAAAGGCCCCACTACCCCAGAGGAACAAAGGAATTAGGGGTATAAGTATTGGGACCATGCTCCCAAGAAATTAGATCCTGCTTGACAAGAAGAAACCTCTGCCTGAGGAGAAGGAACTGGGAAAGCTGTAAGGAGGAGTACTGTCCCTGACATGGGGGATTGGCCTGCAGTGGTTGCCTTGCTGCTGAAGGAGAGGAGAAAGACTGCAAAAAGACTTTGCTTCAACTTGTGCTTAAAAGATCTCCAAGGGCCTGAGTAGAGCTGGCCTCCTGTTAAGAAGTCCCAGGAACAAAAGGACTTCACCCCCAGCTTCCCCCTGAACTCTGCTGTGTGAGTTCTGCCCTTCCTAGAGTGCTGGATCCAAATGTGGGGCCTCTGGAAGTTGTGCCTGCTGTTGGGAAGCTGACCAAGAAGAAAGAAGCCAAGGATCTCCACTTTTTCACGCACAGTCGGCTTAGCGAGAAAATTTCCGTCACACCACTCGTTAGCGTGCAGAATTTTATCGCTGCGAACATCGTCGCAGAGCCTGCTGCCGCTGAGCCAGATCATCGCTGGTGAAATCGTCGCCCCGCTCGTTAACGGGCCAAATTTGATCGCTGCGGACATCGTCGCAGAGCCAGCCAAGATCCCCGCTCCGCTCGTTAGCGGGCAGAATTCTATCGCTGCGAACATCGTCGCAGAGCCTGCCGCCGCTGGGTGAAATCCTCGCAGAGCCAGCCAAGATCATCGCACCGCTCGTTAGCGTGCCGAATTTTATCGCTGCGAATATCGTCGCAGAGCCAACCAAGATCATCGCTGGTGAAATTGCCGCCCCGCTCGTTAGCGGGCCGAATTTTGTCGCATCGTGCCTTAGCGAGTACATTTCTACCGGAAAAGCTACGCCTTGAAATCCATACAAGTATCGCCTCACTCTCCATACAGATCGGATTCCGCGCCCACGCCTGCTGCATGCCGCAGGGTTGTTTCATCGTCTCCCCAGGGTCTCAGGACTGACGCCGTTGCTTGTTTTTCGACGCCTGAGCGCCGCCAAGAACTTTTATCACATCACCAGGTACTGTTGGCTAAAAGTGACGCTAAGGTGGATGATTTTGACGCTAAACTAAGAACTCTTTTTGAAACCATATTCTTGAACTGTGTATGTCATTTTTGTCGTTATTCGGTCTTGTGCTAAGTCTTTACATAAAAGATCACTATTTTTTATATAAATCTAGTGTTGTGTCCATTTGTGGTGTTGTCACTGAGTTACTGTATATGGTTGCAAATGCTTAACCTATAACGCCTCTGAGATAAGTCTTGTCTGCTCGCGCCAAGCTACCTAGAGGGTGAGCAGGGGTTATTTTAAGAGGGTAATCCCCTTTTCCTGACTAGAGGAGAGGGTCCCTGCTTGTCACAAGTACCTACCTGTGCCAACCAGAGACTCCCAAATCTAACAGGGCCCTAAATGCTGAAAGAATCAACCCAGATGAAATTATGCCCTGGTGGTAAAATCCACTCCGCTCGCGGAGTTTACAGTATTCGGGCACTCCATGCTCTGCAGCAGAGCATGGATTTCCTGAATTCTGACTACCAGGTGCGAAGTGGAGTATTTTTTTAAAGTTCCCGCTTGAGATTTGTTTTGGCACTGGCTTGCGAGCACCATGATATTCTCGGGCCTCTAGCGAGCGCGTAAAACTTCGCACCTGCTTGCACGGCTTATGGTCGTGACAGAGCCAATATAGTGCCGCTCGCGGTCGCAAACGCAACACTTGAGTTGCTTTTGTGTTCGAGAAGCAGCTAAAGAGGTTTTCTAGTGGATTTTCTTCTACAATGCATAGTTGGAGTATTTTTTTGTGTGAGAAGCCTTTTTGTTAAAACATTTTTTTTCCAACACAAAGGAAGTGCACCAGAGACTCCAACTTCCTGTTCCTGTTCATCAGGCACCTTCCAGTGCTTAGTACATCTCCTGGTCACTTGTCATTTGGATTTTGATCTGGAAGGATCACTTTCCCTGTCTGCTGCCTATACAGCATTGGATGTAAGGACTTTGCATTTGAGATTTCACAAGTAAGTTCAAAAACTCTTGTATAACTGTGATGTATATTGGACAGAGGGCATGCACCAGTATTTATTTGTACTATTATTCGGATTTTCAACGTTTTGTTTTAAAAACAAACTTTATTGAGTGTCAAATGGTATTCATCATTGACTGCAAGCATTTCACTTAGGTATTTCTTTTGGTTAAAAGATACATCTGATTCGTGTTGACAAATTATAGCATAGTATGCATGCAATTGCATCAATAATCCAACAGTATTGCAATAACAGTGCAATTGGTAATACTGTACAGAGGAAGCATCATGTTATATATAAAACTGACAACAGACCTATGAACAATTAACCAATTGCCCCCCACACCCATCCCCCGTTCTGGCCCATCAGGTCTGCTAGCTGGTGTACCGGATAGGTACGTGCCGGGGGTGCATGACCTTCTACCGCACTTTGACTGCATTGCATGTAGCGATACAGAGCACTAGCTATGTTGTGTCAAGGATATGTGTTGCGGGCAGAGGTCTATTGTTTTAAACTCTTCCATAGTCGTATCCCATTCCATAGAGATAGGATGCTTACGTAGACCCCACGCCTCTTAACGCCTGAGTGCCGCATTTTCTGCACTGCCCCAGCGGATCATCTCATCGTCCCATGCAGATAGTGTCGGGGGTCTTGCAGATTTCCACCTCATGGTTATATTGCATGTAGCTAATATAAAAGCGAGGTCTAGGAAGCGTAGCTGTACTTTCTTTCTTTGCCAGTACGTTTGCGAAGTCCTAATAGGTATTCTGCTATGTCATCCCCAATTTGTAGATGTGTGACCTCTTCCACAGCGCCACACACTCCCACCCAGTATGCCCGAAGTTGTGAACAAGCCCACAGCATGTGTGTGAAACCCGCTTCTTCTGCATTACAGCGTGGACAGCAATGTTGAGTGTCTGGGAATATTTGGTGTAGTCGGTGTGGGGTTAAATAAGACCTGTGTAAGATCATACATTGTATAAATTAAAATTTGGCGTTACAAGACACTCTCTTGGGGTGTTCCAGTATACTGTCCCATGCCTTATCTGATATGTCTCGTTCAATAGTTACTGACCATCTCGCTCTCAAATCGGTAAGTGGCACTGCTGCCTGAGGGCGAATGCCCACATATAACCACTGTATAAAGTGTCGCCCCTCTCCCATATAATATAATGTATGAACTAGTTTGTGTTGCGGGCACCCCAGTCGTTGGGGGCCCAGGTCTTCTTGACGTATTGTACTAGCATGGCAAATGTTAAGTAGAGATGTCCTGGCGCACCCGTGTTCAGCATGAAATTGCCATGATCTAGGAGTACGTTTTTGCTAAACAAGGCTCCTACAGTGTCTACTCCCACATCAGCCCAGGCCTGCATTCTACTCTTAGTAAGTCTGCCGCCAGGTATTGGAATCCCCAGCAGTGGAATATTCCCGGAATAGGGTATGACGTGGGGCGTGTATTTCAGAGCTTTTTTCCAGCATTGGAGTGCAGTATTCAACAGCGGTGGTGTGTGTGGGGAAGACTTGCTTCCGGGCAGCAGCAGTGTGTGTACCAACCCTTTGTCGATGTCAAGTGCCGTGTAGCCTATTTCCGGCAGGTTCCTGCCCGCAGTCCAGTAGGACAGCCATTGCAATTGGCAGGCATAATAATATGCCCTGAAGTTCGGCACCTCCAGCCACCTTTGTGCGATTCCAACTGCAGCTTCTTGAGGCTCACTATCCTACGTGCGGTCCCCCAAAGGAGATCTAACAGTATTGTGTCTAGAGTGCGAAACATGGATGGTGAGACTAGGATCGAGCGCAGTGCAGTAATTGCCTTCGTCAGGTTACCATCGAGCTGATCCTCGTGCATTCTATACATATGAATACCCAGGTATTTGAATGTGCTGTGCGCCACCGGTATAGTGTATCCTCCTAAGTTAACCTCGTCTGGGCGGCTTCTTTCACGTAGGAAAAAAGCGTTCGACTTCCCTTCATTAATGGCAGGCCCAGAGACATGCTCATAGGTGGAGAGAATACTTGGGAAGGGCTCCAGTAGATCTGTGAGATTCCGCAAGTATACAATGATATCATTAGCATAGGCTGATATTAGGTGGATGGTAGTACCTGTTGGGATCCCCAGGTGTGCGGCCCTTTGTCATATCATAAGGGCTAGAGGCTCTATAGCAAGCGCGAACAACAAGGGAGAAAGGGGGCAGCCTTGTCTGGTGCCTCTGTGCGCTGTGTATTCCTGTAATATATGGCCGCCTGTACGCGCCCTCGCAGTGGGGCCAGTGTACAACAGCCTTATCCAGCGGATGTACTTGGGGGGCAGCCCACATCTCTCTAGGGCCTTAAACATATACGCCCATGTGATGTATCAAAGGCCAGGCGCAGGTCTAGCAAAATGCAACCTCCATCAGCGTACTCCACGGGGGTGGCAGCCATGACGTCGTGTAGCCTTCTGATATTTAATGACGTACTGCGCGCCAGGAGAAATCCGCATTGATCACTGTGTATCAGCTGAGGTAGGTGGGGCAGGAGCCGATTTGCTAGAATCTTGCTTAGAATCTTGTACTCCGAGGCTAGGAGCGACAGCGGTCGGTAGCCTGATAAGCCTGTGCCGGTCTGGCTTGGGGAGCGAGACCACCAGTGCCTGCATAGTAGTGTACGGGAGGTGTCCCAGTTCTAGAGCTTTGTTATTTAGATCCTCCAGTTTAGGGATTAGGACCTCTGAGTAGGAGTCAAACAATTCTATGGGCAAGCCATCCAGGCCAGGTGCTTTGGCTCGCGGAAGCCCGTTGATGGCCGCTTTTATTTCCATTTTTGTGACGGGCCCATTAGGCGTTTCTGTGTTTCTGCGGCTAGTTGCGGGAATGGTAGGTTTTCCAGAAAATCGTCTATCAGGTAATCATCGATGTGTGTGGGTTCACTGTATAGAGTACTATAGTACTTGCAGAACGCATCATTCACGTCCTGTTGGGAGTGGACCATGCCCGATCCTGGGACATTGACATTGTATATTACAGGAGCTGCTGGGTTGTCTCGCAATATTCTCGCCAATAGCATCCCAGATTTGTCAGCCTCGGTGTGCCTAATCTGCATATGCGCTCTATAATCTATTACCCTGAGTGTTTCTAACAGTTCAGCATGCTGTATGCGTGCTTCTTGTAGTGGAGCTTGTTTAGTGGGGTTGTTGGCAGCTGCCTGCTCCAGTTCAGACATTGTATTTTCTGTTCGAAGAAGACTACTGTGAACTTCCCGTCTGTCCCCCACTGTGGCTCCTATCGCCGTACCCATAACCACCACTTTGCGCGCATCCCACCCAATTAGGTTTGAGGACGCAGTGTTCAAATTTTCTGAGAAATAACTTGTAATAGCAGTGTATAGCGTACTGCGGAAGGGGGCGTCTTCCAGCATATGGGGCCATAGCCTCCAAGTGGGGACCGGAGTGGGCACTCTGCCCCATGCAATGCTGATCTCTAGGAGGTTGTGGTCAGAAAAGGTCTTAGCTAGATATGTGGCGTGAGTCACCTGCGCCACAATATTAAGGGAGCAGAGCATTCTGTCAATTTGTGTACGGAGCTAGTGTACTGTCGAGAAAAAGGAGTATTCCCTACTTGCTGGATTCAACATTCTCCACACATCCCCCAACTCCCATTCAACAGTCCAGTTGCGTAGAGCCTCGGCTTGCATCATAGTACCCGCACCATGTAGGGTGGGGTGGGACCGATCTAATGAAATAACCAGTACTGCGTTACAATCTCCACCCAATATCCATGGGTGCGCTTCCCATCCTGCCAGCACTGCGCTCAGTCTACTGAAGAATTTGTCCTGATCAAAGTTTGGGGTGTAAATGCTACCCAGTACCACTGGCGAACCATCTAGTGATCCCCGCAGGAGTATATATCTACGTTGGTTGTCAGTGCGCGGTTCTATTTCAGTAAATGGAACCCCAGCCTAATCCATATGGACGCCCCCTTGCAAAAGCCGAATAATTAGTGGAGAATATCTGTCCCCGCCATTTCTTATGAACTTTCCCGGCCTCTGACTCTGTGAGGTGTGACTCCTGCATGAATACTATCTGCGCCTTGCACCTTGGCAGCTGTGCGTGGACCCTTTGCCGCTTGTGCATAGAGCCGAGCCCCCGCTCGTTCCAGTTGACCAAATTACAAGACGCTAGCATGCTGTGTTTGTGGTGAGTGTGGTAATAATGCATGTGTTGCTCCCCCTAACTTGGAGCCAACTTCTCATCATGGGCCAGAACCCCAAAAATTCCCCTGTAACGTGCAATACACGGCGTAGCCATGAAACTATGCTGGGCTAAACAAAAAACTGAACCAAACAGTGGTACTACATATATGCAGTGCATACGCTTTGTGGGGGTGAGCGTTACTGACTATCATTTGTGCATATACAAAGATTAGCCCATGGGCTCAACGGAGACCCGGGGAACATCACATTACATACATATTGTTGACCATCGATATTGCTGCAGGAAGGAGCAAGAAAAATTGCAAATCTGCATATACATGTGTTAGTCATTTGTTGCCTCCGCTCCGAGGACACTTACGCCTGATGCACTCTGCCTGTACCCCGCCCCCCCAATCTGGCCTTTACGTTATCAATTGACATTTTGTAGAAGCGTGAACATAAAGGATACATTCGTTTGCAATGAATGTTCCGTGATCGTGTTGTGTGTGTATGGTCTGGTCACTGAGACCGCGTGCCGTGCCGCGTGGTCCAGTCTAGCAAATCGTCCGCTGTTTGGGGTGTTACTGAGGGTAACAGGTTCATACTATGCTCTGAATCCGATTGTAAAGTGCTGTCCCCAGAGGAGGCCGTTGCGATCTGTAGGTTGTCATCCCTGAAGGAGTTTGCTGCCACCAGGGCCTCCTTCATGCTGGCCTGGGCCTGTTCGTACGTGGGGCTAATAGCGGACAGCTTTTGGGTCCCCTTTGCAGTGCGGTTTGATCTGCGACCCTAAACTCGTTTAGGGCTGTTGGGCCGGTTGCGGGATGAAGTACCCGAGCTAGAAACGGGATCCATCACTTCGATCCACTCCTCCGCATCTTCCGGGCTGTCACAGAAGTACGTTTTTGTTTGTGGATTATTTTTAGAAGGGCGGGGAATAGCAGCACGTATTTGAGGTTTAGGGCACGCAATTTCTTCTTTACTGATTGGAAAGAGGACCTTTGTCGCTGCACCATCATCGTATATTCGGGGTACAATGAGATTCGATGGTTTTCAAATTGAATCTGTGTACGTTGCGGGCCCTCCATAGTATAGCTTGTAGTAACTGTTGTGTCCAGTTGTTTACCCCTGGTTCCCCATCAATGCTGCCCGCCCGCCTGCCCCCCTATCTGATCTTGGGCGCAAGGGTGTGTATCAAGAAAGCATACAGGCACTTTGCCACGTAGGGGACACTGGCAGTCGCCGGCAAGTGCGTGTCCAAATCAGCAGGGTGATAACCCGGTGGATGCAATGCAGTCAATCAGCGGTGGGTTCAGTTATTACTGGCTTCAGGGGCTAGGAAATGTCACAGGCGGGTGTGCGGGCAGGGGCGGCTGGTGACATTTGAAAATGGCGGGGCGTAAAAGTGCCCCGTAACAAAGTCGCGTCAAAACGCACTCAAACTAGGACCAAAACACGGGAACAATGCCTGGGAGCGCTCCCTTCCAGCCCCGCGTGGCTGGCTGCAGCTTCCTGACAAGCAGGTACAAAGGGCACGGGATTGACTCTGTCACTCACGGCGCCCGATGAAGATGGCATAATTACTTAACAAAACTGATTAGCAAAAAAATAATTTCACCCCAAGATGCTTTCCGGCATTCTCGCTGATTAGTAAGACCCGTAGGCAGCTGGGGAAACCGTCTTGTCCGCTATGTACAAACAAGAAAATATAACCTGATAAAGAAATATTCCAACTCTGTATGGTTTTGTTGTTTAATGTGTTTATCTCGCAGCTTAGGGGTTCTCGATGCCTCCTCCCCGTCAGACCTATTTTATCATTTCCAACATTAACGCATAAACCTTACGACGCTTTTATGCCACTCTTGTCCATTGTGGAAAACTCAAATTAAGTATTATTCCCAGGCACAGGCAGAATTAAACAGCAAGGGCCGAAAGCAATGATTTACTGCAAGCACAGAGAACAATCTATGCAGGGTGCAGAGCTCGGCAGAGGGAGATAGATATATTGTATTTTGAGGTAACTCTGAGGCCAGCCGATTGATTAAACACACTGAACAAACATTTTCAAGAAAATAAACTATACCCAGAGGCCACCCGGCATCTCATGGTCAGAGAAAAATATTCACTAATATTGAAAAAGGATTCGAGCAGAAAAAAGAGTAAAAGCTGCACTTCATGTATATTAAAAATTAAAAAACACTTACCTGACCGCCTCTTCTCCTGGTCCGCGTTGGCGCCTCTCTGCCCCTTCAAAGGGTCCGGAACACCACGTCCACGTGACGCAAGTGACTGCAACCCAGCCCTCAGCCAATCCTGGCGCTGCAGCAGCGCCAGGATTGGCTGACGGTACCGCCTACTCCTTGCCCGCCGCCTTGCCATTAGGAGACCGAGGGGCTCCTAATGGGCATGCGCAAGGCAACAAAAACACAAGTACGCATGACTGGGCACGGAGTAAAAATTAAGCTCCATGCCCACTCATGAGCACTTGTGCTGCCTTTCCCAAAGGCGTCTGACAATGATGTCAGTCAACATGACGCCGGACCGCCCACGGTCCGACGTCATGCTGACTGCCATTCACAGAGGAGGGAGCTAGGAGGGAGCTGCGGGCGCGGGCTACGCCCCCACGCCCCAACGGACGCACCGCGCCTGCGGCACGGCACTGTTGATCTTCCCGAAGCTCCGCCGGGAGTCAGGCCGACTCTGCCCTCGCCAGGGGCGTGAGCAAGCAGGGCAGCAGGGAGGGGGGAGAGGAGCAGCACAGCAGGTCGGCCAGCACACACAGTCTGGGCGCTGGACGCCCCATCCCTCGGCGCTCCACCCCGCTGTAGGCGCAGATTCTCTGTGGCCCCCGTCCGCTTACTGACCATTTACGTTGGAGGTGGAGCAGGTCAGAGTGGGAAGGAGGCAGTACCAGGCAGATAGTACGCACTTCTCTCTGTGCCCCATAGCCTTAGGCATGTAATGCTCCCCACGCTCATAGCAGGCTGCAGCCTCCAGACAGTGTCTCATCAGGGGGTAACTCGCTCTGGCCACACACCTATATTGCACACTGCGCCCTCGGGTGCCCTTACACAGCTGGCCCCCAGGCCCCGCCTCCCCCCCAGCAGGGTGCACCGGGGCCAGGCACCCCCAGTAAGAGATCTGGAATATGCGCCAAGATGCGGCAGCTGTGGTTGCAGCAGGCAATATTCTCGGGCTGTGTCTTCACCTGGGGCCGCCTCACACAGTACTCACAATTAGCTGCCAGGCCAAGTCCAGCCCGGGATATGCTCCGAGGCCCTTTTCAATTTGCATGATGGTCTCACATGCAATCCGATCGCCAGCTGTGTCCTCCGCTGGTCGTGTCAGGATCGGAGTTTGCTCAGCCAAGGACACCGACTCTCGCCGCCTCTCCTGAGGGCAGCAATCAGTGGGAGCCAGCAGCAGGCGAGCCGCCCCAGGCGCTCCCAAGCAGGTGGCCGCACCAACTCCGTCTTAGGCCGCAGGACACCCGGGCCGGGGCATGAGCATGCTCGGCCATCACAGCACTGCCTCTCTGGGCCCGGGCAGGCGACAGCAGCAGCTGGGGTTCGACCTGCTTGCAATCAGCAGGTAGGGGGTCCCACTGGGACTGTCAGGGAGCCTGCCATGTCCATAGGAGTCACTCTTTAGCAGCTAGGCCCCAGTGTTGGGCAGGCCTCGTCTCAGGGATATGGCGCAGCAAGGTCCGTATTAGCTTGAAATGTCGGGCAGGTCATCTATCCGGGCATATATTAGTGGTAGCGCAGTGCAGGGAGGCTCGATGCCGCAGTTTAGTCGATGGTTCTGCAGGATTCGATCCCTGGGGTCCGGAGCCTCGCTAACCTGTGTCCGCCATCTTAGGCGGTCAGCCACGCCTCCCAGAATTTTCAAAGTTATTGTGGTGGGTGGCCTATATTTTCAGTAGGGGCCTAGTTATATGTTTGCATTTAATTTTTCTTCTTTTTTGAAGGAACAATGTTGCACAGTTCAGTCCATTTTCTCTATGTTTGTTAAATTTGCAATATTTATTTATTTTACTATGTGGCATAGTCTGCCAAGAGGCCATCTAGTAGGCCCAGGCCAGTGCTTGTTATGGATGCATGAAACAACTTTTTCTGTGGTATATGTTGTTTTAAAACATCATTTAGGGCTGAGATGGCATTGGAATAAATAAAAAATGTGGTCGTTTTTTTGTATTTCACATTGTTTATGTAGGGTAATATTTGATGCCTTGGGAGGATGTGTATTGTTGTAATATTTTTACAGCTCAGTTAATTTTCGTTTTTGGCATTGCTGAATTAATGGTAGTGTTTACTTCAGTGTTACCATACCTCCTTTGTCTGTTCAGTGTGTGTGTGCATGTGTATGTATGTGTGTGTGTGTGTGTGTGTGTGTGTGGTATGTGTGTTTGCCATGGACCACCCTTGATTTGTCTTTGTTTTTCTCCATGCCATGTAGCCGGGGGCCATTTTGTGGGGTCTGTGTCCATAGGCCTGAATGTGTTCTCTTTGTTCCCCTATGCCTCTTTGTTTTCCGTTGTTGTTGTTTGGTCATGTGGCTGGCAGCCATTTTGTGCATCCAGCCAGTTTGCCTTTGCCACAGGCCAGAATGTCTTTTCTTTGTTCCCTGTGCCTTCTTCCTTGCTGTTGTTGTTTGACCATGAGGCTGGCAGACATTTTGTGTCTCCTCCTACTGTGTCTAAGCCATAGGCTTGCATGTCCATGCCTCCTTGCTTGATGTTGTTGTTTGACCATGTTGCACTGACTGGCAGCCATTTTGTGCATCCAGCCAGTGTGCCTTTGCCATAGGTTTGCATGTGTTTTTTGTTCCCCATGCCTCGTTGCTCTCTGTTGTTGTTTAACCATGTGGCACTGGCTGGCCTGGCAGCCATTTTGTACATTCCAGCCAGTGTGCCTTTACCATAGGCTTATATGTGTTATTTGTTCCCCATGCCTCCTTGTCACTGTTGTTGTTTGACCATGTGGCACTGGCTGGCCTGGCAGCCATTTTGTGCATCCAGTCAGTGTGCCTTTGCCATAGGCTTGCATGTGCTCTTTGTTCTCAATGCCTCTTTGCTTGCTGTTGTTGTTTGGCCATGTGTCTGTGAACCATTTTGTGCATCTTCCCAGTGTGCCTTTGCCATAGGCTTGCATGTGTTCTTTGTTCCCCTTGCCGTCTTACTTGCTGCTCCTGTTTGACCATGTGGCACTGGCTGGCAGCCATTTTGTGATCCAGCCATTTTGTGCATCTGGTCAGTGTGCCTTTGCCATAGGCTTGCATGTGTTCTTTGTTCCCTATGCCTCTTTGCTTGCTGTTCTTGTTTGGCCATGAGGCTGGCAGCCATTTTGTGGCTCCTGCTAGTGTGTCTTTGCCATAGGCTTGCATGTGCTGTTCGTTCTCTATGCCTTAAGGCTTGGTGTTGTTGTTTGACCATATAGCACTGCCTGGTGGCCATTTTGTTCATCCAGCCAGTGTGCCTTTGCCTTAGGCTTGCATGTGTTCTTTGTTCCCCATGCCTCCTTACTCCACATCATTGTTGGACCATGTGGCACTAGCTGGCCTGGCAGCCATTTTGTGTATCCAGCCAGTGTGCCTTTACCATAGGCTTGCATGCATTCTTTGTTCCCCATGCCTCCTTGTCACTGTTGTTGTTTGACCATATGGCACTGGCTGGCCTGGCAGCCATTTTGTGCATCCGGTCAGTGTGCCTGCATGTGTTCTTTGTTCCCTATGCCTCTTTGCTTGCTGTTGTTGTTTGGCCATATGGCTGAGAGCCATTTTGTGCATCTACCCCGTGTGCCTTCGCCATAGGCATCCATGTGTTCTTTGTTCCCCCTTGCCTCTTTACTTGCTGCTCCTGTTTGAACATGTGGCACTTGCGGACAGCCATTTTGTGCATCCAGCCAGTGTACCTTTATCATAGACCTGCATGAATGGATGTGATATCAGTTTAATAATATGCTTGAGGATCAATGTAGTATGTATATTAAGAATGTGATTTTGATAAACAGTGGTTATACATTGCATGCATTTTTTGCATTTTTTTTAAATGTTGCACCTCTTTGCCTAATAAAAGGTTTTTTCTGATCCTACCATATAAACTTCGGCAATCATTGATAAACATTTTTCTTTCATCTTTCTGTATTATTTTTCCATTTTGCCTTGGTTGATCCATCCATCCACCCACCTATACATCCACCCATCCACCCATCCATCCATCCATCCATCCCTCCATCCATCTTCCCATCCATCCACTCATCAATCAACCAATCAACCATAGACACACAGCCGCGCAACAGCATTCAGTTTTTTTAGATATAATTCCATTACCCCCTGGACACCCTGGCTGCGGTACACTGCAGACACATTAGCATCATCCATTTTTTAATTATCATTCCATTTCCCCCTGTACTCCATTTCCTACCATATGTTTACAAACTTACCTGCATTTTTAGAAAAGATTATTATTCCATTTATCAATGCAGTTCCCTGAGTGCCACATGTGTCTCCTTTAGAATATATGGACATAAAGGAAAGAGCTCTATCTGTATATTGTGTGTTATGCTTATGGTGAATAAAATGTTATGGTATGGTGGTGTGGTTTGCCTTTAAAGTGGTTATTACCTAAGTAACCAACAACACTAATATTGCCTTTGTCTGTACTAATTCAAACTGTAACAATTCCACGTTTCACTAAATGTTTTTCTTACTTATTTGCTTTTAGGTGCACAAGAAAAGAAGAGACATCACCCATAGTATTGCCAAACAGAAAACCTACACAATGATGTCACACTTCAGTCCTTCAATCTCTTCTGCTTGTGCAGCTTAGTGCCACTGCCAACTGAGGGGCAGATCTACAAGGAAGTGCTGCAGCGCTGCAACGCAAGCCTTTGGCTGCGCAATGCTGCGGCACTTCTGAAGCACAGGAATGCGACATATTTACAAAAAATATGTTGCATTCCTGTGCTCTCCCTGGCGAACAAACTGCAGCCATGCACCGCCGCAGACACCCTTGCACCATGGTGCAAGGATGCCTGCGTCATGGTGAGATTGTTTTTATGCAGTAAGGGGCACCTTCCTGCACAAAAATAATCACTACAGGCATTTTCCTCTTTCAATGCATGCTGTAGAATGCAGCATGCTTTGAAAGAGGAAAAAACAAGGAGAAATGAAAAAAATTCTCCTCGTTGCGCCTCGCCACGCCTCCCCAGTATTGACACGCATTTCCAGATTTATGATTCCACGTAAATCTGAAAATGTGTCTCGTTCCATGGATGTTGTGTGGGAACACCCACAGCAACACCCATGGAATGCCCCTTCCACGCAAAGTGCTGTGTGTGAAGGGGCCATATTTACAAGGAGAGGAAAAGTCACGCAGGGTGGCTTTTCCTCTCCTTGTAAATATGGAGAAGTGAAATGCGCCTCCAGTACGTTGCAAAAATTGACGTACAGGTGGTGCAGGGGGCTTGTAAATTTGCCCCTAAGAGTTTTAAGATGGCCCCAAAGACGTAGCTGCTAAGAAAGTGGTCAGTGAGAAGAAGCAGCATTCCACCAGTGGCATGTCGACCGAAACCTTTTTTGGACAACTTTATGTGCTTGCCACACCGGCCTCCGGAGAGCAAGCTGAGAGCAGCCCTCCCCCTTCAACAACACCCCAACCTAAGCCCAGGACCATGTCTGTCAGTGAGGCAGCCACTGCAATCATGGCGATGCTGATGAGCAGTGACATTGAATTTGATATGTCCTTTTCGCAAAGTAGTACCCAATCGTTTGAGGAAACACAGCAAAGTCGACAGCAGCAGCATCCACCAATAGTACATCTTCCTGATGGAGCAGAACAGGAGGTCAAACTTCCTGATGACCGAGAACCTCCTCTTTTAGAATGATTGGCTCCTAGACCGCCAGAAAGAAAAAGGACTGGTACTACTCCATAATCGTCTTCAAGCACCACTTCAGATGATGATGATGGAGACGTGGAGTGGACCCCGCCAGAGTCTGGGAGATGCCAGGAGAGACAAGGGAAAAGAAAAATTACTGAAAGCCTTAGAATTATGGAAGGGGATTATGAGAAGGATGACGACGACGAGCTAGTCATTGTGGAAGGTGACACAGAGGATTTCAACATTGCTATTCAACGTGCATCGATGGATGTGGCACAGGTAGCACCACTAGCTCCCCTATTTCCAAAGCCTCAGCTGAGACCTGCACTAACCACCACCTCAGTAGAAATTTGCACTGCAGAGAGGCAATCAATGTCACACCCACCTACCTCTAGTTCTTCTTCAGGTTTTGGCAGTGGCACAGTAAAAAAGTACTTCTACCCAGTTCATGACTTTTTTACCATTAGCACACAGGGGGAGCACATTGTAGTTTGCAGCATTTGTAACACCCATGTTAGTCGAAGTAATCCTGGTTCAAATTATGGTACTGGAAGACAAATGACCCATATGAAAAAATACTGCACAATCCGGTGGGAAGAGCACCTTAAAAAAATTGCTGAATGTGGTTGTGGCAGTGAATGTGAGGAGAGCCGGAGAACATCAGCTACAAGTCCAATCACGGTGGGAAGTGATGATGAGGAAGACATGGGTGACATCCTCATGCAAAGCAGCCCTGCCCCCAGCAAGCGCCAGCAGAATCACCCGCATCAGCAAATTCACAGTATCACCAGAATCAGAGTCAGATGGAGACACCACGGCGTACAGTGACTGCCCCACTATGATGCAGACAGAGTCTACCACCTCCTACTTCTCAAAGGTCACAGGGGTCACTGTCCCCAGAAAAGAACAAAAAAATACAGGATACTCTTACGGGCATGTTTAGGTATGAGGGGCCCTACGACCACAACCACCCAACGGCACGTTTGTACAATGGGAAGGTGACAAAAATGTTAGCACTGTCAACTCCTCCCTTTTTCTTTTGTGTAAGGAGTGGGATTCTTCGAATTTTTGGCAGCCATCTGCTTGAAATGGAAGGTTCCAAGTAGGACCAATTTTGCCAGAGTTGCTGTTCCAGCACTGCATCATGATGTACTGCAACTGGTTGGACACGCTTTGCAGCAAAGTGTTGTGCATACTATCCACCTGATGGCAGACATGTTGACCAGTTATCAGGCGACTGATTATATGTGCATCACTGAACGCTGGATCTCTTTTGCGGAGGTAAAGCAAAAGATAGCTACAGGTATTGGCCCTGAAAGAAGCGTTTCGCGCTTGCAACAGTGGCCTTGTACGCCATGGAGAAATCATATACAGCTTCAAACATCTTGGACAAATTTGACAGCAAGGTGTCTGAATGGCTGCGACACAGAGGTCTCAGAAGTGAATTTGTTGCCATGGACAATGGCAGTAAAATAGTCAATGTCATGGCTATTTAAGGGTTCTTTGTTTGGCCCATTGCTGCAACCTGGTGGGGCAAGACTTTCTCAAAAAAGAAGAAATAGTCAGCAACATACTGACCACCTTCAGAAGAATCTGAGCTAATTTAAACCATTCTTGTAAAGCCCAGAAGCAGTTGCAGATTATTCAGTGTCCTAATAGAGCACCAGTTAAAGCCCTGATACAGGAGGTGCCAACATATTGGAACTCAACCTATTACCTGTTGCAACGTCTGTTTGAGCAGTACAAATAGATCAATGACTATGTCATTCAAAAAGGATGGGATTCAGTAGGGAATGCTATGACCATTGATGCAGAGAAATGGGGCCTAATCAAATGCCTGATACAGATGCTAATTCGTTCGAGATTTTCACATGGGAAGTTAGCAAGGAGGACAGTAAGATTGGACAAGCTATCCTATTGTTGCATCTGCTACAGCACCAGCTAACGAAGATGTCTGAAAGGTTCACCCTTGCAGGTGTGAACGAAAACACAGAGGCGCATGTCTTGTTAAAGAGCTTACTCTTTCGATTGGAAGCCAATGCAAGGATGACAAATGACATAATCTCGTCCAAGCAGTACATCTGTGCCACACTACTTGATCAACAGTACAAAAAACTTTTGCCCACTTTCATTCCTTTTTCTGAAGGGGATGTTTCAAAATACAGGAGGTAGATTGTTGAGGAAGCCAGAGACCTGGGAGAACAATCACTTGAACTTAGAGTCCCACCCCACAGTTTTGGGGTGCCACCTTCACCTTTCAGAAAGGGCAATATTGTCTCACAGCAGCCAACAACACCATGAACCAGAACACTGGAAACAACAGAAGGACCGGGCCCAACCTCTGCATTGTATTGATATCAATCTGCAGTGCATAAGTGAAATGCAGATGAGATGACATAAGAGATTGAACAAGTGGAAGCACTACTGAACATCCAGTGGATGTTCCAGGAGTATATGGATGATCTAAAAGAGGTCTATGTGGATCAAAACCCATTGACGTGTTGGTGTGGGAAGATGCGCCAAAGGCCTCAGTTCAGCAGGCTGGCAATAAAGTAGCAGGCCTGTCCTGTAGCCAGTGTGTCTGCTTAGCATGCGTTCAGTGCAGCTGGTGCAGTTGTTACAGTAAGAAAGACCAGTTTCTCGTCACAAAACATGGAGAGATTGACCATGATCAAAATTAACTAACATTTCTTACCACTCAATTACACTGTTCCTGAAACTGCACAGGAGGAGGACAATTGGTCAGAATCAAGTGTGTTAGGTGACCAACTTCTGGGTGAACCACCTGAGTTTGAGGATGAACTCTAATTCCCAGACTGATTATGACAGTGCCACCATAGAACTTTTAAATTATTTTTCGTTTAACTTCTTTCTTTACAAAAAAACAATCACTAGTGGAACATTATGCTTGTGTCAGATTTATTCTGCCCTACCATTTTTTGTCATATAAGGCTGGATTGCAGTTGAACCAATGTGCTGTGAAGAAGCCTCCTCAATTCCTTCATGACATTGGAGACAATGTCTGCCTCCCTCACATGCCTACCCTTTTTTGCATCACTTAGCAGGGCTGCCCCAGAAGATCGTTAATTTACAAGAGTGCCAATATAAAATTCTAATGTGTTGTCTGTATCAAAGATACAAATGTGTACCTACTACATAACCTACCTGTGCCTGGATTGGAAGAGGTAACTACAACTATTGAAACAAATTGTGAGTGCATATGAGTGATTCATGTTGTGGCAGACAGTGAAGGAGGGTGTTCAACTGTAATTTGGGAACTTAATTTAGATGATTTGTAATGTTTTGGGCCTGAATGATGGGTGCTCTTTTTTCCTGAGGGTGAATGGCCTTTCCAAACTTACTTAGCAGAAATTAACCTCTACGGTCCACTCCTATCCTTTTTTTCATCACCCAGAAGGGCTGCCCCAGAAGATCATTTGATTTACAAAACTGTCAAATCCCAATCTGTTGCTTGCATCAAAGAGGAGATACAATTGTGTACCTACCACCGTGCTTCGATTAGAACAGGCAACCATTGTACCAATGAGTGATACATTATTGAGTGATTGTGAGTGAGGATTAATGAGTCATGTGGTGGCAGACAGTGAGGGAGGATGTTCAACTGTAATTTGGAAACTTGATTTAGATGATTTGCAATGTCTGGGGCCTGAATGAAGTTGATAATTCTTTCTTGAAGGTGATTGGCCCCTTCACACTTTACTTGCAGGACCACTCCTTTTTTCTGGTTCTTCAGAGACCAGACCAGTCACTTTAGTTAACAAGCAAAAACCTATTCAAAATACTACAATTATTTTTCTCTACTTTTTTTCAACAGCAGTGCACTACATGTCTGTTTTGCTTGGGTCATGACTAGGACGGAGTTACTCGGAGTCAGGAGGAGAATGGAAGAACTCAGGGCGGGACCCTCATCATCAGCTAGATGAAAGAAGTTATCGACTTCAAAGGGAAACCATGATTCTGAGGCCTAATACTTAGCTATGTGGAATGGAGAGAGGTGTGTTGATTTGTGAAATGCTGCTTAGTGCCTGTGTTGCACTGGTGGCAAAAGTGAAACGCTGCGTCTTCTTTTTTTCTGCTGTCCCTCTGAGTCTTCTTGGTTCTCTCCTCATGAAGCTTACTTTCCTTCTGTCCTTCTCCTTGACCCTACAATACAGTTTCTGTTTTACAATTCGCAGGCCCTTTTGTCTCCTGCATGAACAAAAGGCGAAAGCTGAGCTCAACAATCCAGACAGGGACCCAAGAGTGATGGACATTCCTGAGGGGAATGCAGCTGCACCACCTAATTTTGCAATACAGTATAATTTTTCTTTTAACAGTCAACTGGGTGGGTTCACTCCTCCATAATTTGATTTTTTTCAAACCTAGAACACAGAACATCTAGATATCTGATAACATGGATCTGTGGGAAAGAAGGACTATTTGCAATGCACTTAAATGTACAGTGTCATACTCATCCCCTCATTTCCTTCCGCAACAGAATGATGACAATGATGTGCTGCTCATTGCCCAGATGAATATTATCCTTGTGTAGTGTTTGTCTTTGCCATACCTTTCCCCAAACCCTTTTTCCCATCCATTCATCAAATCCCTAACCCTCATCCCCCAGGCTGTTTGATTTATTGAGTTGTGACTTAATTTACACCATAAATGGATCACACACTTGGTGGGTTGAATGTGGTGAAAGAAACACCAACTCAATCAATCAATCAATCAGCACATTTGTAAAGTGCACAACTCGTCCGTGAGGGTCTCAAGGCGCTGGGAGGGCGGGGGTGCTGCTACTGCTCAAACAGCCAGGTCTAGAGGAGTCTCCTGAAGGCCAGCAGGTCCTGGGTCTGTCGTAGACAGATGGGGAGGGTGTTCCATGTTTTTGCGGCGAGGTGGGAGAACGATCTGCCGCCGGCGGTCGCTCGACGGATGTGGGGGACGATGGCGAGGGCGAGGTCAGCGGAGCGAAGCTGGCGGTTCGGGGTGTAGAAGGTGAGTCGTTCGTTGAGGTACGCTGGTCCGGTGTTGTGGAGAGCTTTGTGAGCATGGGTGAGGAGCTTGAAGGAGATCCTCTTGTTGACGGGAAGCCAGTGTAGGTCTTTCAGGTGGGCTGTGATGTGGCTGTGGCGGGGGATGTCGAGGATGAGGCATGCAGAGGCGTTCTGTATGCGTTGTAGTCGTTTCTGGAGTTTGGCTGATGTTCCTGCATAGAGAGCGTTGCCATAGTCCAGTCTGCTGCTGACGAGGGCCTGGGTGACTGTCCTTCTGGTACCAGTGGGGATCCATCTTAGATCTTGCAGAGCATGCGGAGGGTTTTGAAGGAGGAGGAGGAGATGGCGTTCACTTGCTGGGTCATTGACAATGCGGAGTCCAGGATGACTCCCAGGTTGCGTGCGTGGTTAGTGGGCGTCGGTGCAGCTCCCAGTGCGGCCGGCCACCATGAGTCGTCCCAGGCGGAGGGGGTGGATCCAATGATGAGGACCTCCGCCTTCTCCGAGTTCAGTTTCAGGCAGCTGATCGTCATCCATTCAGCGATGGCCTTCATGGAGGTTGGATTTGGCAGTGGTGGGGGCCTTGGTGAGGGAGAGGATCAGTTGGGTGTCGTCGGCATATGAGACGATGTTGAGGTCGTGCGATCTGGCGATGTTGGGGAGTGGTGCCATGTAGATGTTGAAGAGTGTCGAGCTGAGGGACAATCCTTGGGGTATGCCGCAGATGATCTTGGTGTCTGTAGAGCAGAATGGGGGAGGCAGACACTCTGGGTTCTGCCGGTGAGGAAGGAGATGGTCCAGTCCAGTGCTTTGTCGCAGATCCTTGCGCTGTAGAGGCGTGTGCGGAGGGTGTGGCGGCAGACAGTGTCGAAGGCGGCCGAGAGGTCCAGAAGGATGAGGGCCGCGGTTTCTCCGTTGTCCATCATGGCCCTGATGTCGTCGGTTGCGGCGATGAGGGCTGTTTCCGTGCTGTGGTTGCTGCAGAATCCGCATTGCGACTGGTCTAGGATGTTGTTCTTTTCGAGGAAGGAGGTCAGTTGCCTGTTGACGATCTTCTCGAAGACTTTTGCCAGGAACGGGAGGAGGGAGAGGGGCTGGAAGTTCTTGAGGTCCTTGGGGTCAGCTTTGGGTTTCTTAAGTAGAGCAGGGTCTTCTATTACCTAAGTAATAGCCCACACTGACCCATTTACTCACCTGCACATAATCAAGATGTATAAACGCTAAGCCTTGTCCACTTCAGACTTTGAGTCCACTTTTCATGACTTGAGGATTTCATAACTTTAGTTTTCATTAAATAGTAGCTCCCCATTGCTAAGAAGTTACTATAGCTATTTTTTGTTATTTTATCACTATCAGTTATTTTTTGTTGTATCATGTAGTATTCTGGTCTCAATTCTTTGTAAAGCTATGATATAATTTATAACCCACTAACTCAGTGTTCTTATTTCCATTTAGGTACCTGCGATGGATAATCCTTTTGATTAATCCTACAGTTGGAGCTCACCTGAGTGAGAGTGGGACCTCTCTTGTGAAGTTGTGTTGCCTTACCTGTTATTGATTTATATATATTCACATAAGAGAACTTTGGAGTGAAGTGAACTAGTTAAGTTAGTAAGTAAGCAACTAACTGCCACTGTATAAGTAATCGTTTATCTAGGTTGTTGTAGGCAATATAGGTCATGGCAGCATCCACACTAATGGTCAAGATAGTTACAAAGGTATATAACTAACTGGTAAACACTTTTATGAGCAGATTAGAAAGAGGCTGCATAAAAAAGCAGAAGTGCAGAGTAAAAATAAAACACAAATAAACTACTTCAGACATAAATTGTGAAGAAATAAAATGTTTCCCAATATTACTACAAAACCCACCATTTCCATCCATAAGAGGCCCACCCCTATCTCCAAACAAACTGACCTATCTCTATTCCACAACCAGTGTCCAAATGTCCAACAAATAGCAAAACATGGTCCCAACTCCCTTCCCACCATCTCCACCCACAACAGGTCCCTTCCACCAATACAAAAATATTTAACAAGGGCTAAAAGAGGGCATTGTCCATTTGGGTCCAGAGCTGGTTCAGGCTCTGCTCTATCCAGTCCAGCCGGCCACCATACGCCTCTCCATGCGGTCCAGCTGCTGCAGGATTGGCCGCAGCGATTTCATGTCAGAAGGGGAGGTGGGCGGCAGGAGTTCCAGTTAGGGATAGATTAATTAGGAGGGTGGAGGATTGAAAGGAGTAACAGGGGATTCAGAATTAGGCCCAGCACCATGAATAGAACAGAGATAACAAGATGGCTGCCCCATGTGAACCACGTGGCACCATTCGCTTGTGATTCCCAATGCGAAGACGCACTTCGTGTTGCATTGACGTGAAAACCTAATGCAAACGGGCATGCTGGGAAACATCGCCTGCTCGCGGAACTCCGCGTAGCGTATCGTATCAGAGTTTTTGTCCACTTCGCGGAGTTCCGCGTAGTGCCACTCCGCAAACGCCGCCCATGCCTTTATGAAATACAGAGCAGGTTGAGGTCACTCAGACCGACTAAATCTGGATGCAAAGTAAGGGTAGGCGGAGTTGGCTGAGTGACACTATGTGGAATGCCACAGAGTTGCCTAAAAACTCAGTGGAATTCTGCTCCGCTCTGCCCTATCTATGCATGTAGCAAAGACCAGGTTACCCCTAAGACCATAAATCAAATGCATTCACTTGACACCTAGGCACATTTTGTTACCTAAGAATCCGTTCAACAAAAGAACAACATTTCATACAAAACCATTTTTACAACTGTGAATCTGTGAGCAAATAAGGTGATCACCAACAAATTGATAATTTTATCAAAAGGGTGAATTTTTTAATTCACAGATTTATATCCATAACCTCTTTTTTTACTTTTTGTAATTTTTTCAAAAACATTTCATCATCACAAAACTAATTGCAGCCTGTATACAATATTGTAAACTCATAAGCGGTACACATACAGAGTGACTTCCGATCTATATTTTTAAAGCAGCTATTGACATCTTCTTGGTCCTAAATCTTAATTATACAATATAACAAGATAAATCGGGAAAATCATACAGCGTCTTTCCTCGGTCAATAAAGAATAAACGGTCCAAGAAAAAGGAGGTCAGGGATCACATTGATACATATTGAACACAAGTAAACCTCAATTAATAGGTTCACTTATACATTTTGTATAGTCTCCAATCAGTTGTGACATGTTAAAACTCTTGGCCTCGTGCAGGGAAAAGAAACAAGTGAAGAAACAAGCATTTGCAATGCAATCGGCCTCGTCTTTGGGACCTTATATGTATTTAGCTATGCAGCACATTAGCCTGGGTGCTGAAACATCTACTGTTCTTTAACATGGAGGGAAAGTAAGCACCGAACTGTCTGACTCACTAGGTATTATTTTTGTTTTTTAAAACATAAATTAAAGGCATTGTCAATTACAATACCAATAGTTTAAACTCGCGTAAATGCGAGACCTATCGCATTGCAAATGCTTGCTAAAATGTCATCACCGGCAAGACCCAGCCCACTTAAAGCCCTGTATACATGCCAACATGTATTGTGTAATGTAACTGTTAGCATGCACATTGATAAAGGGACGTGATCGGTCAAGCCCCCTTTCGTACCACTTGCAAAAATCAGCATTTGTGAAAGCATGTGTTGGCGTCACCAAGCCAGGCTATTGGCTTTGTCAAGTGCTCCCTTTTATTAACAAGTGTCCCAGTTATACACATTATCCCCATTATATGAGTATTTATCCAAATGCAATAGGTTTCAGGTTGCTGATATTTTCATTATTGGTTAAGTAATTTAACTTAATTTTTGGTATACCTGTTATCTTTTGGATTGTAATGGGGTATCTACTTCACTAATTATGGATTTTTATGGTTATGAAATAATTTAGAACGTGGTTGTGTCCTTTACAAGCAGTTGTCAAAGGAAGAGAAGTTTTGAACCCGGGGACCAATTTTCAGAGGCCACTAAAGTGAAGCAGAGTCGTCTGGGGCGTTAATGTTGCTGAGGCAAGACAGAGAACAAGGGTAAAAGTGGACATATAGCAAAGTTGCGGTGGTATATGAGGGATGTGCAAGGGGGAGGGGGGGTCACTGTTGGGCAAGACTTCGAAGAGTAGCAATTGGGTGAGTGCGAGATGGCACAGGATGCATAACATCAGGTCTACAAAAAAAACTGCTTGGTGCTAGAAGACAAGACTCAGAAATACGAAGGGGGCAGATGCGACTACACACTGGGGTCCCAACCAAACAGAAGCTCCAAAAGAGGGAGAGAGTGCATGTATCGGATAACGAGACAAGCTTACATTTTAGGAGGAATGAGAGATGTTCTTCTCTGTTTCCTTATATCTCATCATCATAAGCATCTTGGGCAGAGGACATGACTTTGGCAGTTTGGACTATATATTCCATTCGGGTATATTTATCGCTAGGATCATCTCTGCAGATGTTAACAACATACTTGGTAAGCGATACAGAACTCTTCTTCAGTCTATTCACACTGTTTTTACCCATTGTTGATTCTGCTGTTTGCAGTTCATTACATAAATAAACAAACGCTGCAAAAATGAATTGCGGATGCTGAGTGTTACATTATAATTGACACTTGGCTGCATGTTTGCTAATGTTATCCTGCCGTGGTTCATCCTCCAAACTGACACTCAACGTGGAAAGAGAGCCCAAGCAGGCTGTCATTAACAAAAACTCAATAGAGTTGTAATTGTGATGAAGGTGGGCTGACAGGGATGCAACAACAGGGTGGACGGTCCACCAGATAGAAACAGGTCAAATGTGAAGTGTCAAATGAGAAAAAGAGAAGTGGCTAGCGAGAACAAACTTGCACAATTATAACAGATGTATTAAAGGGTAGTGGACATGGTATGATTTGAGACCTTTCTGCCGTGTGGCCAGGAGGGGCGGCCTTTGTAATTGGGGGTCAGGATTGTCAGTGGAGAAATTCTGGACAACCATAGGGTTCCGGTGTGCGCCCAGTGGATGAGCAAGGCTCTTACATCCACATGTGGGGCACACTCGAGATGCAAGGGGGCAATGGAGCCTGCATGGTACGGAGAGGTGCGGCTTGCACCGTGCACAGTGGGACACTCCATGGATGCGGCGAGAGCATGTGAAAAGGCAGGAAGTACTTTCCATGGGAGGCTGCACAGGTAGGCCCCGCCAGGACCCTCACACACAAGCAGAGGCCCAGCACCACCACACCCCGCCCCCCTTCCCCAGTAGAGAGCAGTACACAAAATCAGCTCCAGTTCTGTTACCGAAATCTGCTCTTTTTATTGCAGCATTCAAACATTTTACTAATAAGGTGTGCACTTACCATGTCCGTTTAGTTTCCTTTCATCTACCAGACTGCATTCAAGGCAGCAGCCAGTCTCCTCAGGCAGCGAGCCACTGACCCCCCCGCAGTCGACAATCATTTCGGTTTGCCACCTGCCTCCTTGCTCCAGAATCGGTTGGTGGCTGTTCAGTGTGACA
Organism: Triturus cristatus; assembly: GCF_964204655.1. Classification (NCBI taxonomy): domain Eukaryota; kingdom Metazoa; phylum Chordata; class Amphibia; order Caudata; family Salamandridae; genus Triturus; species Triturus cristatus. The sequence continues at coordinate 655,403,743 of NC_140579.1, forward strand.
GGAGTCTGTCGTGGTTGCCCCGAGCCGCTGCATAGCTGGGTGACGGTCAGTAACCGAATGCACTAGTGGTCAGCAATTTCAATTGGATTTGCCGCGAGCGGCAGCGATAATGGGGATGGGGTGGCGGCCACGCTTTTGGTATCGCGCTTTCTCGTCGTCGCGGAAGATGTTGCAGGCGTAGCGGCCTGTGGGTGCAGCAGCCGGTGCCACCACCAGGTGCTTCATAGTGCTCTTCTATGGCCCTGCTATGACATTGCGCCGCCTGGATGAAAGAAGGGCCCGGCCCGCCGCAGCGGTTACCCCTTCTGAGTGTGTGTTTGGGGGAGGTGGGTCAGAGGGGCGACGTATAAAGAGGGCAGTGCAGGCCTGAAAGTGTCAAGGCATCTCCGAGTGCGGACACATTCAGAGCAGCACAAGAATAGACAGTTACAATAGAAACAAGCATAGGCATAGCCAATAGGTCTCGCTTTTGGGACCTTATAAGTATTTAGTTATGCAGCACAATATCCTTGGTGCAACAACATCAACTGTTGCATTGCTAAACACTTAAAAGGTCCCAAAGGCGAAATGGAATGGAATGGAAATTATTCTTGAAATTTTGCAAAACACAATAATAATTTTTCCTTTCAAATAGAAAAAAAATCAATTTCTTCCCCAGCAAACGCGGCACCCATGCTTTAGCAGAACATGTTTAAAGATGAAGTGAGGTTGCTGCGCATAATTTTTTTTCTTTTCAATTACGGACCCAATTTGTAACTTAAATGAAACCAAAGTGTAAAAACGTTTTTTTTAATGAAAACTATTGTGGGATAAGCAACAAAGGGTGACGGTGGATAGCTACTCTAGAACATCTTCCAGACCTCATAAATTATCTGAAGACGAACATACTTCAGAAATGCGGTTTTAGAAAATGGCAACTGGAAAGAATCCAAAAGCAAAGCCTGCAGCAAAGTTTAAATAATCAGGTGTTTGCTTTTACTTCCAAACATTTCACATTCACTGAACTGAAGGAGATGGAATTCCCTCCCCTTGGCAAGAGCAAGCGGAGACAAGAAGCATGCGGCGCCGTATAACCCTTTCATTCTACCAATATGAACAGCCTGCGATATGCAGGGCATTCTCTCACTGCCAAGGCCTCTGCACCGTATGCAAATACGACGTCCCAAGGTGTAGCTCCAGTGCGTGGCATGCCCACAGTGCAAGCGAGAGTAATATAGCAATTGGATTGGGCCTGTCCATTCTATGAGGAAAGCGGTCATTGGAAAAAACAATATTTGGTTCTGGCCAAGCTCCGGAGCAATTTTTCTCGTTCAGAAATAGTCCTTTGAACGTTTCTTCTTTTGTTGAAATGGAACAGAATGCTTACTAGACCATGATTTTAAGGAGTCCTAAACGGTGGTATTATTGTCTATTTAAACATGATTTAATTATTATTAAATGTCAGCTTATGTTTCAACATACACATCTAAGGGAAAGCCGCACTTTCAGAAAAACACGTAATCTACTTACATTTAGTAGCTGAAATTATTGTAAATATTAAAGTCCGTCATACTGCGCATGCACCACAACATCATTTTGTACATCCTCCATAAACATTCACTGCAATGAACATTCCGGTTAAGTTGTCCCTTGAGCCTACGAGCTGATATATTTCATCAGAGCAAGCATTTCATTGGATATTGTTTTGTTCCAGTAACCATTAAGCACTGGCAGTTATTTTAACAGGACAAAAGTTTCCCATGTCTACAAGCCAGCTCTGACCACAGCGCGAAATGTGTTTGTAAAGTTTAGGATCACTCCTCAGTGTGATTAATGGGTGTTTATTGTTCCCGACTCAGTGGTACTCATTTACGATGAACGCTTGCTGGTTGAAGTCCTATAACAAAATAAAAGTCTGTCCTTGCAGGAAGCAGAAACAACACAGTAAAGTGAGGGCAGGCCCACTTTAGCTGCCCGTGGTCAAGCAACAGTTCTAAAAGTACAGTATCTATTTCAAGTAGATTATCACTGAAGGTAGTATTAGTGGTAGTAGTAAAATTTTCTGGACGTGTCCTTCCGCATTTGCAAATTCAGCTGGAATTTACATGCGTGTAACATATATTTTTGTTGCATGCGTAACACACGCACGTATATCACATTTACAACACATTTCTGCATGATCTATACCAGCATCCATTAAGACGTTTCTCAAGGGCAAGTCTGCCTTTGGTGTGGACAACGTGTTGCAAGCTGTCTCCTCAGTTGATGTATTATCCATGAGTTTTCTAGCAAGATCATATACAGGTGAATTATGTTTTTTTCAGTGTTTCTTTATTTGTAATTGCAAATGTATTTATGAAGCGCTTACAACTTGGGACACGGCTGCGAAGCGCTTCTTTCGGCGAGTAGCATGCTGTTTCGGAACCCAAAATTAGCACTTTTAGTTCAATTTTTTTGTTTTTATTTTACATTGTCAAATGTGGCGTCACAACACAATACATTGAGCAGCCATTGTCTGAACGACCACTTGGACGGCTGTGAACGTCATAATACCACAATTCCAGTAGTGGAAGTGACATCACTCACCTTCTCACCCCTGTGGGCATTTGAAGTTTGGCCCTTGCCCCACCCTTCTGTCCTCAACATCATCCTATTTGCTGCAGAAAGGCAAGAAATAGAATTGAACACATAGTAAACAGAGGTCTTAAACCCCCATGCCCCTTCCGATGCGAATCCCAGTTCGATTGCAAACGCTAATTTGCACATGATTCACGATTATAAATGGAGCGGTAATGGAGCATCTGGCATGTTTTCCGTATGTTTTTGTCAATTAAAACTTACGAACAAATCGTGCGAGTAAATTGCTTACATTCCAGGCTTGCACACCTCAGAACTGGGTAAAGGAAAGTAGTTGCAATGGGTATGAAAGAACAAGCTACCCACAATATACAGAATATAATACACAGTTGGGAAAGTTTCAAGCCACTGTAGAACTCAATACGTTACTTTCATGTCTGCCTGTTCAACAGTTAGTTAGCAGCATGGAGTCCTTCCTTACGACATGGTCACCTGAAGTGGAACTAGCGGAATCGAAAGAGAGACAGAAACATGTCTGTCGCTTTCTCCCTGCAGCCAGAGCATCCGAGATAAAACCAGCGGCTGCACAGGCTGTGTTGTGAAAGATCCAGGGGTGCAGCAGCCGGCACCACCTCCGGGTGCTTCATAGCGCTCATCCTGGATGAAAGAAGGGCCCAGCCCGCCGCAGCAGTTACCCAAGAACTGCACAGTCTATCGCCGGAAGTGAAGAACTGCACAGTAATGGAAGTCACTCTTTGCCCGTTTCCTGGAAAAAAATGGCCCGTTAGCCACTTACGATATAACACGGCTCCAAGTACCGCAGATTCGTCAATCTGTTCAAGCCAACTGAAATAAATTAAAGAGCAATGACCTTCTGCCGTTTGTCTTCCAACAAACGGCTGCAAAAGTACCAAAAGGAATGTACTTCAGTGGGCCTCACACTATTATTCTTTGACAGCCTTTGTTAAATATTATTTTGAAATGGACCCTCAGTACGGGAGCCTGACAGAGCGGACTGCAGTGGACGAAAGGGCAGAATGGGAGTGCGGGTGGGAGGGGCCGAGGAGAACGGACGGGGTAAGGGAGCCTCAGTATGGAGAGCCTGACAGAGCGGACTGCAGTGGATGAAAGGGCAGAATGGGAGTGCGGGTGGGAGGGGCCGAGAAGGACTGACGGGAAAAGGGAGCCTCGGTACGGAGAGCCTGACAGAGCGGACTGCGGAGGAAAGGGCAGAATGGGAGTGCGGATGGGAGGGGCCGAGAAGGATGGACGGAGGGAGGGGAGGTAGGGGAACAAAATAGTGCCTGAGTAAAGGGGCCGGTAGCCGTGGTAGGATACAAATGACGACATGGTCGTCATTAGGCGGGACTAACTATCCTAAAACCTATCAGAACGCTGTATTTAGGAAATCAGCCAATAGAAAACATGGGCGGAGAGTGGGCGGAGCTTCCTCGAAGCTTCCCCACTATAGTGTATACTGCATGCCTCGCAAAGCGAGCAGCGCATGCGCTGCTACGCTAGCCGAGGCCTAAAAAGGGGGGAGGGGGTTTTGCCGACGCGTTTTGATCTTCATGGATGGGGAACACAACAATTCAAAGAAGGTCTTCCTCAGGGCTGTAATACTTTGTGTAGGACACTGAAGAGTAAAAAATAAATAAATAAAATAAATATGGTGCCTAATAGTGTATTTCTCTTGGATTTTGTTTTCCAGGCTGTGCCCTACAGATTGTCCAGTGAGGACCCGCTAGGACTCATCCGAATGGTTGTTTTAGCTTTTGTTTGAATGGTGTTTTGTGTTGGTGATTGCATTGCTGTATGACTGATTCTCCATTTTCTGGCCACACATGTATGTTCACACCAGAACATGGACTTCTATTGGAATTCTCCAGGGCATATTATCAAGCCCATTATCGCCGTTTTAGCTGCAGTTTTCTGCCGATAAACCAGCGATAATTTTAACGCCGTCCTTGATAATATGCCCCTTAGCATCTTATATTTCCTGTCGAGGCTGCAAAGGGGCGGTCTGGGAACCGAAACCGGCCCTGGCAAACTGCTCAGCTGCCCCCCCCCCCCCCCGGGGTAAGGGGGGGTGCCAGTCGAGCAGTTTGTGAGGGCCGGTTTTGGCCGATTTTGTTACAGGGGCCCAAATCGGCACCGCCCCCGCCCTAGCGGCCCACTGGGAAACGCCCGGTGCCCGCTACATCCAGTATGGACCTGCCCGGCTGCAACATTTAAAAGTCAGTAAAACATTATTAAACAGGCTGAAAGATATGTTTACCAGCGAAATTACTAAAATGTAACAAATGTCCCCCAACAGACATAATAGGAAAGGTTTCAGCTATTGCTTGTCCGTGCTATAATCTGAAGGGTGTCATCTGAACAGTCCTTGTAGTTTGCACCGGTCGCTATACACAGAGGGGCAGATTTACAAGCCCCTTGTGCCACTTTTGCGACACTTTTAACATGTGAAAAGTGACGCAAAAGTGGCGCAAGGGGCTTGTAAATCTGCCCCAGAGTACGGCCACACTCCGTCCCAGGACAGAGCATCAATCAAATAGGCGAGCCCGTCTTCAATATTGCCTACGCACAGTTATAAATACCAAAAAGAGGAGGAAGAATTTTGAAATGACAGCCTCACCCATAATCCAGTAATGACCAAAGCTGACCAGTATCCGGTGCCCTACCAAGGACATCTCTACATCAACCTTTTCTATTTTACCTATGACACTGGCCTTACTGTGCTAGTTGAATTTCCTAGTCTGACTTTAAATCCACACAACAATGTTAAGGACTGAGCACCAGGTTCAAAAAGCAACCTCAAGGCCTTTGACCAGTCCGTGTACCACCTCAACAGCATTGCTCAAATTTGCCAACACCCAGAGACCAAACTTCAACAGCTGCTGGGAAACAGTTTTACCCCTTTTCAAATAGGAAGTCATACTGCCCCTAGCAAAGACGCTATAACTGATCCTAAGTGCCCAATGCAGTCCAGCCTCACTTTCTTCCCTACATCCCTTCACCCCTTTCACAGACTCAAAGGCCTGAGCTACTGGACCACCCACCTTCGACCAATCTCCCCTCTACCTCCTCACAAATAAGCTAATGCCTCACCAGTCACACCAATACACTGTAAACCATAAAAGACCAGAGACATACCTCACCAACCAGAGGCTTCTTCTCAACCAACACTCCTGGCACACCCACAAGGAGAATGCTCATCACTTTTCCTCTAAACCTGCTTGGGGTGCTTCCAGTGACCTGCAACCTTCAGGAGAGCATCACTCAAAATTAGGTCAGCAATTATGAGGCCCTGAACATTCACAAAGCCATTGTTGACCCCTCATCTCAGCACCATAACTGAAAGGTGCCACATTGGCTGTGACATCCTATTGGAAAACAGAGCACTTGGATGGGGTGGTGTTATTGTGGTGCTCTCTCTTGACTCTATTCCGGTCAAGGAAGGACCCAGCTTGGGCTCTTGCCTCTTGAAACACCAGAGACTATCAGTGGAAGGCATTGGAGGCATCAAAACATCCATCTGACAGCACTATGTACCTCTTTCTCCAAAGTGGGCTCAATATATGCTCAAACGGATAATTGACTGTTCACTTCCAAACTACTAAACCAAAGTTGGCAACTAGGCTAAAGCACTCTTTAGACTACACCTCGATATTTCAGCCTTTCCATTGGCATTCTTTAAGGTACCCTTGACTCAGTGAATTTGTTGACTTCCTTGTGCATCTTCAAGTCAGAATCGATGCTCTCTGGGCCCCTTTGGCTGCCATCAACTTCCAACAATCACCATCGACTGCATGAACATCCCCCACCTCCAACATTCTGCGAATTCACAGCTGATTATGATGCCGAGGTATCCAGAATCATCAGTGCCCTGATTCCCACAGGGACCTCATGTCTAAAAAAACAGCAACACCACGTTCCCCTGACTTCACACTCATTACACAACTGCTCAGTGCTTTGTCTGAATATGATGGTCCATCACTTCTGGAACATGCAATTTTCCCCTTTCTGCTGAAGAAGCCCAACGTTTCTGGATAGTTCTAGGCCAGTATCCTGCCTTTCCTAGTTTGCAATGCTTCTTGAAGCAGTGGTAAACCCCCCCTCTGCTCACCAGGAGCAGAACAACCTTCTTTATGACATTTAGCCTTGTTATATCGAAAGTGAAGCAAGGTGATTGCTTATTTGAACATCAAGCATAATTGCTGATTACTTTACTGTGGTTAGGGTGAGGCTGGCACATTGATCTTCTTTGTTGTCTTCCAGAGGCATTTAACTCCAATGACTACAAAGTACTACAAAATCCTTGCTCATCTTTATGCGATGTTAGAGGGACAATGTTTGAGAAACAGTCCTTTAGTGGGTCGCCTCCTTGTTCAGCTGCTCTCACTATGTGCATCTGGCATTTTAACCAACCAACTAAACTGTACAACAAACAACCGCATTGTCTCAGACTCTCTCCAACACCCGATTTACTTCCTTGGCTAGAGTCTTTGTCAGCTTCAACATTGGCTAGAAATGTATACAGATGATACTCTGATTCACATCAAAGAATCTAACAGATCTAGGACTGACTGGAAAATGAGTGACTGCTAAACACATGTCCATAAATGGCTGGATCAGAACTTGGTTAAGCCTAAACTCCCCAAAGACTGAAGTACTGCTTTTAGGTTTGCAACTATTTGACTGGCCGCCTTCTTTGGGCTTTTCGTTGTCTCACTTTCAAGATGTCTACCACTTAGGAGTCACCACGAATGCAAATATATCACTAATTCCACAGGTCAGCATCAACAAAATTCCTTTCACTGCCTGCACATCCTCTGAAGAATTCTACCTCTTCTGCACCTACAAGGATCACCTTGGTTCTGCAGTGTTAAGTTCTAGGATTGACTACTGCAATGGAATTTATCGGCCAAGACGATGATCCAGTTTCTGCGAGGTCATATTCATGCAGTGAGCACCATGCCTGCCTTAAATGCCTGGCACTGATGACAAGCTATTGGTCCTTGAGAAAGGAACACATTAAATATATTCTTTATGCACTACCTGTGCATGACAATGACATCATAGCAGCTGGCCAGAAGCTTGAGATTAGCCATCTGAAATAGACTCTCTCCCCATCTTGAGAGATTTAAATGTATTTTGGACAGACACTCATACAAGGCTCCCTCCACTGGAAGGTGTGTCTTTGAATAATCCTGAACATAGTTGGTTATTGTTCCTTCTTAGTTTATGATCCTAGGACATCCAGGGCCACAGCATGTATGCTGCTGGCACTGAAAACAGGACAGTGGGAATATTCTTTCTTAGGAGGACATTTCCTCGCCTTGTAGACTGCATGCATTTCTGGCAGAGTCTACCCTGTTCCCTGCAACTGCCAACCTGCTGACGTCCAGGGATCTTCATCAGAACAGCTTCAGATGCCTGCTCCTGGATGTAGACTAGCCATGCTATAGAGGTTTCCGCTTCAGATAAAGTAAATCTTTACAAGTATTCCTGTAGCCATCTTGAACCTAGGTCTAGCTGTTAATCGTTCTCTGCAAGACTGGGAAAGTTATTTAAAGTTTGGCGAACAGGGAGCACAGCCATGAGTCGGTGGTGCCCAAACGCCGTCAAGCTCTCTATTAGAGTCAGGGAAAGCAATGGGCTTACACCGCAGAGCATCAGATGGTCCTGCTGGTGTAACCCTTCATCTGGCAACACATCTGCCACTGGGCCATCAGGTTATGGTGATGGTCATCCTACCCTATTTATGGTGAAGTGAAGATTCCTCGATTTCCCTACCAGGAGCCTTTAGCAATCCATCCATTATATCATGTGTCGAAAAGCTCAAACTGCTGTGAGCATGGAGTCCAATTGTCCGTGCCCCACTTGCATATATCAAGGTGTACCCATGCCAATCAGAGGTATCCAGGCAATAACATCCATTAATTGCTACGACCCTTGCTCTCCCATTGGTACATCTGCCACCACCCTTGCTATTACTGGTATAGATGTTGTGAAGGGAGCATCAAAACCTAAGACTTGACAGGGCTCTAAGAGATCCATTTTACTTTCTGTATTCTCAACTCCCTAGGAGTTTTTGGAGTCCTAGGAGGTTAGCCCCTTATACCTAATAGGAGGTTGTTGGGAAAAGGGTGCAACAAATAAACCTTGCTACATCATCGGGGGTCAAAAACTGTGTAATGTCACTTCTGCTACGCCTGGTATTTTGGTCGATTGATTCAGTGTATGACTGCAATAGCTAGTAGAGCCTAGAAGTGACAGCGTTTCAAGGAATAGTGCACAGACAGGCGCTAGGAACCCCTCAAGGGAATCCTTCCATTGCAGCGCCTGAGCACACACTCTGTTAGTTGGTCGAAGCTGTACAGCCCCTCTTGCAGGATGGAGCTATATTTAGGCAAGTTGAAGAAACCTGCTATCCTCCCCCACTTCTGGACATTACAGTGGACTACTTCGAAATCCACGAGCTATCTTCAAGCTAAGGAGACGCAACGTTAAGTATAGTAAATCTATTCTTACCTATATAAATAATTCACTGAAAAAACCATAGGTTTCACACATGTTATAGTTAGCTGGACATTTCACTCGTAAAAAACCAATGAAATTCCCCCGTTATAGTTAGTTCAGCTAGCTATAACTCGCGCGCCCGCAATCCACTGCTGATGACGTCGCATATTACATCACTCATGACATGGTCAGTGACATCACTCATGACATCTCAAATGACATCACTGATGACATCACTGATGACATCATCCATTGAGTATGTGTTTCTGAACAATTTTAATATGTTTAATATATATAGGGAAAGGCCTGTTGAAGAATGAGTGGGTGTACAAGTGTGTAAATGTATGATTTTCTGTGGTGCATAACTGACTCTATAAGTGAGTCATTAAATGTATCTTACTGCAGACTAGTGACTAAACTGTGTAAATGTTTGTATGTGTCTGTATGTTGGTGTATAAGTTGCGCATGGTTTTGTGAATACCTATGTAAGTGTCTATATGAGTCAGAGTCAGAAACAGCTTTATTCGATTTTAAAAAACAAACCCATAAAAGCACACATATATGACATTTCATTCATAATTGGTAAAACAATTAGACTTTTAAAAATAAAAACAGGTTTTTTCCATATAAAAAAGACCTAATTCATAGAGATCCTAAAACTTATAATAGTTTTAAGAAACGTTGACACCGAGGAAATAAGAAATTCATCATCTAACATTTGCAATCTGACCAAAGCCACTCTGCATTGTCTCAGGCCTAATTTTTTAAAAACAGGTCGAAGAATACTTTTCCTAGGCTCTGAGTAATATTTACAAAAAAGAATACAATGAAGGGAAGATTGGACAGAAACCAAATCACAAGGGCAGGGAATTAATTCCTTTAGCCAACAATTTGGCTCAGGGAAGGTAACCAATCTAAAAAAGACATCTGCCCTGAAACGAGACAATAGCATTCGGGAGTAACAACTAGGGACTAAATTCAAATATGGCTGAATACCTTGATTTTGAATAAGTAGGTGGTTGGCCATGACAGTACTCTTGCATTTCTCTATCTGCCAGCGTTTTTCCGCTAAGAAATGCAGGCAAGTTTGCTTGAGCTTTTTTCTTGACAGACCCGCCGTGCTATCTGGAGTGTCAAAGAATTCCTGATGGCCCATTTCCACAAAGAAATTTTTTAAATATTTGAGCCATGAGATTTTTGTCACTCCATCAAGACCTAGCAGTCCCTTATTATATCCCTATTTAGGCCTGTCTCATTGCCAAACCAAACTTTATGCCACAATAAGATAGGCTCCAGTTTGATAAGATCCGAAATATATCGTACGCCCAGCTCTTGGTGACATACATAAGAGGAAGCAGACCCAGGCACAGCCAATAGGTAACGGAGGAAAGCATTCTGACAAGACTGAATGCTTGGGGTATTAGCTATCCCCCAGATTCCTGCACCGTATAGCGCTATAGACACACATTTAGATTTATAAATGTCTATTAAGACAGGTACTGGGCGGCCTCCTACCTTATTGGAAAAATGTTTGACAGCCCCTATTGCTCGTGAAAATGCTAATTTTCGTGTTTCGCCTGCAGCTGTCCAAGTGCCCTTCTTGTCAAAATTAATACCTAGATAAGAAAAAGTATTTACAGTCGCAATTTTTATGTTAGATAAAAAAGAATTACAATTAAGATTATTCTTTTTAGTGCAGCACATGTTAAAGGTTTTACTTATATTAATCTTTAGACCCCCGTTACCCATATATTCTGAAAAATTATTAATCGATCTCTGAAGACCTATTTGGGTCCGGGCCATAATTACAGCATCATCTGCGTATAAGAGAATGGGGATGTAGGAATTGCCAATTTTAGGATAATCTTGCATGTCTTCCAGGAGATGAGATGCTACCGAATTGATATATAAATTAAACAAAAAAGGAGCTAAAATGCAGCCTTGTCTCACACCCTTTCCTATAGGGAATTTGGAAGTACAATCCCCCTTGTCCCCATGGCGAACCCTAGCACCTGCCTCTCGGTATAATTCTCTAATGAATATTAGAAGGTTTGGGTCCACTCCCATATCCTGCATTGTTTGCCAGAGTTTATTGTGGTTAATACAGTCGAAGGCCGAACTTAAGTCCACAAATGTAAGGAATACATTTTCATTTTTGGCCTCGACGTATTTAGCTACTAGGAGTGCTAGGTTCAATCCTTACTCAGTTGTTCCCATACCTTCCCTAAAACCATATTGGAACTGAGAGAGAATACCTCTTTCATCGACCCATATTTGTAATTTGTTGAGTATAACTCTCCCAGCAATCTTCATGAGCGAATCAAGTAAGGAGATCGGTCTATAACATTTCGGTGTATTACGATCTCCTTTCTTGAAAATGGGCACCACGATGGCTTCCTGCCAGGTCAGTGGGAAGCCCACTTTGGTGAAGCTGTTAAAGACATTAGTTAAAAGTGGGGCCCATAGCTTAGTAATTAGCCTTAAAAATGTCCGCGGGAATTCCATCCGGGCCCGGAGCTTTTCCCGCTGGACTCTTATCAATAGCAGTCAAGACTTCCTCCAAGGAGAAGTCGACATTTATTGGGTAAGGTACTGTAGCCTGAAATCTAGGATTTAGCCCCGTTTCTACTACTGCCGCAGAGTCTTCTTGGTAGAGCTCCCGAAAATAAGTCACCCATGACTCTTCAGTGATAGCTACTTCAATAGAATCTGTTGTATTGTCATTGAAAAAAGTGGCATTCACCGCTTTCCAAAAAGCAGTACTATCTTTTAGAAGGCAAGCTTCCCGCAGGGTATGCCAGGCTTCCTGTTTAATTTGTTTTTTCCTGTTTTTTACTGCCTGTTGATAAGCAGATCTGGCAGATCTAACTTCGACCATGACCCTAGGGTCTCGTTTTAACTGGGTCATTAGATGAGCATGAGTTTTGCTACATTCTCTATCGAACCATCTCTTCATCCCACTCCCCCCGGGATTCCGAGGTTTCAGGAGTAAATTTCTAATTTCCTCAGAAATACTAAGGAAAGCATCATGAATTTTGGAGGGTTCCTCGTTCTCAGAGAGACAGATATTAATTTCCACTTCTTTAGAGCAAATTAATTTTCTAAAGAAGGCCACTGGTTCCACTTGGTCCCATTTTAGGGTATAACCATTCTTCCTGGCAAGTTCCAGTCTAAAGTTATATAGATTCTGGACTGTTGTATCTGACTTGCTTTTTTCCCTCGCGATGGTAAAGGACATACTAAGAGGCAAATGATCACTCATTGCTAACTCACATATTTCAGACCAGCGAATATAACAACGAAAACGTTTGGAAATTAACATAAAGTCAATAACTGATTTGCAGCCCCTTCCTATGAATGTAGGGTTAAAAGGGACTGGTGGAGAACAAAGTTCATTTACGAAACCCAAATCCAAGGAAAAAAGTATATCATTTAAGGAATTACCCAAAGGTGTGTGGGAGAAGTGTGCCGAAGGGACATCATCAACCTCTCCCAATCCGCAGATATTTTGGTTACTAGATGGACATATAAAATGATTGAAATCACCAGTCCAGATCACACAGGGGTCAGGGCCTTGTTTTTCATCTAAATTTTTAAGGGTCTCATGTAGTTCTTTCAGAGTCGAGGCCCATGCTTCCTTCGGAATGTTATTATAAAAGTTTATCAAAATTATATTTTGTTTACCCCCAAACGTTAAAGACAGTATATGATAGAAGACAGAAACTGGGAAAAAAGAAATTTTAGTTTCTTTTAAACAGTTTGATACATAGGTGCATAAGCCCCCTTTATTTCTCCCTCTTAATGTAAGGATTGCCGGCGTGTGAAAAGTACGGTAACCATTCATATGAATAGGGTCAACCGTCCAGCATTCCTGTAGGCAGATAATCGAATACTGTCTTAAAAACGAAATACAACTTGAATCCCCTAATCTAGCAGACAGCCCTGCAACGTTCCAAGACAGAAGTGTAAAATCAGAACCTGTATCTCCCTCTAGCAATGATCTCACATTGATAGTTTCGCAGGAAGCCCCAGAATCAGAAATTCCTGTTTCAGGCAGTGCATGATAGTTAATTTCCTCCTCACCCTCAATGATAATAGGAATGTTTTCAAATTTCTCCTGTTGGGAAATTAGCAATTGAACAGGGCGTGAGTCAGGAGGCAAAATTAACACGTCCTCAATTTCAACCTCCCGTGTGAGTTCAGAAGCGGTAAGATTTAGGGGAAGTCAGTCGACCATATCCAGGCAGCTAAATCTATTTGTTCTTGGAAAGGCCTCCAGCCAACCCTGTTCGACTGGGGCCGGCCTGCCTCTTTGGAAATTAGTGTTTGTTTTTCCCCTCCCTACCTGTTCCCACATGCTATTATTTGCTTGGTGAGGGTAAAAATAGGCAAGGGGAAGTGGAATGATACTTGAGTAGGGCAGAAATGGTCGTGCCTGCTGGATGTATTTTGCAGCCTGTGTATCCTTAAAATTAACGACAATACAATCCTCCGATATGTCTTTGTTCCTTCTGCCCACCCAGCTGACTCTCCGGGCAAACAAGATTTTAGTATGTGTGTGAGGAGGGAGTGGTCGGTTAGTATTGAGCCAATGCATTATTTTATTCTTCAGCTCATAATATGTTTCGATGGTGTTTTCTTTCAAACCAGGTACCCCTGTCAGTACGATAACGTACGGCGAGGATTCTGGCGGCAAGTCTAAACTAGGTAGCTTGTGAGCACCATCATAATTAGAAGCAGATCTATTTTCCGTTTCATTTATGTTCTGTACCATACCACTTTTAACTTTTGCGTTGACATCAGAGGATTTCTGCGGGGACATTACTCTTGTGGGTAGATTTTTGGGACCACAGAGGTTTATGGTATTTTTGTTACAGGCAGTGTCCTCTCCTTTATCCCGGGATAATCCCATTTGCCGGTCTAAAGGAGACGTAACCAAGGGGACAAGGGTTTTCTCCTTGGAGTTTCTCACTAAATTGCCAAGAGAGAGATGTTCACAGAGTTCTCTAGATGAATTTGTCTTCAGCGATTGATTGAATTCAAAAATAGATAAAGCAATCTGTTCAAGTTTCTTAAGGCGCGGGGCGTGGCCAAGATGGCGGGGTGAGCGGACGCTTCCTCCCGTAGCTCCTCCGGCCCGGCCAAGCTTGAGCCCTTTTCTTACGCTTTTCTCCCCCTGCTGAGGCTCAGCGCGGGAGAGGAGAGTGGCGGAGCATCAGGGGTGCACATTGGTGCTGTTTTGGTTCGGATCGCCTCGGGGGAACCCCCCCAAAAAAAGTCCGATCGAGTTCAAGGGACAACGGCGAGCCCGAGGGGCGGAGCGCATTGGAGTGCTGTCCGGGCGCCTCGGTTGGGCCTGGTGCTGAAAGTTGCGATTTGGAGGGGATCTGGCCCGCCGCTCGACGGAGATTGAAGGAGCCTTGCGGGAGGGGACCCGACGGTGCGGAAGGCTTGGGACGGGCGCCCCGGCACTCAGACTTGTGACGGCGACGCCTCGCACTGCGGGGGCCCCTAACCCCTAGCCGAGGTACAGCGGACTCCCTGACGGGGTTGGACCATCTGGGCCCCTGTGCGTGACGGACTGGGGCCGGTGGCGGAACTTATTTGACTGTGGGGTGCTTCAGGGGCCCCGGTGGTGTCGTCGGGCTTGGTCGTTTTGGCCTGCTCCGCCCTGCCGCCATTTTGTCCCCGAAGGAGCAGTGGTGGCAGCCTTCGCCGGAGTCCTGGCTGCTGGATGCAAGTGACCCCCGCTGCTGCTGGGCTGACTCTCGGAGGGATGTGCTGATGAGACCCCCCCCACTGCGGCCCCCTTGGTTGTCTCGCACGGGCTCCCGCGGCTGACGGTGACCGGACTGGGCCGCCATTTTGTCACCTGTGACGCAGCGACTTCGCTCGTGGGGGATACCCACGTCGAGTGCTTGCCGGCGGCTGAGCACCCCTGGGGCGCCTGGATCTGTGCCCGACTGCGGAGATAGCGATGTCTGGAAGAGGCGGCCCGAAGAAAGGGGACCGTACCCTGCCGGACATGCTTGGCAGGGCCCAGCAATTGCGGGACAGGACGCAGCCCTCGCCGGGGTCCTCCCGGGCTCCGGCGGATGTGACTGGGGGGGAGCCACCCGTCACGAGGGCCTTTATGGAGGAACTGTTTAGCTCCCTCAGGGAGGACTTCCAGACGCTGAAGCGGGAGGTGGCCAGCGAGGTCCGAGAAGTGCGCAGGGAGGTGGAGGGCCTTGGCGAACGTGTTGAAGCGGTGGAGACGGGGGGCCAACATCGAGCGGAGGAGATAGTCCACCTTCAGCAGGACGTTCTCCGCCTCCGGGAGCAGTGTGTGGAGCTCCAGGCCCACTCTGAGGACCTTGAGAACAGATCTCGGAGGAACAACATCCGAGTGCGTGGTGTGCCGACTGCGGATGAGGGGTCCGATCTGGGGGGCTACCTACGGGCCCTGTTCCGAGAGATCCTGGGGGAAGCTGCGGACTTTCCCATCAGCATTGATAGGGCGCATAGGGTCGGCCGGCAGCGCCAGTCATCGGCACCTCCACCGGACATTCTGGCCTTCCTGCCCGACTTTCCACTGAAGGAACGCATCATGGCTGAGGCCCGCAGGAAACAGCCCCTGACTTTCCGGGATCGGCCGGTGGCGCTTTACCAGGACCTCTCCGCCATCACGCTGCAGAAACGCAGGTCCTTTAGGATTGCCACTGACTTTTTGCGCGAACACGAGACGCCGTACTCTTGGGGTCACCCCTTCCGCCTGATTTTTCGGTGGAATGGGGTGTTACACCAGCTACGCTCCTTGCAAGACATTTGTGGTGTCCTGGGGCTCACGGCGGCGGAGGAAGAGGGAGCTACGCCGTCGTGGAGGTCCTCGGAGAGACGGAACCGGCGGAGGTCAACGAGGCGGCGCTCGGCGGCCAGCGTGGGGCGTCCGGACTCCCCTACCATCAGGGCGGACATGGCCGACGCTCTGAGGGTGTCGGCCGGGGACTCGACCGGCTCCTCTGGCGTGGCCTTGACGGCCTAACACACACTCCGGGGGGAGATGTCTTTAGCTTCTTTACATGCTTGGTACGGGGCGGGGGGGTTGGGGGGGAGCGGATAGAGGTGAGTGGCTGGACGTCCACTTCGTTCTTTTCTACGGACTTGCCCGTCTTGGGGCTTGACTGAGACAATGGGGTGTTTGAGTTTGTGGGTGGCTAGTTGCCAGGGCTGTGTTTGGGGTGGGGGAGGGGGTTGTTTTGGGGTTGGGAAGGTCCCGTCCGATGTTGTCTATGCCCGCTTTGTTTTGGCTTGTCCTGCGCGGCGGCCCCGCGCGCCCCACCCGCTGATTCCTTGCCCATTGCATGGCGCTCCCGATCCCCGCGAGGAATGCCGGGCCTAAAGGTAGTGACCCTTAATGTTCAGGGTCTGAATAACCCGGTGAAGCGCAGAGCGATCCTATCGTTGCTGGAGGGGACGCAGGCGGACATTTGCCTTTTGCAGGAGACACACTTATTGCCCCGAGATTGCCATAGGATGCGTTCTGCTAAGTTCCCTACCCAGTTCTTTTCCTCGGCAGCGAACAAGACGGCGGGGGTAGCCATTCTCCTAGCGAGCTCCTTTCGGGGGGAGGTTTTGCATAAGTGTGCTGAACAGAAGGGGAGGCTCCTTGCGTATCGCATGCGCCTGGGAGGCATAGCATTTACGGTCGGCTCCGTTTATAGCCCAAACGATCACCAAGAGCGCTTCCTAGATTCCGCGCTGGTGGATGTCACTGCTTCCCCCGACCGCCACATTATCTTGGGGGGGGACCTCAACATTGTCTTCGATTCTGTGATGGACAGATCGG
The DNA here is from genome assembly GCF_964204655.1 of Triturus cristatus. Classification (NCBI taxonomy): domain Eukaryota; kingdom Metazoa; phylum Chordata; class Amphibia; order Caudata; family Salamandridae; genus Triturus; species Triturus cristatus. The sequence continues at coordinate 655,420,652 of NC_140579.1, forward strand.
CGCAGCGCTCCCCGCAGACGGGGGAACTGTCCCAGGCTGGGAGGGCCCGGATTGCGGAAATGGACTTGCACGACCTCTGGCGCTCCATGCACCCCACGGATAGGGACTACTCTTATTTCTCGCACGCACACCGAACCTACTCACGGCTGGACTACCTCCTGGTGAGTGGACCGATGCGTGCCGCTGCCACGGCGGCGGACATCGGGGTCCTGACCCTGTCTGACCACTCCCCAGTCACCGGCGTTTTCCAGTGGCCGGCGGCCTCCCCCTCTCGGGGGGTGTGGCGCCTCCGGGATACGCTTCTACACAAAAAGTCGGTGGTGCAACGCATCGGGGAGGTCATACAGGACTATCTCACCCACAATAGCAACACTGACACCTCGCAGGCGACACAGTGGGCGGCATTGAAGGCCGTCCTCCGGGGGGAATTTATCTCTATCTCTGCAGCTGAAAATAAGGAGCGGCAACTGAAGAGGGATGAGCTGACAGCTCAGGTCCGGGAGCTTGAGCAGGTCCACCGCCGCACAGGGGCGCCGAGGGTGTGGAGGCAGTTGAAGGCAGCGAGGAAGCTCCTGTCGGCTCTGGATCTTGACAGGGCGGAGTACGCCGCCCTACGCTTGAAACATGCCTACTACACTGGGGGGGACAGATGTGGCAAGCTCCTAGCACACCGGCTCCGGGTCGCGCAACAGCGTAGCGTTGTGAAAGAATTGGTGGGCACGGACGGGGGGGTTGTCTCCGGGGACGCGGAGGTAGCGGAATCTTTCCGCGGCTTCTACGAGGCGCTGTATGCTGAGGAGCCCTCCTCGCCACGGGATGCCGACGGCTATTTGGAGTCGGTGACCCTCCCGGTACTGGATCCGGCTCAGGCGGACCACCTGGAGCGGGACATCCATGTTGAGGAAGTGATTTCAGCTATCGCGCGGCTGAAACATGGCAAGGCCCCGGGCCCGGACGGGTACACGTCGCTATTTTACAAGACTTTTTGCACGGTCGTGGCCCCTGTCCTTACTCGGCTATTTAACTCTTTCTCCGAACCGGGAGCCATCCCTCCGGATCTCCTGAGGGCGACGGTCGCGGTAATCCCGAAACCTGGGAAGGACCGGGCCCTCTGCGGCTCGTACCGACCCATCTCGCTTTTAAATGTCGACCTCAAGTTGTACACGGGGATTCTCGCGTCCAGGCTGAGTCCACACCTCCCCGGTCTGGTGGAGGCGGACCAGGCTGGTTTTGTGCCCGGCAGACAGACGGTTGACAACACCAAGCGGGTGACGCATGTTCTGGAGAAGGCCTCAAGGATCTCGGGGGAGCGGATGTTGCTGTCCGTCGATGCGGAGAAGGCCTTCGACAGAGTTCACTGGCCGTACCTTGAGCTGGTCCTCAAGAAATTGGGAATCGGCGATAAGTTCCGCACCATGGTATTTAACTGCTATAAGCATCCTTCAGCGTCGGTGCGGGTCAACGGGTGTAGCTCCGGTGGCTTTGCCATCGAGCGCGGCACGCGGCAGGGCTGCCCTCTTTCGCCGCTCTTGTTTGCCCTCTACATGGAGCCGTTTGCTCAGAGGATTCGTAATAATCCGGATGCTGTCGGGGTCCGGATGGGCCAGTACGTCCACACCATCAGTCTCTACGCGGATGATGTCCTGTTGACCTTGGACGACCCTAGGAGGTCGCTGCCTGCTTGCCTCCGGGAACTGGACGCCTTTGCGGGGGTGGCCGGCTTCAAAATGAATATGAGCAAGTCGATGGCGTTAGACGTGTCCCTGGCTGCGGATACCAGGAGGGATCTTCAGCGGCTCTTCCCCATGCAGTGGTCCTCGTCCACGGTGCCGTACCTGGGGATTCAGCTGGCGCCTACATTACCGGAGATGGTTACGGCCAATTATGCCTCCCTCAGCAGGAAGATCAAGGATGAGCTTGGCCGCTGGAACAAAGGCCTGCTGTCCTGGCTGGGGCGAATCGCGGCGGTCAAGATGACGGTGTTGCCCCAGATACTATATCTTTTCCGGGCCCTCCCGCTCCAACCCCCGGTGGGCTGGATACGACAAATGCAGGCTGACATCTCCCGCTTTGTCTGGCAGGGCCGCAGGCCGCGCATGAAGAGGGTCCTCTCCACGCTTGCTCCGGAGGCGGGGGGTCTTGGCATTCCAGACCTCCGTAAGTACTTTCAGGCGGCACAGCTACGCTATCTGGTGGAGTGGAGCAGGTGGGAGTCCGACAAACATTGGCTCTTCCAAGACCAGGCAGTGGCGGGCCGCACCTTACAGGAGGTTCCATTCCTGCGCCGCGCGCATCGCCCCCCTAATCTTTACGCTTCCTTTGTTACGCGGGTCCCCCTGCGTGTGTGGGACGCGGTCTGTGAGGCCCGGGGCCTTACCACCTTCCCTTCGCCGCTCACGCCCATTGTGGGCAACCCGGACTTCTCCCCAGGGATGGAGCCGGGGGTTTTCTCCCACTGGGTGCAGGCGGGCTGCAGGGCACTCTTCCAGATCTATGGCTTGGAAGGAGTGGTTCCTTTTCGGCAACTCCGCCAGGAGTTCGGCCTGACGGAGCTAGACAGATTGCGCTACATGCAGGTTCGGCATTGGGCCCTCCAGCCCCAGGTGCGTGCCACCGCCGCCCGTCCAATTACACCGTATGAGAGGTGGTTGGCTACTCGGACCTCCGACGCTAAGCTAATTACCGATCTGTACAAATACCTACAACCCCCGCCGTTTCACTATTACAACCCGGGGAGGGAGCGCTGGCACAGGGAATTGGGTAGGACACTCAGCCACAAGGAATGGGACAAAATTGCGTATCGGGCGCGGCACTCTGCATATCACACGGGCCTTACGGAGACCTTTACTAAGGTGTCCACATACTGGTACTACACCCCGGAGAGACTGTATGAAATGCATAAACACACTGACAGGGGGTGCTGGCGGAGCTGCGGGCAGGAAGGTACCCTTTCACACATTCTTTGGGATTGCCCAGTGCTGACCGCCTACTGGAAGGAAGTTTTGGACGAGGTGGATAAGCCCTTTGGGATAGAGCTGCCGCGACTCCCGGCGTATGTCCTGTTGGGCCTCCCCAATGACCTAATGTACCCACTGAAGTCCCGTAGGGGTAGGCAGATCGCAATTGCGCTGGGGTCTGCGGTTCAGAACATTCTAATCCACTGGCGCACAACCACCGTCCCCTCCATCACCGGTTGGTTGCATAGGCTTTGGCATGTGCTGGGGATGGAGAAGCTGTCGCTTACGGTTGCGGGGGAGATAGACCAATTTGAAGAGCTGTGGCAACCCTTTCTAGCGCTGCTGTCCACTGAATTCCGGGAACTCACCTGCCCGAGGTATCTTAGGCTTCTCAGGCTGACGCCGCCGGTGACCCCGGCGGACTAGTTTACATGTGAGGCGGGGACATCCCGGGGAGGGGGGGGGGGGTGCGGGGCTTCCTGGTGAGGATTACTCTGGTGCGGGACCATAGGACGGGGGGGGGGGGGGTGTTGTTTTTTCGTTACTGGGAGGATGGGGAATGGGGGGGGGGGGATTGTGTTCTGTTGAGTTGCTGATGGCTTTCATTGCTTAGATTTGGGGTGTCGGATACGCGGGCGGGGATTCCATAGCTTGCATTTCTAGCCTTCATTTACTGTGTTTTTCCCCCTGACTCACCGCGCTACCTATTGCCAACCCTCTGGAGTTGCACCCTTTTTCTTTGACTGTATTCCATGTATCCTGACCTCCTATCCCCCTCCCCCATGGTTTGTTTTGTTTCAATAAAAACGTTTTAAACATAAGTTTCTTAAGGCGCTCTTCAATCAGATTAAGTCTATCCAGGATCGGGCGAGTTGAAAGTGCTAAAACTTCCCCTATTTTTAAATAAAAACCATCATCAAGTTGCCTGGTTAAATCTACAGTTACTTCAGTCGGGGATTGATCGACGGCATCCAAAGAATAATTAGATGCAAGTTTGGTATTTTTAGATTTCGGCGATCTTAATTCACTCCCCTTTTTTCCTCGCGGGGCAGGTTTCTGTTTTGGTTTAGCTCCTAGTGTTAGGGCAGAAGAGGAAGGAATAACCTCAGAAACAGCGTGTATTTGTGCTCGGGTAGATACGCCTTCTGATTGGCTATTCATAAGGTCAGCCGTAGTCATTGCAGGCCTAGTTGTACTTCTAGCTGCTTTACTGACCTTTCTTTCCATCATTAAGTCCATACAAGCGTCATTACTTACATCCTCCCTAACCATGAGGTCAGTTAGAATAGGATTTGTAGTATTTGCCTTAGGTGTAACAGACAAAGCAATTTTACCTAAAGATGAACGTTTGTTAAAAGTAGGGTCCAAAGAAAGACGACGCTCTGTAAGATCAATTTCTCGTTCTAGGAGATTAGCAGCTCTTACAATAAAATTGTCCAAAGTACCTGCCATAGTAGTACCAACTACGGCACTTTTACCCCTAGGCATGCCTCCCACAATGACGAGAAGGTTACTTTTGTCCAGCTGTGCTACGGGAATACACAGGGGGTAGTCCAGTCCAGTCTCTACAGGCTCGAACGGGCTCTAACGGGCCCGCCCTTGGCCCGAGCTTCGCCCCGGTCTACGTCCCGCTCGCGCTGGAATAGGCGTACCTTGTATAGTCAGGGGAGGAGGAGGAGTCAGGAAGAGGTCCCCAGGTGCTGCCGATGATCTTGGCGCTAGGCGCCCTGGTCCTCGCAGTCCTGGCAGTGATCCCAAATTACGTTGCAAAGGATTAGAGTGTTTAACACCCAGCAACTCCACCGCTTGCCTCACAGGAGTCGGAAGAACAGCAGGAAAGAACCAAGCCTGTGAGTGGCTCCCGCGAAGCGGGGGCGCGAGGCGTGAAGAGTCTTTGGGAGGAGGAGTCAGGAAGAGGTCCCCAGGTGCTGCCGATGATCTTGGCGCTAGGCGCCCTGGTCCTCGCAGTCCTGGCAGTGATCCCAAATTACGTTGCAAAGGATTAGAGTGTTTAACACCCAGCAACTCCACTGCTTGCCTCACAGGAGTCGGAAGAACAGCAGGAAAGAACCAAGCCTGCGAGCGGCGCCCGTGAAGCGGGGGCCGCGAGGCGTAAAGAGTCTTTGGGAGGAGGAGTCAGGAAGAGGTCCCCAGGTGCTGCCGATGATCTTGGCGCTAGGCGCCCTGGTCCTCGCAGTCCTGGCAGTGATCCCAAATTACGTTGCAAAGGATTAGAGTGTTTAACACCCAGCAACTCCACCGCTTGCCTCACAGGAGTCGGAAGAACAGCAGGAAAGAACCAAGCGCGGCACCCTCTTCCCAGGTCAGTGATGGATTGAGCGGCAAAGTTCAAACTCCCGCGAAGCGGGTGCGGCTAGGCGCTATATAGACGAGCAGCGCGTCAGGTGGTGTCTGCACAGGCTTTCTGGGACCTGGAGTCCTCTTCCCAGGTCAGTGATAGATTGAGCGGCAAAGTTCAAACTCCCGCAGCAGCACCCGTCTATATGAGTTATTGATTGTTTGTCTCAGTATCTGTATGGGTTCCTGAGTGTTTGTGTGGGTATGGTGTGTGTGACTTTATGCATAGATGTGTGAGTGGGTGATTCTATGGGTGCATGGTTTTAAGAGTGCATCTGTGATGGACTGTATGGTTGAGTGAGTGTATGTATGGGTGTGTTAGGGATTGAATGTATATCTCAGTGGAACATTTGTGACTAACTACATATGTGAAAGGCAGTATATATGCGTGTAAGAGTATATAGGTGGGTAGATGTGAGAGTGTGTGATTGTGAGAGTGACTGTATGGATGAGTGTGTGCTTGTATCAATGATTCTATAAGAGCGTAAGAATGTGATACTATTTTTATGAGTAAGTGAACTTGAGAGTGTATAACCGCATAGGTGAGTAAATGGGAGTGTGATTATTTGCATGACTGAGTAGGTGTGAGAGTACCTCTATGGATGATTGGTAGTGTGTGAGTGTCTATATACGTGTATAAATGCATATGATAGTTTTGTATGGAGTGACTGTAAGTATGAGTGACTGTACAGGTGAATGAGTGGAGGTGTATGTAGACCTAAGAGTTAATAAGTGGGTATGTAGTTATTAGTATTGCAGTATGTATGGTTTTGAGAATGGAACTCTTACATTTTGAGTCGGTGTATCAAAGGTTATATTAGGGTGTGAGAAGATGTGGTAATTTATCACATGGATGACGTCATCAGTGATGTCATCAGTGATGTCATTTGAGATGTCATCAGTGATGTCATGAGTGATGTCACTGACCATGTCATGAGTGATGTAATATGTGACGTCATCAGCAGTGGATTGCGGGCGCGTGAGTTATAGTTAGCTGAACTAACTATAACGGGGGAATTTCATTGGTTTTTTACGAGTGAAATGTCCAGCTAACTATAACATGTGTGAAACCTATGGTTTTTTCAGTGAATTTGCAAGGTTTTTTAAATGCTAATTCCTAACTGTAACGTGTGTGAAACCTATGGTTTTTTCAGTGAATTTGCAAGGTTTTTTAAATGCTAATTCCTAACTATAACGTGTGTGAAACCTATGGTTTTTTAAGTGAATTTGCAAGGTTTTTTAAATGCTAATTTATGAATGTATTATATTTTTTAAATATTTATTTTACAATAAGCTACCTATATATATAGTTATAGATTAACTTTAACCTGTAATATGGAATGGCTCAGTTTTTTTAAATTTTTTATTTGGATAGAGTTGAACAGCATAGTTAATATCTTCTATAAACTTATAAACACTTTTAATTTTTTTTTTAAGTGTTTTTGACCGTGCGCGCACCGTGCACGCATGCGTACGTGCTCCGTGTGCGCATGCCTACGCCGTGCGTGCTCTGTATGCGCATGCGTGCGCGCTCCGTGCACGCACCGTGCGCGCACGGCAAGTCATGTGATTTAGAAACAACACTTTTCATTGGTTTATAGTAGTTTCAGGTCATGTGATTTAGAAACAACACTTTTCATTGGTTTATAGAAGTTTAAGTTCCAGAAACTTCCAACACCACACCCACTCCCCTCATTATTACTTCTGATTCCCTGGGAGAAGGAGCTGAGCAGCTTTTCCAGTACTCCAGTATTTGAGAATGGCAGAGCAGCAGTCATCTTCTGGGAGTGAGCAGGAGACCCTTGTGCCACAGAGACAGAGGAAACAAAAAAACTCTTTTATATGGCAATTTTTCACTTTTCCAGAGGGGCAGAAGAAGGTGAATGCTCCAAAAGTCACCTGCACTATTTGTAATGATGTCTTATCAAGAGGAGATCCTAAAAAGAAATACTCTTTTAGAATCTTCACTATGATCAGGCACGTTAGAGATGTGCATCCTGTGGCTTATGCTCGAGCTGCTAGAGAAAACCCTCCAGCAGCTCAGCCGAGCACATCCGCAGCAGCTCAGCCGAGCACATCATCGGCAGTTCAGCCGAGCACTTCATCTGCGGTGGCAGCTTCACCTGCCTCTGTTCCTCTGGATATACACCCTCTGTTTAAGAGGGTGCATATACGGTGCAATGCGTGCAATGCTCTTCTCTCTTATGGGGACACCAGCATTCCCCTAATAGAGAGCAAGATACAGCAGCACACGTGCGGCACCCTATAATTGTTGTCATTTTTTTGTTCCTCTGTTCCTCAATTAACACAACGGCTCTTTTTAGAGCCACCTAACATCTAAACACTTAAATTTGATTTTTAATTCTATTTTTTTAATGATTTTTTTTCCGCCGTGCGCGCACCGTGCGCGCACCTCGCGATGGTGCGCGCACGGTGCGCGTACCCCGTGTTTTTAAAAAAAAAAAAAAAAAATGTTTTTTTCACCCTTCATGGTCCTTCAGGGACCCCCTGACAAAAGCTAGGCGGTCAGGAACTCTGTACCCTGCCCCCTTTTCACATTCTCCACATTTCTTTTTTACTGTCACACACAAAATGGCAGCCGACACTTCCTGATTTCTACCGATTCGAATGTTGACTGACATGAATCCACCAATCAGAATTACGCTCGCGCACGGCACGGTGTGCGCGCGGTTCGCGGCTATAGATATTTATGTGCTTTTAACTGCAATTTTCTCAGGAACTACTGAACAGATTGACACCATATATGCAAAAGGCACATCCCTGACCTGAGGACTACCTCTTTGCCAATTCTGTTCAGCCGTTCGGGCTGTACCTTCGACTAAATGTAAGGTCCTATGGGAAAATGCATGGGGAAAACGTGTTTTGGGACCCCCCTTTTTTCTCAGCCCCCGCTTGACGAATCACCCCGAGACTTCCAGGGTAGGAGCTGAGCAGAGCGCCCCATTAGTTTTGAAAATTTGGCGAGGATCCGTCGACCGGCGCCAAAGTTATTCAAAATAGAATTTTCAGATTTCCTATGGAAACACGGTCCTAACTATAACTATCCACTGGCGACCGCCTTTAGACAATTACCTTCTCAGTATCTTGGTCATTGATATTTAGATTACAATACTTTGGCACATTCATAATTCCCACATCCTTTTCGTATATGCAGCCAGCAGTGATCTTGTCAATTCAGGTAGCAGTGCAGTTGTCAGGTCGGGAGACAGCGGTCTTCTCTGTTCAGGATACAGTGATCTTTTGAGCTCTGGAGACAGCGGTGTTGTTTGCGAAGACACCAGTGGTTTTGTCAGTGAAAAGAACAGTGGGATTGATTATGCATATTGCTGGTTTGTAATCATTATTCCTTAATCGCAAAAGGCCTTTAAACATTTTATTTCCAAGACCAACACAGCTGACTCAATAGGAAATGAAGATCTGCTCTAATAACATATATTGCATGCCTATGTATAGATAACTGACCGGATACATTCAATATATATGCAGCAGGGAGAGCGCACAGACCAAAAGCACTTTTCAGAATGATCACAAATGTAGAGAGGTAAACAACGACTTCTCCTGCTTGGGAAAACATCCCCAAAATTATTGCCTACATCCATAAAACATAGGCCCAGGTTAACTAATGCTTTGCACCGGGTGTGCACCTTTTCTGTGATGCATACCCAGCACAGTGTTGGGGAGGGATTTACTATCCAACACAATTATGATTTGCGTTGGATAGTATCCCAAAGTAACGCAAAATTGCTCTATATGCTGCTTTGTGTCTGGTGGGCGTTCAATGAGGGGTGCATTGGTGTTCCCATGAAACCACCCATGTTTTTGATGCAAATCGCTATCTACAAACAGTGTTAGCCAGGGATTTGCATCAAAATATTACGCTTCCTCCAGGCAGGCGTAACGAGGAGAAATGTTTTCTTTTCTCCTTGTTTTTCCAACTCTGCCTTTTTGCTGCATTGTACAACACACCTACAAAGTGGGAAAAACCTTAAAGCATAGTTTTTGGACTGGAAGGGACCCCATCTAGTACCAAACCTATGCTTCATAGAGCGCACTCACTCTTGCCCCATGGTGCAAGGATGTGTGCGTTGGCACGTGGCTGTTAAAAGTGCACCAGAGCTGGGGAGAGAAAAAATGCACCATATATTACTAGATATGGCACATTTTTTGTCTCTACCTTTGACACCAGACAGTGCAGCAACTTTGATGCAGTGTTGTCTTGCATCAAAGATTTACTATGGGTGGCTACATTACAATGCCCAGGTGCCACCCATGAGATCTCCCCTGATGCAAAGTAATGCATGCATATGGACTTGATGGGCGTCATATCGAGGAATCGAGCTTCCCCCTCTGCCACCCGCAGACCCTTGAGGGGTGCCCCATATTCCCGAGTGCTCCCTGACCGGTCTTTTCTGCGCTATCTATTACTAGATCCCGCTGCAAATAAGCTATGTACATGTGGCTTGAGCTCGAGAACTGTCTGCAGTTTCTTTTATCTGTACCACCGGCATGTTTGGCTGGTGTTGATAGTTGGTAAAAAATGCTGGTATTTTCGTGATGATGATCCTTTTTCTTCCGCAGGTTATTGTAGGGCTGTTGCCCGATTTTTCAACGAAAACCCTAATAAAAAATGTTGTTAAAAAAAAGTAATGCAAGCAGTGCATTGCACAACTTTACGTTACTTTGGGAAACTAGCCAACCCAAATCCTGACTTGTGTTGGATAGTAGATTTAACCCTAACACTTTGTGCCACAAAAGTGATGTAAACTTGGTGCCAGGCAGTAGCATTCTGGGCCCTGGACCATAGTGTAGAAGTTGAAATGTAGTGCTGGACTGATTACTTACATTCAGAATCCAACGGGTAAAGCACTAAGGTTCTCAAAGGCCAGTCACAGAAAGAGCAGGTGCAGCAGATGTGGAGGCAGCAGGGCCCTGTGCTAGTGAAACAGAAGAGGGCAGCAGGCTCTAAGGGAGATGCATGCTGCAGCATGGGTTTAGCCAGGTCCAATTGTATGCTAAGGGCGCAGCGAGCAAAGCATTGCATGTAGCTGGACTCTGCCCAGCACCACGGCTGCAGCAAGAACCAGCATAGGTTCAGCTGGGGGTGTGCTCTACACCAAGGGTGCAGCATGCCTAGGGGTTAGGTCTAGCAGGGCTCAATCCTTCAACAAGGGCATACCAAGCAGAAGTGTTGGGTGTAGCTGGGTCCTGATCTACACCAAGGGTGTGGCAAGCACAAGCATTGGTGTAGCTAGGCCCTGACCTACATCATGGGTGAACAAACATAAGCGTTGGGTGTAGCTGGCTCCTGCCCTTCAGCAAAGGTGCAGCAAGCTCAAGCTTAGGTTTACTGAAGACTGCTCTACACCAAGGGAGCAGCAATGCTGCTCCCTTGGTGTAGAATGTGTTAATTTGTTAATGTGTTAATTTGTACCAAGGGTTGTTTCATGGGGGGTGCTTGGGCGTTCCCATGAACCACTCATGGGTTTGACGCAAATCCCCATCTACGAAGAATAACAGACAGGGATAACGAGGAGAAATGTTTCCATTTCTCCATGTCTTTCCCACTTTGAATGTGTGCTGCATTGTACAGCACACATAAAGTGGGAAATACCTAAAAGCATAGTTTTGTGCTTGAAAGGACCCTTCCAGCACAAAGCCTATGCTTTCCACTAAGCAGACACCCTTGCACTATGACCAGGGCCACTGGAATTATGCAATTGTGCTGCTGCCACATTTGCTACATACTCCTTCATCTGCTGCATAATCTGCAGATTTTAACAAAAGTTACTAAAAATGCAGCAACACATGTTGCTGCGCAGAGGAACGACCTTTGCAAAGGTTGACTGGACACCTTTCTGTTGCTTATTGGTATATTTGGGTGTTAAACCAGTACTAATAAGATGCAATCTATGCCCAGACAATGCTAACAAGTGTAAAAATAAGAAAATAATGAAGTAATACAATCACAAAATGTTGCGCATTACACCTCGCCTTTTCTTGCATCATAATTTAGTTAACGCCGCTGCATCGTTTGACTTTTTCCTGGCACCTAATTCCAGCGGCCTTGACCTTGGCGTATGAGTGGCTGCGAAAGCGCATGGCAGCCAAAAGTGCACCAGTGCGGGCAGAAAGCAGAACAGAGCCGCATCTTAGTAGGCATGGCGCTGTTCTGCTCTCTCCTGTTCACGCAACGCAGTTTAGTAACTGTACTTGCTGCCTGGGGTTGCACGGCTTCTATGTAAATCTGAACTCAGGGGTCCATTGGACTGGAACAGTCGGGTTTAGTCTGCACTGTAGTACGCTGCGTTTGTATTAATAGCCATAGGGGCTAGATGTAGTATGCAGTAGATTAACGAACAAATGCAGCAATTTCAACTGTGTTGGAAAGATGGACAAGTAGAGGCAAGGGTGTGTCTGTGGTAGTGGCTGGAGGCGGTTTGTACGACTGAGGGTGAAGGGACAAGGGCGTAGTGCCTGTGAAAGAAGATACCTGAAGAAGGATTTTTACTATAGCCATAGGCTCACTGTGAGAGGTCGGGGGGGAGGGGAGATCACAAAAGCGAGATAATACTACAGAAACAAAGGAGCCAAAATCTCAGAGAGGAAAAGCAACGTACAACTCGAGGTGAGAACCAACCATGCAAATGGGGAGAGGCACAGACTTAAAGCACTGAAGAAGAAGGGCTTAGAACAAAGACAAGGCATACGACTACTGCACAGGGGAAAAACACGCCTAAAATACAGAGTTCAACACAGAGCTAAATAGTAAATAATTCTGGAGGACACAGGGAGTAACGCCGATAAAGCCATGCGTACGAGAACGACTTTCAGGATTAACTGCATTTGAGTCAGTTCTGAAAACATATAGGTATTGTCCAGGGGCCATGATCCTGGAAGCTGTTTTCCTTATATCATGACTCTGGAGGCTGTTCAGCCAGATGCACAGCTAGAAGCATCACTATTGACATTTTGGGCCTTCTGTCTAGTTGTGAAGTACATGTGCTTGCAACCTGGCTCTTTATTGGCGTGCCTGCCCTGCCAGATCCATGCTTTAAAAGCTGAGCAAGAGGTACCTAAATACAATGGAAGAGAGACCTGGAACACAGGGAAGGTAAGGTGCAGAGGGGAAGACGTATCTAGCATCTAGCAAGAGATAGGCTTAGAATACCAAGAAAGCCTTATAGATGCTAAGAGTGCAGGTGATTAAAACACGAAACAGCTGAAGAGTTAATGAGTGAGACATTGGGCCAAAGGAAAACAGAGGAAGAGTTCAGGCACCAGACAGTCAGATGCTCTTCCATCCCCCCGGTGGTGGTCACTCTCCAGGAGAGGTGCAAGGAGTTAGTCAGGTAGGATGAAGCGACAGGCTGCATACAAACACAAGTCAGGCAGCTCGAGTAATGGAACTGTCAGTAAATACTGCATGGGACAGAGAGCTCCTCCTGTGACCTAAGTAATAGCTGCAGTGTAGGTAATCTCCTTGCCTCCCAATCCCTACAGGAAGACACTGCCCAGACCACGGTCCCTGCTACATCCATCTCTAGTGACCAGCACCTCAGAAGACTTCAGGGACCTCCCCTCCCCACCCCTTAGAGATCCAGGCTGGATAATCAATAGTCTGTGTAAATCCTGCCCTCCAGCAGGGGGCGCTGGATCTGTGCAGGGCAGCACGGCTCAGGCTCTGCAAGTGGGAGGCCGCCCCAGGCATCTGTCAGGGTCTCAAAGTGCCCACAATGGGCAACTCTCTTGGGAGTGATTGGCATGCACCTCCTTGGCCTTTAAAAGGCACCACTTCAGCATTGTACAGGGTGACACGTGGGGTGGTGTGAGGAATTGTGCACCTCCAAATTGATATGTTAGTGAAAGTACATATATGCTTGTTGGAATGTGTCTTTTGGTTAGTATGTGAATAGGTGTAAAAATACACACGTGAATGCCTGTGTGCAGGTGCACACATGTGAGCACATGATGCGTCTATAAAGGTAAGAATGTCGCCATTCAGGGGCAGAGCGGTTTGAAATGTCTGTTGTGTGTGAAGCGTAATGTGTTTCAGTGGCAATGCACATGTCGTAAATGGGAATTATGTGTGGGTGAGCATAGTGCAGCATGGCATGGATTAGTGTTGCAGAATAGTGTGTTTGTGTCCTTGCCTCTATGTAGGAAGGTGTAACTCAGATAAAGTTAGCATGTAAATGAAGTGTGAGATTCGTCTGAAGTTAAAAGTACATTATTGCGAGTTGAAGCATACTTCCCTGAATGTCTACATCTCACTATATGTGTTTGTGTGTATATCTACCAGCTAAGAAGTACTCATGGAGCAGATCTGTGAATGCGCATGTCTGTGCCATAGAAATCTATGTGTTCAATGTGGACCATGTGATTGTGTGTATGTCTTAGTATGTTAGTCTATGTTGTCTTGTGTGGTCCTGTGATGAAACCTGCTTGTAGGTCGGTCAATGTGAGTGCTTGTATGCAGGTATATGTATGTGAAACAGTGTCCATTTTAGGTCTTGAATGTCCTGATCCACGCCACATTTGATGATAACTATGGCTTTGTAACTTAGCTCAATTTTGTGTCACTGTATTCACATTATTTTACAAGGATGTCTAGAAAATCAGGCATAGTTTGGACCGCTTGGGACCAACATTGCACACCCCTGTCAAAAGTGTCCATGTGTAAATGTGTGCACTAGCATAACAATGTGCATGTATGTATATACACGCATATCACTGCAGGTTTGTGTGCATTGTGCATTTCTGATTAAGAGACAGTATCTAAATGTGACCGCTTGTATTTCTGTACCAGAGCATTGTGCATGCAATCAAGTACATACTGAGGTGAGGCTTGTGCAAAATGTGCTCATAACCGAATGCATGTATGCATACTTGCAAACAATTGTTATTGTGTCCGTTCACAGATGGGCATACACATCAGCACTGTGCGCACTGGCCATAGTGTGGACCCTGAATGTATCAATGCATGTGTGCCTCTTTTCAAATGTACATTGATTGGAGGGTCCATCAGCGCAACGGCAGATCTTTGCCAGTGTGCATCAGTGGGAGGGTGTGCTTGAGTGTGCTTCCTTACAAGAGTGCATTAGTGGACGTGTGCCTCATTACAAGTGCAGATCAGTGAGAGCACGCATCATTACTAGCATGCATCACTGTGGCTTGCATCCGGATGACCCATTAGAGTGGATGTGCCTCTCTGCAAGCGGGTGTGTAAATCATTACATGTGCGCTTCCGTGTGGGCTACATCAAAGTATGCATTTGTGTGTGTGTGTACCTTGTTACCAGTATGCACCAAGGAGGGATGCATCCTAAGTGCAGACTGGTGTGAATGTACATCATTAGCTTGAGTGTGGACAGTTACAAGTGTACATCAGCGTGCGCTTGTCTCAGTAAGAGGCGGAATCATTGGAAGTTTGCCTTGGTGGTTGTGCTGTGGGACATGCCACCCTCTATGTGCCAACTACTGATAAAGCCCCTTTCCTTCATCGATGCCCTGAGCAGGACCAGTTCGTGCCTTGGGAGGATCTGAAGTTTGAATACGTGAAACTTCGCTTGCAGGAGATTCCGAGCATAAGTGTGATTCGAGAGCATTGAGGAGTCTCTGCATCCCGCCTCGGATCAGGCCAGGGTCACGGGGTTTAGATGATGACAGACTGCAGGAGCCGGAAGCACAGCATGAGATCCAGAGGTGGTTCCCGTCCAGTCGCAGGTACCGCAAGCGGGGGATCTTCTCTGGCTCAGAGGAGAAGACCTCGAAGGACACCATAGTAGGGCAGATCTCTGTACCGTTGACCTCTGGAAAGGAAAGCAGAGAATTATACACTGTTCCCAGTGAAGGCGCAGCCAACAGTAGGAGTTGAGGGAGACACCATATTGTCTTGAAGGCCTATCTTATCAATTTTCATTGATTGTTCTCTTAAAGCCAAGAATATAGATGTTTAACAGTTTCCTGACTGCTCAAATCAACACTAAAGGGACAGTAATACTGCCCCCCCCCTCACCCAAAATAGCCAACTTCTTCAACTCAATCCTGTTCGCAAATATGCCAGACAATACTGGTAGCACAAAGCCCTCCTGAGTAGTGATCTATCGAGCCCTCCGGGATAGTGATTAATCATGGTCAGGATGAAAACCTAGAAGTTTAAGGTGACCACCTGTATATTCCCAGCAAGCAACCATAATGGTTATTCAACCCTGTGAAAATGAGCTTTCATTGGGCACAGCTACAACTCCCTCAACCTGTGATTATTCAAAGGGACTGCCGGGCTTTTCAGAACCAAGAGTATTTGCTGTGAGAAGAACATCAGAAACGAATTGTCTAGGCTTCCCATCGGTTGGTATCTGATATTCACAGTAATAATGCGATTTTGCTGGGTTTTATAAAATAATTTTGGTATATGACAGTGTTTTACAGGATTTAGCGTTTTCTTTTGACGGTATAGCTATTTGTGCCTTAAAAATAGCTAAATTTTCATGTGTAATAATTTTTTCAGTTATGAGGATAGTACGCAGGGCCACTGGAATTATGCAATTGTGCAGCCACAGCGTTTTAAGCATAATTATGAACTTGCTATGTTTGCCACATAATCCATCATCTGCTGCATAATCTGCAAATTTTAACAAAAGAAATGTTGTTTCTAGCTGAGACGGTTAACATGTCGTAAATAAAGTATTACGCACTCATAATTTCTATAGGTATCAATAGGATCATGCATAAAGCAAGAGGCTGAGTCCGTGGTATCAGGTTCAAAAGGGCTTTATTCCAATAACTCGAGTTATAGGGAGAATGGTTCCATCACCACAAGGGATCAGGAAGGGTCTTCTGAAACCTTATTCACAGAGTACAGTATATATACATTCAATATTATACGTAAGCAGGAGCGCTTCAGGCAGAGCAAAAGAGAATGAGATAAGAGCATGTGGGCGTGTAAGTAGGCGTGAAGGTGGGCGTCCATGTGGGCGTCCACTTGATGAGTCATAGGTGAGTGTCATAGGTGGGTGGGTACCTGGAGGGGGTTGCGTGATCAGATGGAACTTTACTGGAACTTTGCCTTACTTGTGCTCAACTCGAGCATGACGTGTAACTGACGTGTAACTGGGGGAAGGCTGCTGTGCAGTCGGGGAGTCTGGGAGAGAGGCCTTCAGTGTCAGGACGACCAGCACATCTTGTATTATCTGATATCTAAAGTCCGGAGCAGGAACTGATCTGTGACATAGGTTGCCCATCACCAAGAGCCGATGTGGCTTCTATTTCTTTATTCACTGCGTGGGCCTTACATGGGGGCTAGGGGCTTTTCACTGACGTGAGCTTTGCAATCACACAAAAGGAGACAGAAAGGCTAGGCTCTATCCTTTGCAGACGGGTTTTGTTTATTCCTCCTTTTCCAGGAAGGAATGTGATTCAGTAGGAGTAGGCAGATAACCGTGCTCAATACTATCTCAGTACCCCGGACTGGGCCCCTTTGGCTGAGGCCCAACTGTGCGAGGCCAAGGATACGCAGCTGCAGCTCTCAGAGCGTCTGAGGCCTGAAACCTCTTTTCGGGCTCCGGCTGAGCCACAAAATGGGCTTTCATGAAAATGACACGAGTGCAGGAAAACATGATGCAAAACGTGTAGGCCTCAGTGCAGATTTGTCGTTTCTCTCATGGGAGACTTGATGGCAGGCCATGTTATAGCATAGGCATCATGGTTGACAGGCCATGGAGGGAAAATGCATGGCGTACATGCATGAGCACAAAAACGTTGGGGAACACATAGGGGACACATAGGCTTTGTCATAATCTCTATTTTTCTCATTCCCTCCTTGTCCCCTAGTGGACCCTTCATGTCACATCTATTCTCATGAGACAGTCGATCTGTTCTTGCAGCATTATTTTTCCATTTTCAATGCTTTGTATATGGGGACGTGGAACACATGCAGTAGCACACAGGCCGCAAATGGCCGGGCCACACTGCAGACATAGACAACAACTGAATACCATTAGTAGTATTAACCCACAGACGGTCAACACTTTCCATCCCCATGCCGATATTACTCCCCAGAGCCAACTGGACTAAGTCCACGTGCCTGGGTCTTGATGTATGCTTTGGGCAATCTTGTGGAGCCTTGTTATTGCTTTGTATACAGATGGTGCGTTATTAGGAATAAAAACGCAACAGCTGGAGCCGATGATTCTACAAGCCCCGCCCCTATCCGCCAGGATGACGTCAAGAACAAGGCGGTTCTGAAGAACGACCATTCTCATAGCAGACTGTTCCTGGGTCAAGTTCCCCAGGGCTGATGCAGTCTCATTTACAACTGTTTCTAGAATCCTTGTTAGCCTGCGGATAAGTTTACTATTCTGGACGGGACCTATGAAGAAAAAGAATCCTTTGTTGAAATCTGTATATTGCTCCCAAGCTGTCTCGGTCTGGTCAATGCCGGAGGCATCGAGCCCTCGTCTGTGTCTGATAAGTGCTAGTTGGAGATCTTGATGATAGTTCGATGGGGCCAAGAAAACGGGTGGTAAAAGAAATGATATGTAGCACGTCCCACCCCAGTCTAAGGGCAGTTGTACATAGGCTGTCTGGCCACAAATAAAGTAGGTGCGTCGTGATGCTCTGAAATAGGACTTTCCTTTGTCTGTAAACTCTATTATAGTATTACACTCGCTGTGCCCCAAATGTACTGAGCCTTCTTTTCTGACACACAAGACCCCTCTCACTGGCAGGACTGTGATTGAGGATGGACCTACATTGTGTATGGGCTTGACATTCAACATTATAAAGTCGAGGGTCGCATTTCCTTGCAGATACTCTTCATTTTCTAGATCTGTACCTTTTCTTTGGGGAAGACCTTCTTCGTCTGGGAAACATGCTTCATTCATGACTTTATTCAAGTTACCCCATACCCAGTCACCCCTACACTCCTTGTCTTGACATTCTTTGGCATCACCGTTGATGGATGTCATTAAGGCAAACCATGCTCCGCAAGAACCATTATGGGAGAACGGAAAAGGGAAAAGAGGCAACACCCCCTTCACCTTCTGATACGGGGGAAGTCGGCCACAGACCCAGCAGTCTGTAGCATTGCTAGTCTGATGTGAATGGTGCAGCATCTGAATAAAGATATTGTTGCGCAGGGCAAGTCGATAGGATAGCTCATAGGATGGCAGATCACTAAATGTATGCTTTATGGTATCATTAGTGGAGCAGTGTAAGAGTGAGGCAATAGGAGGAAAAATAGCATGTAGTATTAAGCTGATACATATTATCGTGATTCACAGAAGAGATAGAAAAATCAAAGTCACTATACATCTACCACGTAATATTTTACAGTATTTGCTTTTCATCTTGCTCTTTTTATGATTATCATTGTCCGAGATCTTATGCAAGTCAGAATACATGTTCAACCGATTCACCACCTAGTGGACTTAATTGATCAAACGGGGTCTGGCTTTCTAGATCTAAGTTTAGCTTTGTACTCCTGCTGAGGAGTCTCCTCTAGTACAGGGGGCTCAAAGTCTGAAAAGTTTGTTTCCTTTTTAAAAGAGTCGTTATTCCCGAAGTAGCGCTTGCAGTGATGTATATGCAGCCATCCTTTCCGTCCTTCGACTTTAACGGCTGTCCTTGTGGTCAATAGCACTAACTTCGGCGCCTTCCACCTCGGCTCAAGAGGACTCGTCCTGTCAAAGTTCCTTATTAAAATATAATCCCCAGGAGCGATGGAGTGTTCCTTGACCTGGGTGTTGTCAGGGAAGGCGGCGGCAACCTGCGAACGACAAGAGAGTAGTGCAGACATCAAGGAAGCCAGGTAATCTGTCAATATGTTACTATCAACATCAGTAATCTTTTTAGGCATCGGAGTGCCCCACATATTCGGTGGTCTACCAAAGACCACTTCGTAAGGGGATAAGCCAGTTCTAGAATGGGCTACCATTCGCATGTAAAAGAGGGCAACCGGCAGGGCTACCGTCCAATCTACACCTTTTTCTGCACAAATCTTTGCTAGTTTTGTCTTTAGGGTCTGATTGTGCCTTTCTACAAGGCCTGCTGCTTCAGGATGTCGCACACAATGAAACTTCCAGGCATACCCTAACAGAAGGGACACCTGCTTCATGAGTTCAGAGGAGAAAGGCTGACCGTTGTCGGAATAAACGACACGCGGTAATCCATAACGTGGGAAAAATTCTCGCACCAATTGTCTGGCGGTAGTTACAGCAGTATAATCAGGGACTAGATAAGCTTCTGTCCATCTTGTGAGTGCATATACAACTACCAGAACATATTTGTAACCTCTACATCTGTTCATTTGGATATAATCCATTTGGAGGACTTCAAAAGGATGGTCAGGTGGAGAGAATCCACCTTGTTCCACCGGAATGCCTTTACCTGGATTGAATTGGCAACAGATCATACATGTTCTGACTTTTTGTTTCGCTGCTGCACGCAGGTGCTTGTTGAACCAGATATTCTGTAAGCTGTCTAGCATTGCTTTCTCTCCTAAGTGTGCAGGACTATGTGCGGTATTTATGATCACTTGTACCATTGAATCAGGAAGAAACAATGTTGCTTTGCCCTTAGTCATCCAACCCTGATCAGTCAGTACCCCTCCTTGTTCCGACCATTTCTTTAATTCGTCTAGAGTAGCATGTGTCTGTATGTCTTGTACATCCCTGGAAGGATCCCTTACTGTCATGGCTTTGGTTATTGATGGTATCTGTGAGTTCGTCATGTCTAGTGGGGTCTGAGCTGTCTGTTTAGCAGTTCGGTCTGCCAGATCATTGCCTTGAGAAATGGTATCTGTGGCTTTAGTATGTGCTTTGCATTTCAGGATAGCTATGGCTGTCGGTAAATGTATCGCTTCCAGAAGGGCTTGTATAAGGGGGCCATGCTGTATCTTGGCCCCGTGAGAGGTCAAGAAACCTCTTTCTCTCCATAGTACTCCAAAATCGTGAACTACCCCGAATGCATATTGTGAATCGGTGTAAATGTTTACTCTCAAGTGCTTAGCTCTTATGCATGCTTGTGTCAGAGCGACAGTATGTCTATTCTTTTAGTCTCTATGATTTCAGTAGCAGTGGTTAGTGCATACGCTGCCACTAATTCTCCCGCCCCCGTCCTCATGCATGAGCCGTCAACATAGAGTGTTAGGTCAGGGTCTGGGAGTGCAACATCTGTCAAGTCTTGTCGTGGTTTAGTCACGGTATGTATCACTTCAACACAGTCATGTGGTGGAACGTTTTCTGTACTAGAGGGCAAAAGAGTAGAGGATTCAGTATGTTGCATCGTCTGATCTCTATGTGTTGTTGAAATAACGTCAGCTCATAACCTGTCAGTCTTGCTATAGTCAGGTGTTGGGTTTGTGTCCGGTTCAAGAGAACCTCCACTGCGTGCGGTACTTGTACTGTCAGGGGGTGGCCCAGCACTATCGAGTCACTTTGTCTTATGGCTAAGGCCGTTGCTGCAACAGATTTTAGGCACGCAGGCAAAGCCTGGGCTACTGGGTCCAATGTACTAGAAAAATAAGCGCAGGGCTTGTTTTTTCCTGCATGATCTTGTGTGAGGACAGATAGTGCTGTTCCATCCCGCTCTGTCACAAAAAGCATAAAAGATTTGTAATCAGGGGTCGCTAAAACTGGTGCTTGACATAAAGCTCTTTTTAATTCTTCAAATGCCACAGTGTGTTCTTGTGTCCAAGGGAGGACATTAGTAGAAGCTGCCTCCTGTGTCGTCAACTGTATTAGGGGCCTGGCTATGTAAGCATACTGGGGAATCCACTGCCTGCAATATGAAGTGAGGCCAATGAATGCACGTACCTCCTTTTGTGTCTTGGGCTGTGAAAGGCCAGAAATCAATTGACTACGTTCCGGTGTCAGTCGCCTACCCTCCTTGGATAGCAAGTGCCCAAGGTACGCCACTTGCTGTTCACAGAATTGTAACTTCGAAGGGGACACTTTGTGCCCCTTGTCAGCCAGAAAGTGTAAAACCGTGAGTGATGCATCTTCACAGTCAGTTTCTGATCTTGCTGTGATGAGGATGTCATCTACGTACTTTATCAGTGCTGTAGTGGTAGGCATATGAATACTGTCTAGTTGTCTTTTGAGTGCCTGACTGTAGATGCTAGGACTCTCTGTGAAGCCCTGTGGTGCTCTTGTGAATCTGAAGCTGCGGCCTTTTAAACTGAAACCAAAAAGATATTGGCTGTCTGGATGTATTGGGATACTGAAAAATGCGTTCTTCAGATCGATAACTGTAAAGAACGTAGCCTCTGCATCAATAGCAGTCAATAATGAAGAAATGTCCGGGACCACCGGGTACTGTGGGACTACACATTTGTTCAATTCTCGCAGGTCCACAACTAATCTATAGACAGGTGGTGCTTTGGGATCAGTTCGCTTAAGAATAGGAAGAACAGGTGAGTTGCATACGTTGGAATCAGTCTCCACCACCACCCCTTGTGCAATGAGTTCGTCGATTAATTTCAGTAACCCTACTTCAGCCTCAGGTGGGATCTTGTATTGTCGTATCCGTGGCAGCACTACTCCTGCTTTGAGGGTGACCTGGTGTGGTGTAATGTTCATAAAACCTACGTCAGTCGGACCTTGTGCCCATAGGTGCTGTGGTACAGTTTGGAGCCTGATGTCAAAATCTTTTATTACAAAATGTCCCTTGAAAGCACGTAAATACAGTCGCACTCCTTCTGGCGAGCAACAGATAATTGCTCCCAGTTCCTTTAATGTCTTTATACTAAGTAAGTTTTCTGGACATGATTTAGTAAGCAGTAAGTCTGTTGTATGTATCAGTGGACCAACTCCTAAAGAGACTGGTTCCGAAACCTCATTAATAATTGGCTTTCCTGAAAAACCCAGGGATATGCTCTTTGAGCCCGAGAGGGGTGCCCCTGGAACCTCGGAATGACTGATGGTAGTTCTACTCGCCCCAGTGTCGATCAAAAACTTTTTATCCTGTCCCAGTAAACGTGCATGTACATAGGGACCCTCTTGGTCCACAGGAACTGGAATAAGGGGCAAGTCGAATTCCCTCTCTAGGCTGCTTCATGAATATGCTTGGTATTCTGGATAGTTAGGTTGAGCGTGCTGATACATTTGTGCTGCAGCGTGGGTGGGTGCAGGTGCATGGACTGGCGGTGGCGGCGGTGGAAACGTATCTGATGTCTGATGCGTGTTATTTTCCTTGGGAGGATATGGACGTGGCTTTGTTTTACCTATAGCTATATTGTGTTTCAGGACTGCACATTCATTTACGTAGTGGCCTGGCTTCTTGCAATCAATCAATCAATCAAGCCATTTATAAAGCGCACTACTCACCCGGAGGGTCTCAAGGCGCTAGGGGGGGGGGGTGCCGCGACTGCTCGAACAGCCAGGTCTTGAGCTTCTTCCTGAAGGAGAGGTGGTCTTGGGTCAGGCGCAGGTCGGTCGGGAGGGAGTTCCAGGACTTGGCGGCCAGGTATGAGAAGGACCTTCCTCCTGTTGTCGCTCTTCGGATGCGGGGGACAGCGGCGAGGGCGTGGCTGGCTGATCGGAGATGGCGTTTGGGAGCGTAGAAGTTGAGGCGGTTGTTGAGGTAGCTCGGGCCTTGGTCGTGTAGGACTTTGTGTGCGTGGGTGAGGAGACGGAAGGTGATTCTCTTGTTGACGGGGAGCCAGTGCAGGTCTCTCAGATGTCCGGAGATGTGGCTGCTTCGGGGGATGTCGAGGATGAGTCTGGCTGAGGCGTTCTGTATCCGCTGGAGTCTCTTCTGGAGCTTGGCGTTCCGGCGTAGAGGGCGTTGCCGTAGTCCAGTCGGCTGGTGACAAGGGCCTGTGTGACCGTCTTCCTGGTCTCGGTGGGGATCCACCGGAAGATCTTCCGTAGCATGCGCAGGATGTTGAAGCAGGACGAGGAGACGGCGTTGACTTGTCTGGTCATCGAGAGGGAGGAGTCCAGGATGAAGCCCAGGTTTTGTGCGTGGTCTGTCGGTTTGGGTGCGGTGCCCAGGGCGGGGGGCCACCAGGAGTCGTCCCAGGCGGAGGGTTGGAGCCCAGGATGAGGACTTCCGTCTTGTCTGAGTTCAGTTTCAGGCGGCTGGTCATCATCCACTCGGCTACGTCTTTCATCCCTTCGTGGAGGTTGGCTCTGGCGGCGGCGGGGTCGTTGGTCAGGGAGAGGATCAGCTGGGTGTCGTCGGCGTAGGAGATGATGTTGAGGTTGTGTTGGCGTGCGATGGCCGCAAGGGGGCTCATGTAGACGTTGAAGAGGGTGGGGCTGAGTGAGGATCCTTGGGGGACGCCGCAGATGACTTCGGTGGCCTCTGACTTGTACGGTGGTAGGCGGACTCTCTGTGTCCTTCCGTCGAGGAAGGAGATGATCCATTCCAGTGCCTTCTCCTGGATTCCGACGTTGCTGAGGTGCTGCACTAGGGTGCGGTGGCAGACAGTGTCAAATGCCGCGGAGAGGTCTAGGAGGATGAGGGCCGCTGTTTCTCCGTTGTCCAGCAGGGCTCGGATGTCATCGGTGGCAGCGATGAGGGCGGTCTCGGTGCTGTGGTTGGCTCGGAAGCCAGACTGTGAAGGGTCGAGGGATCCATTCGTCTCGAGGAAGGCGGCCAGCTGCTTGTTGACGGTCTTCTCGATGACTTTGGCTGGAAACGGGAGGAGCGAGATGGGGCGGTAGTTCTTGAGTTCGGTGGGGTCCGCTGTTGGTTTCTTTAGTAGAGCGCTGAGTTCGGCGTGCTTCCAGCTCTCAGGGAAGGTGGCGGTGTCGAAGGAGGTGTTGATGATGTCTCGCAGGTGGGGTGCGATGACAGCGTCGGCCTTGTTGAATACGTGGTGAGGGCAGGGGTCGGTCGGAGATCCGGAGTGGATAGAGTTCATCGTGTGGATGGTGTCTTCTGTGTTGATGGGTCCAGGCGCTGAGGGTGGTGGTGGGGGGCGTTGGTGCGGTCGTGGGGGGCGTTGTTTGTGGGATGAAGCTGTTGTGTATGTCAGCGATCTTGTTGTGGAAGTAGGAGGCGAGGGAGTTGCAGAGGTCTTGCGATGGGGTGATGTTGTTGTTTCCGGCGTTGGGGTTGGAGAGCTCTTTCACGATGTTGAAGAGTTCCTTGCAGTTGTGTGCGTTGTTGTCCAGCCGGTCCTTGAATGCAGTTTTCTTGGTGGCGTGGATAAGTTGATGGTGCTTCCGGGTGGCGAGCTTGAGGGTGGTCGTGTTGTCCGGTGTTGGCTCCTTTCTCCAGGCTTTCTCGAGGGCTCGGCAGTTCTTCTTGGAGCTCTTGAGTTCGTCGGTGAACCATGGGGCCTTCTTGCTGCCGGGTCTGTTGGGCGGGGTCCTCAGTGGGGCGAGTTCATCCGCGCAGGTGCTGATCCACTTCGTGAGGTTGTCGGCGGCCTGGCTGGGGTTCGCTGAGCTGGCTGGGGGGTGCTGTCTCAGGGAAGCGGCGAGCTGGTCGGCTGTGATCTTGTTCCAGCTTCTTCGAGCCTCCTGTTGCTGGTGGTGGTGGATCGTGGTTCTTCTGAAGGTGAAGTGGACGCAGCTGTGGTCCGTCCAGTGGAGTCCAGTGGCGTGGCTGAAGGCGATGTCTTTGCTGGATGAGAAGACGGCGTCGAGTGTGTGTCCGGCGAGGTGGGTGGGGGTGGACACCAGCTGCTTGAGTCCGAGGTTGGCGAGGTTATCGAGCAGGGTGGTGGTGTTGCGGTCGTTGTTGTTCTCCAGGTGGAAGTTGATGTCCCCCAGGAGGATGTAGTCAGCGGAGGGGAGGGCGTGCGAGCTGATGAAGTCGGCGATGTCTTCGCTGAATGTTGTGCGTGGTCCCGGGGGTCGGTAGATCAGGGTGCCTCTGAGGGTGGTCTTGGGGTCGGTGTGGATCTGGAAGTGTAGGTGTTCGGCGGTAGTCAGGGTGTCGTCGGTGTTGGTCGTGATGCGGATGGTGTTCTTGTGGACGATGGCGATGCCTCCTCCAGTCTGGTTGTCGCGGTCTCTCCGGGTGATCTTGTATCCCTCTGGGATGGCGATGGCGATGTCGGGCGCTGAGGAGTCGTTCATCCAGGTTTCCGTGAGGAAGGCAACGTCTGGGGATGTGGTGTCGAGGAGGTTCCAGAGTTCGATGGCGTGTCTGTGGACGGATCGGGTGTTGAGCAGGATGCACTTGAGGTGGTTGCTGCTGGTGTTCGGCTTGGCGGGTGCTGGTGCGGGGCAGGTCCAGATGCAGGTGAACTTGCAGGCGAGGCAGCTGAAGGGTCCGTGGGTGCGTCTCGGGGTGGCTTGGTGGCATCCCGGGGTTCGGCCGGTGTTGAGTGCGTTGAGGGTGGCGGCGTTGTACGTCTGGCGGGTGGGCTGGGGTCCTCGGGGGCCAGGGGTTCGGGCGCTGGGCGCGGGCCAGGCACGGACGGGCACAGACGGGCTTACCTTTGGCGCACCTTCGGCGCACAATCGGCGCGCCCGCTGCGCGTCAACGCTGCGCGTGCGCACGGTCGCCATTTATGGCGAAGTGCAGAGAGGGAGGAGCAGCTGGGAGGCGGGAGCGGGGAGGAAGGGGGCGTGTCCACACTCCCGGCGGCGGGAAGCGGGTAGCGGGGATCGGGGCGGGTGGGCGCAGGGGACAACAGTACAGGGGGGGGCAACAATCCTAGCAAGGAGAGCAAGAAACTAACAAAAATACAGTACAATCAGGCGAAGCGACAGAAAGGCAGGGAAGCGGGAAACAACGAGCGGCGGCGGGGGAGCGTGGCCCGAAGGCGGGAGGCTCAGGAAGGCAGAGAGCAGCGGCAGGCAGGCGGAGGGCACACGCGACAGCTGGTGGCCGTGCGGCGCGGGGGTGTCCTATGAATAGGTCACACTCACCTGCGCTGCACGGTCGCCATTTATGGCCAAGTGCAGGGAGGAAGGAGCAGCTGGGAGGCGGGAGCGGGGAGGAAGGGGGCGTGTCCACACTCCCGGCGGCGGGAAGCGGGGATCGGGGCGGGTGGGCGCAGGGGACAACAGTACAGGGGGGGGCAACAATCCTAGCAAGGAGAGCAAGAAACTAACAAAAATACAGTACAATCAGGCGAAGCGACAGAAAGGCAGGGAAGCGGGAAACAACGAGCGGCGGCGGGGGGGCGTGGCCCGAAGGCGGGAGGCTCAGGAAGGCAGAGAGCAGCGGCAGGCAGGCGGAGGGCACACGCGACAGCTGGTGGCCGTGCGGCGCGGGGGTGTCCTATGAATAGGACACCCCCGTCGTGTTTGTGTTTGTGTTTGCCGGTGTCGATTGGGCCACCAGCATCTTCATCTTTGTGTCTTTCATGCGTCTCTTTTCCTGGTCGTGTTCTTCTCTAATTCTGTTTTGGTGATATTGTAACATTTGTAACATTTGGGAAGGGCTGTTTGCTTGCCAAGTACTTTCAACCTTCAGTACCCTATACTTAATCTCGGGTAGGGAATTTTCTACTAGTTTGCTTACGAAAAGATGGGGATATGATTCGCTACCGGGCTTAAGGCCACTATTGATAGTAAAACATTTCTCAAACCTAGAGTAAAAATCGCTTGTGTCCTCGTCTGGTTTCTGCTTACAGGCTGAAATAGCATCCCAGTCTTCCTTTTTAGTAACTAATAATCTAGGCAAAACTTGTACAAGGAGTTCAGGTAATTCTTTAGCTCGGGGACCCAGACCAACCCCCGCGGCTCTGGCTGCATCCTCCCTTTCCAACACATCCCAGCTAATCTTATTCTCTCCCACCTCCCAGTCCTTTTCTTTAAGCTTCTCGTAAATACCAGCAGGCAATAGTACTTTTAATAACTTTAGAATGTCAGCATATGTATACTCTCCTAAGCGGAGAATGTCTTTTAGTTCTCGGTGAAAACCCCCCGGGTCTTTATCATGGGAGGGCAACATCTTTTTCATTTCCAGTATCTCTAATTTTGACAAGGGGGTGTAGACATACACCCGTTGTAGCACATTGTTTGTATCCTTTACAGGATGAACCTCTCGTAGGGGGTTCAGCTTGTCGTATAACTGTCGTCTATCTTGGGGTGGAGCGGGAAGCAGGGACCTAGTCACGAATTCTATATATTTGTGTCGCTGATCTAGGATGACATTAATCAATTCAGTACCCATGTTCGTCCACCTGTCTAGTACTATGTCGTCCAGCAACTTATACAATGGACCGGGATCAGAATATTGACTCTCATACAACGTAATCAAATGTTGGACCATGTAAACACCAGCTATGCGCTGTTCGTTCGGTGGGAGGCTCAAGAACGTTTGGGCTACTATATCATTATTATATGTATCATATTGGGACACCCACAGGGTGGCTGACCGTGCTAATTCATTTTCGGTCGGGGTGAGGGGCTGGTCGTTACCTATCCATTTATTCAGGGCCTTTTCGGTAATTTGGAATAAACTTTCAAGGGAATATCTTTCTTTTATAGCCGTTCCCTGTTTACGGTAATTGAGGCCCTTGGGCCTCTCGAACCGTCGGGCATGGCCCACGTATAGTACTTTGTCTTTGTCCCCGGCTTCGTCATCAGAGGATGACTCAGCCTTTCCGTCCGGTCCTGCTTTGTGTGAGGCTATTATTGCCTTTCGGATTTTGGTCAACATGCTGTCTGTCTGTCCTGATTTATCATGCTGACCGGCATCTATATGATCACTCCAACCTATATAACAAGGATGTACGTCCCCGTCACCTTCGTCTTTTTCCCTGATCAGACAGTTAATTAGGAAACGAAGGATATAGTTCTTAATAATTACTTTTCTGTTTTGTGTGGCCTCTGCTATGCACTCAGGACCCTCCCCTGTTCTTATGAATTTGTACATTTTCTTTAGGTCTTTATCCATATCTGGTAATTTTTCCAAATATGCGACTGCTCGTCTAAGTCTTAGTGAAATCACGAGCATATTGCCCTTTCCTGGATCTGGATCGTATATACATTCGGAGATGTCAACTTTTACAGTTGGCCCCCCTCCTGATGCTGTCCCGGATCCCTCCCCGCCGTCCTCGAGCTCCTGGAGCTGGGCCTGTGTTGGGGGTGCAGGGAAAGATCCGTCTAGGTATGCTGGTGGGGATTCCTCTAGGTAGGTGTTAATAAACGCTTCGGACGCTGTTGGTCTTATTTTTCGGGGTACTTGCGGTGGCACTCTAACGGGTCTTTCTACTGGGGCCACTCTTGCTAGTTCCTCTGAAAGGACGGGATAAATACCAGCAACGTCAGTATTTCTTTCTCTTTCAGCCTGTTCTCTTTTGACCCGCTCCCCTTCCTCCTGTAACTTCTTTTCTTTGGCTTTTTCAGACTCCTGTCTACTTCTCTCTGCTTTGTGGAACTCTTTCTCTGTTCTTCTATGTGACTCATTGCGCCAAAACTCAATGGCATCCTTCTGAGCAGGTCTACATTTTCTCTTCCATAGCTCTTCCTCTACCTTCATAATGCATTCCGCATCCCACGTTCCCGTAATAGGCCATCTATACTGTGTCTCTAAATCCTTTGTGTAATCCACCCATAGCTCTAAAAACAACACGGCATCTAAACCATGTTTACAGTACATGAAATGTCCAGGTGTGTCTCTAGGCGGAATGTTAACTGATTCCTCTAGTACACCTTTCCTGGTACATATTTTACGCAGTTTCGAAAACAACGGCATGTTGAAATGTAACCAAAAAACTAAAAATCACAATGAAACAATCTTACATACAAACCTGACACATTCAAACCTAACTGAACCTGACTAAGACAACAACATTCATACAGTTGAATCGGTGCACCTGAATACTTGAATACTTGAATACTTGAATACTTGAATACTTTATGCATGCACTTGAATACTTGAATACTTGAAAACTTTATGCACTGGAATACAGCACAACCATACCGGTCTCACAAGTGAGACACGTCTTTACCGTGTTCATTAAATGAACCCGTCTTTATGCAACCCCCATGAAACTTACCGGGAAGCAGGACTTGAAGGCCTCGGACACTCGACGCTGCGCAGGAATGGCGTATCTTTGGTGGATCTCTAGAAACCTCGGACACAGCTCTCTCGCAGGGTGGTCTCTGGGTCGGGACGATCCGCAATCCTCACCGCCTCGTATGGATGCCTGGTCGCAGTCCGTCTCCTTCGTTGGCCTGAGGGAGTTGGCGGGAAAACCCGCGACGTGTACACTTGAAGTCCGTCACGGCTGTAGAAGGGGGCAAAACTGGACCTTCATCTCCGGCGCGTGGGGAAGGGGATTCGTCCCTGTTCGGGCGCCATTAAATGTCGTAAATAAAGTATTACGCACTCATAATTTCTATAGGTATCAATAGGATCATGCATAAAGCAAGAGGCTGAGTCCGTGGTATCAGGTTCAAAAGGGCTTTATTCCAATAACTCGAGTTATAGGGAGAATGGTTCCATCACCACAAGGGATCAGGAAGGGTCTTCTGAAACCTTATTCACAGAGTACAGTATATATACATTCAATATTATACGTAAGCAGGAGCGCTTCAGGCAGAGCAAAAGAGAATGAGATAAGAGCATGTGGGCGTGTAAGTAGGCGTGAAGGTGGGCGTCCATGTGGGCGTCCACTTGATGAGTCATAGGTGAGTGTCATAGGTGGGTGGGTACCTGGAGGGGGTTGCGTGATCAGCTGGAACTTTACTGGAACTTTGCCTTACTTGTGCTCAACTCGAGCATGACGTGTAACTGACGTGTAACTGGGGGAAGGCTGCTGTGCAGTCAGGGAGTCTGGGAGAGAGGCCTTCAGTGTCAGGACGACCAGCACATCTTGTATTATCTGATATCTAAAGTCCGGAGCAGGAACTGATCTGTGACATAGGTTGCCCATCACCAAGAGCCGATGTGGCTTCTATTTCTTTATTCACTGCGTGGGCCTTACATGGGGGCTATGGGCTTTTCACTGACGTGAGCTTTGCAATCACACAAAAGGAGACAGAAAGGCTAGGCTCTATCCTTTGCAGACGGGTTTTGTTTATTCCTCCTTTTCCAGGCAGGAATGTGATTCAGTAGGAGTAAGCAGATAACCGTGCTCAATACTATCTCGGTACCCCGGACTGGGCCCCTTTGGCTGAGGCCCAACTGTGCGAGGCCAAGGATACGCAGCTGCAGCTCTCAGAGCGTCTGAGGCCTGAAACCTCTTTTCGGGCTCCGGCTGAGCCACAAAATGGGCTTTCATGAAAATGACACGAGTGCAGGAAAACATGATGCAAAACGTGTAGGCCTCAGTGCAGATTTGTCGTTTCTCTCATGGGAGACTTGATGGCAGGCCATGTTATAGCATAGGCATCATGGTTGACAGGCCATGGAGGGAAAATGCATGGCGTACATGCATGAGCACAAAAACGTTGGGGAACACATAGGGGACACATAGGCTTTGTCATAATCTCTATTTTTCTCAAACAAGCTACTGAAAACGCAGCAACACCTATTGCCACGCAGTGGAAGGCCCTTTGCAAAGGTTGACTGGTCACCTATCTGTTGCTTAAGACTACATTTTAATGTTAAACTGCTACTAATGAGGTGCAACCAATGCCCAGACAGTGTTAACAAATGTAAAATTGCAAAATAATGAAGTAATATTATCACAAAATGTGGTGCATCACGCCGCATAATTTGCTGTTTTGTGCTGCGTAATTTAGTCAGCCCTGCCATATAATTTGGCTGCCTCCTCCTGCATAATTCCCGATTCCAGTGACTAATAACATTTCCCTCCAGAAGCACTTGATGCTTGGATGTGCAATTTAGCGCCCATCCCACCTCCCCGCACCACACCTGGTTGCATGCCAGCCCGCTGCCTAGCCTTGCCTTCCTCTAGACCTATATCTGTATTTACATTCAAAGGTATAGGTCTATCACAATTATGAGGAGTAGCAGCGATTATTCTGCACCATGATTGATTGTGTCGAAACACCAGGATTTAACAAGCATTTGCAATGCAATAGGTCTCGCATTTACGAGAGTTTAAGCTATAGGCATTGTAAATGAAAATGCTTTTTATTTATGTTTCAAAAAGGTAAACAAAAATAAAAGGCATTGTTATTTCCAATGTCAATAGCTCAAACTCACGTAAATGCGAGACCTATTGCATTGCAAATCCTTGTTTCACCTGCTCACAGTAAAACTTGTTCTAAGGGTACCAGGATGTGTGCGCCGGCCTGCAGGTCTGGTTGCTGGCCCGCAGCTGAAGAGGGGTGTGAGTATGCTGCATTCACAGGTTTGAGTCCCGGAAGGTCGGACCTAGCTCTTCACACTCGTAGAGAGATGACGTTAGTGAGGTGGGTTGGATAATAAGACAGGCGTTCAAAGCGAGTTCACTTTGTGTGCATATATGTTAATAGCGTCAATAATACGGGTTTTCTGCATATTGTTTATGTTGGACTTGGCCCTTTTTGCAGGGTCATCCCTGAACTTTTTGCCTTCCTCCTGTATTATTTCTGACCTGTTGTTGGCTGTTTTATGACTCTGGGCACTTTACCACTGCTGATCAGTGCTAAAGTGCATATGCTCTCCCTATTGTAAATTGATGTATGAATTGGTGATTCCATAATTGACTGATTTGGTTTACTTGTCAGACTCTAGTACAGTGCACTGAGTGTGCCCAGGGCGTGTAAATCCAAATGCTGCTAGTGGGCTTGCAGCACTGGCTGTGCCACCCACAGAAGCAGCCTGTAGAAGTGTGTCTAAGGCCTGCCATTGCAGAGCCTCTGTGCAGTCTGGTACTGTCATGCTGACTGGGCAAGTGCATCCACTTGACAGTCCCTAAACCTTCCCTTTTCTTCATATCAGACACCCCTATGGTAGGCCCAAGGGCAGGGTGCATCGTAAGTATAAGGTAGGACATGCCCTGGTGTGTGTTGCATGTCCTAATAGTGAATTACAGCCATTTTCGTTTTTCACTATTGCAAGGCTACCTGTACTCCATAGGCCAGAATGGGCAGTTTGGTTATTACATCTTATAATCTTAACTAATCCTAACTGTCTCAGGGAACACGGTAGAAATTCGAATTTAGTATGCCTGAACTCAGAATGATAAAATACATCTTTTAGTGAAGTTGGTTTTAACATTCTGTGTTTGAAAATACCACTTTTAGAAAGTAGGTATTTTCTTGTCTAACCATTCAAACCTGCCTCTGCTAGGTTGTGTATTCCTTGTCTGGAGTTTGAGTGACAGGGCTGGGGGATTCCAGGAGACAGGGTGAGTCCGCCCAGTGGTGAATAGAGAGATCTGCATCTAGATGGGAGGAAGGGGTTGCACCTTGGACCTGAATAGGACAGTGCCTGCCCCCCACAGTGCTGGCTCCACCTCCTGTGGGGCGTCTGATGTTTCTGCCCTGCACTGTGAAAGAAAAGAAGAAGTCATGTAAACAGAGTGCTCCAGAACTGGTTTGGACTGGGCAAAGGCCCCTCTGCCCTCAGAGGACAAAGGATTTTGGGGTATAAATATTGGGACCCTGATCCCAAGAAATGAGGTCACTTTTGGAATAAGAAGAAACCTTTACTGAGGAGCGGAACCTGAAGAAACTGAGGAGAGACTATCCCTAAGCTCAAGTGCTGCTTGGGGGATTGGCCTGCAGTGGTTTGCCTGACTGCCAAAGGAAGGAGAAGAGACTTTGTTTGCTTATTTCAACTTGTAAGGATCTCAAAGGGCTTGGAACAGAGTTTGCCTCCTGCTGAAGTCTCAGGGACAACAGACTTAAACCTCCAGCTCCCCAGAGTTCTTTGGAAGTACCTGCTGCTGTTTTGGGCCTTCTGAGGGACTGCATGTCGCAAGGAGCTGGAAGCGCGACTCAACGAAGCCAAAGCGTGTCGCCGTCGCTGCTGCTGCCGTCGCACTTCTGAACAAGGGTGTCACCGCTGGAGTTGTCGCACTGCACCGCATCGAGAGAAGCGTCTCGCAACGAAGAGGAAGCATGTCGCCGTCGCTGCTGCCTGCACCGCATCGAGAGAAGGGTCTCGAAACGACAACAGACTTCAACCTCCAGCTCCCCAGAGTTCTTAGGAAGTGCCTGCTGCTGTTTTGGGCCTTCTGAGGGACTGCGTGTTGCAAGGAGCTGGAAGCGCGACTCAACGAAGCCGAAGCGTATCGCCGTCGCTGTTGCTGCCGTCGCACTTCTGAACAAGGGTGTCGCCGCTGGAACTGTCGCATTGCACCGCATCGAGTAAAGCGCCTCGCATCCCAAGAGAAGCGCGCCGCCGTTAGAGCTGCCGCATTTCTGAACAAGGATGTCGCCGCTGTAGTTGCCGCATTGTGCGGAAGCTTCACGCAAACTGGGAGAAGAGTGTCGCAGCTGAAGCTGTTGCCGTCGTACTTCTGAACAAGGGTGTCGCCGCTGCAGTCCACGCATCGAACCGAGAACTTCTCGCATCCCCGGAGAAGCGTGCCGCATCCAGAAGATCTTCACGTCTTTATTTCTTTGCACCAGAACTTTGCCGCATTTCCATCGCTGTGACATTACTTGTCGTGGAAGCGCAACACATCGTAAGGTACATTGACACAAAGTGTTGCATCTTAAGAACTGAACTGATCAAAACTAAAAACTACCATCTTAAAGTAATAGTATTGTGTATTTTTGTCGCTTATGGTCTTGTGGTAAATCTATATAAAGTATACTTAATTTTGATATAAAACATTGTGTGGTGTCCATCTGTAGTGTTGTCACTTGGTTACTGTATGTGGTCACAAATGCTTTACACACTGCCTCTGAGATAAGCCTGTCTGCTCGTGCCAAGCTACCAAGGGGGTGAGCAGGGGTTATTTTAGGAGTGTACCCCCCTTACCCTGACTAGAGGCAAGGGTCCCTATTTGTCACAAGTACCTACCTGTGCCAACTAGAGACCCCCAAATCTAACAGTTTACATTACTGGGGGGGGGAGGGGTTTAAACCCAGCGCAGCCATAGCATGCAGTAGAGTGCAGACTTCTTCTGAAACAAACCTCTGTCTCAACAAACCAAACAGCAGTGCACACAGACAACTGTTCCATACAACAGCTTTAGTCTGGATCACAAAGCGCTAAATACAGCAGCGTGGGCATGGCCTGACTCGCAGGCAAGACAGGGTTCGTAGAGGTGCAGAGCTGCGCTATATCTGACACAAACAGAAGGATGAGACTCGAGGATACGCGGTGCTGGTGCGGGGGGGTGCTGCCCATACAGTATCGTGTACTGCGTGCTGCTCTCCAATTAACCAAGCCCGGGCTCTGTGGGAGTAAATGAGCCCATGCAGAGGCAGCGGTCGGGAACCAGGTGCTAATGTTGCTTGTGTACCGACTAAGCATCACGTTGATAAATAAGCTCCGAGGAGATACATAATGAATCAAGTGAGGTGATAAATCTTGGAAAAGGCCCCACGTTCTCAGATTACATCCTGCCTCTTCTCCGTGATTGGCAATTTGGGCTCCAGTAACTCAGCTCAGTCACACTGACGTGTCCAGTCCCGCGAGGCTGCAGGCTACATGATGCCAACGCAGTTGGCACTCGTCAAACGTGGGCCAGATTGCACACATTTTACACCCAGGCTGGGCACCCGTTTCTCATTCATCGAACCGACAGACCGGGAAAAGTGGTCGGCATTAGCTCTGCTCTGGTCGGTCGAATGAAATGTTATATTTGCTCTGGGATGTCCACGTCATTGACGGCTGAAACTGTACCGTGCACCGGTGTAAATAGACAACAAGCCCTATTTCAAGTCGGGGGCAGTGAGTATGAGGCTAAGGAGGACATGTTAGGGGGCACCTCTGCCCCGGATTCATCATAACAGCCCAGTCCCATCGTCCGCTCCAGTCCTATCTATCCCCGCACCCATTTTTTAAAATGGTAAAAAGCTCACCTTTTTGTTATATCACTGGCAGTGCTCTATGACATGCATAACCTGATTTTTCATCCGCTGAGCTGCTGTGTAAAAACAACACAGTTCTATATCTGTTTGTGTCACCTATCGTGCGTGTGCCTAAACCCTTCTATTCAAAGCTGTTTACAAACTATTGTGCACCCGGCTGGAATGCCCGGGCAGGCGCGGTCATGTTTAAATGAAATAAAAATGAAGGCTGCTGTTCCAAACTGTGCCAGAGTCGAGGACACACACAATAACAGTCCGCGCATTTACAAAAACAAGAACGAACCGAGATGAGGCAGAGGTGCCGTTTTAGTGTTGTACGGCGCGCTGAAAGTAAAAACAAAATGAGTGGAGCATGCGCGCGCGCCACAGGGAGACATGTGGTTTCAATTATCTCGCCTGTGTCTGGGCACGATTATTGAAACCACATGGTCGGGGGTGCGCGTAATAGACACCAATAGGCCATGGGCGGAGCAATGCGCCCGTCTTTGGCCAATTGCGTGCTGTCTTTAATAAAAAGACGCACGCAAAGGCCAATAGCGTGGCCCAAAAGGAAAAGCACATGCACAAGCGTGTGCGAATCCTAGGGCGAATTTGAAACCCCGTACAAGAAGTCTCTCGCTGCGCGAGCAGTGCTGAGCACTGCAACGATAGGCACGAGACCTAAAAAGGAAAAACTCTAAGACAAGCTTTAGGAAGTGCTACTAGGATGTGGGAAAAATATGTTGCATGCCTCTTTTTTAAACACCTGAAAGCTTGTAGTTTAGGCGCCTGCGATAGGTCTTTTTGGGTTTGGCATGTAATGCTGGCAAACATATGTAGGTCTACTGTAAGGGGCTTTGGTTCAGCCTCCTTCAGCGACTGGCCTTATTTTATTATTTTTTAGCTCAGGAGACTTCAGCCATTGGGTTAATACATTGTCAGTGACTTCTTGGAATAACCTACACAAGTATTTGACCCTCAAGCTCTTTCTATTGACTGTATGGATTTATCCTCCCACCCTATTAGAATGTACAAGGAACTATTTGCAAGTGAAAAATACACTTCGTTGTCACACATTTCATTTTTTTTATCTCATCCATCCTTTGTATAGACAAAGCAATATGTTTGTGAATGTTCTTTAACATTCCAATGCGTGTTCTCTTTGCTGTAACTTTGTAAACAGGCACATTATGTGACAATATTTGTGTATTACATTAAACCTATGTAACTAGTTATATTGAGCGTATGCTCTAGTATATCATCTTATACTATAATTTTTTCTGAAACACGATTTGTAAAAAAAAAAAAAAATGCAAATGTTCCTCGTTTTAAATAGTATTCACAGAGCTTTATTTACATCTCTGGACTGTCATTCGGATTTTGCATTAGGACGGAAATATTTCTATGTTAAGTGCTCTGCCCCCCCACTCAGTCTGGTCCTGTGCAATACACACCTAATAATGAACAGAGCTGGACAGTGATGTGCAGAGGAGGTGTGGTGCTCAGACATTGTTCCTCAGCTCAGGAAAGACTGGTTTGAGGGTGCACCACAGACAGCACCTTGTGGGCCGTGCTGCTGGGTGGAGGTGGCTCTTGTTTTCTCCCACCACACTCCTGCAGCCCTCCACCTGCCACAGGTACAGGGTAACCATGCAAGGTGTTTGCTAGAATAAGCTGAGCCCAGAGATCAACTGGGGCCTACACTGTGTTCAGGTCCGGAGAAAGCTTAATATTGCATTATTCAGGATTACCATGAAAGCTAATCCAGCGGGCCCACAGCCAGCTCCATGTCCAGTGAATCGACTTTTGCCTTCCATGGTCTAATGCGAGCTATCGGAGCCAGCTCTACTAGACGACCGCCATTGCATAGATGGCTGGATCTGGTCCACACAGCATCTCTCCCGTTGGAGTCGGTTATAACAACCTGCGGAGAGCACACGCCCTCACTGCACCATGAGCCAGAGATAGTTTACCTTGAAGAGTGCCATCAAAGAACTCCCTCACTCCTCACTGCGCACAGCCCGCCATGCCTCCAGCATTAACATCTCATCCAGCGTTGTGTCCATTGCCTGGCTACAGACTAATTCCCCTGTCTGACTGTACGGATCCTGTCTAGCTACACATCCTTGTCTGGCAGTAAGTCTCGCGTCTGGTTGTATGTCTCCTGTCGACCTGCACATCCCTGTCCAGCTGTGTGTCCCGTGTCTGGCTGTATGTCTCGCATCTGGTTGTATGTCTCCTGTCTAGCTGCACATCCCTGTCAGGCTGTGTGTCTCCTGTCCGGGATTGTGTCTCCTGTCCACCTGCACATCCCTGTCCAGCTGTGTGTTACGTGTCTGGTTGTATGTCTCCTGTCCGGTTATATGTCTCCTGTCCAGCTGCACATCCCTGTCTGGCTGTGTGTCTCCTGTCTGGTTGTATGTCTCCTGTCCAGCTGCACATCCCTGTCTGGCTGTGTGTCTCCTGTCCGGCTGTATGTCTCCTGTCCAGCTGCACTGCCCGGCTGTGTGTCTCCTGTCTGGTTGTATGTCTCCTGTCCGGTTGTATGTCTCCTGTCCAGCTGCACATCCCTGTCTGGCAGTATGTCTCGCATCTGGTTGTATGTCTCCTGTCCAGCTGCACATCCCTGTCTGGCTGTGTGTCTCGTGTCTGGTTGTATGTCTCCTGTCCGGTTATAGGTCTCCTGTCTAGTTGTGTGTCTCCCGTCCGGTTGTATGTATCCTGTCCAGCTGCACATCCCTGTCAGGCTGTGTGTCTCCTGTCAGGTTGTATGTCTCTTGTCCAGCTGCACATCCCTGTCTGGCTGTGTGTCTCGTGCCTGATTGTATGTCTTGTGTCTGGCTGTGTGTCTCTGGTCTGGTTGTAGGTCTCCTGTCCAGCTGCACACCTCTTGTCAGACTGCAGCTACCCGCGGACCACGCAAGGGGCCATCCTAAGTGGGAGGCCCCTTTAGTGCCATTTGGGCACCAATTATGCGGTTTTAAAAAATGTGTCCTGCTGAGTAAGCCCTGGGATGATGTGCGAGAAACTGACTCGGCCGCAGATGGGCTGTGCGGACGGAGAGCTCTTTGAGGGGGTTCCGGCCGCCATATCTAGGTGGAACTAAGGTGATGAATGAACGCGATGCACTGTGTTGGTCACTGGATGGACATTGTTCCCGTGGGGCATTTCACGGTCGAAACTGGGTCCCCTGGACTCGCCATATCCCCCATGCATTGGCTGCGATAGTTGAGGGTGTAATGAAAATGAAACCAAAACCCCAGAAGCTCGTCAGAGGAGGTAAACATCGCCGCCATTTTCGCCAGGAAAGCTGAAAAAACAGGGGTCACTGAGAGAGAGGAGGGTGGGGCACACAGACGGTCCTAGCGTGAGGAAGCGGTAAAGAAATAAAGGGGTGGGCTGAGAAGCAAGTAAATAAGGAGCCCCACGCACAGCCCAGCCAAGTGTCTGTGAATTTAAACGGAAGCGCATGTTGAGGGGCAAAACAAGGCATCTGCTGCAGACACACTAAGGGGGACAAAGACACGGGAGCTGCGTGAAGAGGGGGAAGAGGCGACAAGTGCGGGGGCCCGGCATGCTACGTTTTGACACACATTGAGACGCCACAGCGAGCATTGGTTCCTGGGGCATAGGAGACAACAGGACCGGGGCTCCCCAGCGGCACCTGAATGAGTAAGAAAGCCCCCAAGCGGCCTGCCTGACTTCAAAATGGCGGCCACGGGGACATATACAAGCATCAATACCTCCGTGAATGCCAGAGACGGCGTGCAAGGTAATTAATGTGCAGTAGGGAAGGAGCAACTACAAGACTGGGGCCCAGAAGGGACAATAAGGGCAGATCAATCCTCTCCCAACGGGTGAACTGACAAAAGTTGTCCTCCTCTAAACTCTTAGGGTAATTGGGGGCAGTTCTGTCTGAGTTAGGAGTGAGAGGCATTCCTTGCC
The DNA here is from genome assembly GCF_964204655.1 of Triturus cristatus. NCBI lineage: Eukaryota > Metazoa > Chordata > Amphibia > Caudata > Salamandridae > Triturus > Triturus cristatus. Next base: position 655,459,712 of record NC_140579.1, read on the forward strand.
CCATTTCTTCACAGCTGCGCAGCACTTAGTGCCAGCTGCAACGTTTAGTTTTCCGCAAGTACGCACCCTGGACTTTCGCTGCATTGGCAGCAGCCCCGACATTCTGGACACAGGGCATTTGAGCCCCTTTGAGATGGTCAGTTGGCCAGGGGGACTGGGAGGGTTGTAGTGCGCCAGGTCCTAATGTGTTTATGTGGTGCTAGGAAATGTATTTCATGTAGTATGATTTAAGGACCCTGTTCTGGCCACCTCTAAATGTGTTTTTTATGATTATGAGGTTGTCTTGCATAATATGGTTTATGCTAGTGAGATTATGTTCCTCCCTGTGCTTTATGCCCCTAATGTTGGAGATACTTAGGAGGTTAGGGTCTAATATTAGACTGTTGAGATTATGGGCGTACAATGCGTTTGCCGCCTAATGTGATGCTGTGCATAATGTGGTTTATGTTACAGGCTGATGCTAGGTACAGTGATTTTCCTCTTACACGGCACCATCTTCAGTCCTATCTTGTTGAATCAGTCCTGTTCTGAATTAACAACCTGTTCCTAATCGCCTCACTTCCCTGACTGCACATTAGTTCAGATCTCTTCACCCGACGTCTGGAATATGTACCCCCTTCTTGTCCTTATACTTCTCCTCACCACCGCTTTCCTAGTAACACCCTTCTCATATCCCCTCCACCCTCCTCCTCCTCAGTTCCCCAACACGGCCACCACTCGAGTTAAGTCTGGAATGAATTGTTACAAAATCATTTACCCTTCTAACCTTACTAAAGCTTCAGCAAAACGTTTCAAGCATAACACCATTGAATGTTTCCCTGATTCCCTTTTTGTTGATCAATTTTACAATGGTCGTTATGGGAGGCTCAAAAACGATTTAATTTTTTTCACTCACAACATTCCCTCTTGGTCTACCAGCTTTTACAATTTCCTTAACGTCACCTCCTCCTCCTCTATCCCTCATGGGAAACAGCTAAAAATGTCCCCCTCTGCGTGTTTCAACGGCTCCCTCACTATTTCACTCTATAACAATGGTACTGTCATGATCCAAGCCAAAGACACCTGTCTCTCTCTCTTTGACCACCTCTTCCCTTCCCTACTCCCATTCCCTGCGACCGGGTTATCCCTTGACTCTTCATCTAGCGCCACCAATTACTCCCTATCTCCTCCCCTGACCCCCCCCACTCTCCAATAGGCTGCACCCTCGGGAGGCACAGGTCGACCCTCTTCCCTCCCCCTCCCCTGTGCCCTCCCCTCCCATTCTTCCCCCCTCGCAGTATGCCCCCCCAATCACTTCAGCCTTACCTCTAGCTAACACGCTCCTTGTCCAATCTGCACCGTCCTGTTACTCCATTCTCATCTCCACCCCCTATCCCTACCTGCCACCCCCTTTAAAGTTCACCTCTGCTCCAGCCTTCTCCCCTAGTTAACTTTCCTTACGTTCCCCTTATTTCCTCCTCCTTTCTGCTTTTCTACCCCCTCCTCAACCCGCTATGTACCCCGATTTCTCCACAAACCCATTGCATCTCTCTCCTTCCCCCCACTCCTCCAGCAATGCTGTGCTACCCCCTTTCCCCCCTTGGTAACCCTTTCCTTCCCTCGGGCCTAGCAGAACCACTTCCCTATCTCCCAACCCCCCTCACTCTGCCAGATGCCCGCTCCCTCACAGCCACCTAACCTAGCTGACAGGACCTCTATAACCCCCTCCCCTCTTTTCCTCCCAAACCTCCTTCATCCCTATGACTCCACACATTCCTCCCCTCTCCTTCCGCCCCACCACCTTCCACCGCCAAGTGCACCCCCTACTGTTTCCATCAAGCCACCCAACATGCCGTGCTCTGCCTTACTCTCTCTAGAAAATAAGCTAGGCTCTCTTATCACCTCCATCTACCAACTTGAAGCTACCATTTCAGTTTTAAGCTCCAAGATTTCCACTTTTCCATAAACCTCAATTCCTTTGGAAAACACTCACCTTCCCACGAGATGTACCTCGCCCCCACACCCCATAATTGCCAAGCATAACCTGTCGTCTGCAAACATCGCAAACTCACACAAGCCCTCGAACGCCACCCTTCTTCCACTTTTATCTCCAAGTAACCCTACTATCTACACTATTCCGACCATCTCCTCTGTCACAACCACTCATCCACCTAAACCCTCCCGAGCACTCTCGTATAAGTACAATATCCCCATCACCCCTCATAGACCAAGTGCCCCCGTCACCAAACAGTCTCGACAGAGCTGTGCTGTATGCTCCACAACTGCAGATCTGCAATTAAACACAAACTTTAAATCTCCGATACCATCATCCTGCACAATATTGACATGCTCTTCCTCACAGAGACCTGGTTCAACAATACCTCTCACTCTATGTTTGATCTCCTATTACCCACAGGCTATTCTATATTTAGAAATGAAAGAATTGACAAAGTTGGGGGAGGTTTTGAAGTCATCTTTAGAAACTCCCTTCAACTTAAGGCTTTTCCTAACAGCTCCTTCCGCACTTTTGAACGCCTAGCTCTTGAGCTTCAATTGCACCACCGCTCACCTCTCAGATTCCATGCTATTTACCACCCGCCTGGTAGCAGCCCTTCGTTTATGGAGGAACTCACTGACTTCATCAGCGACCAATACTCGCAAAGTGACAATCAGATCTTCGTGGGTGACTTCAATGTCCACTGGGGCTAGCCTCAAGACACCTCTGCGAATTTGCTGGCCACCTTCCTCTCTGAAAACGATCTTATCCAACACTGCACAGAAACAACACACTCTAAGGGCTCAATCCTGGACCTTGTTATTTCTAAAGCAGGCTTGCTGACTATCGCTACCCCTATTCATGTAGACTGGTCTGACCACCTCCTCATCCCATTCTCTCTTCACCTATCACACTCTATAACTCTAGGCCAACCGAAGAGGGCTACTTCCTGGTTCCGTGACACTAAAAATATTGACCTCTAAACCCTCTGTGATTATGCTTTGCTATCACTTCCAAGGCTAGACCCGAACCTAGATGTTAACCAACTCACCTCCCAATGCCTCACAGTCCTTGCAGTCAAAATCAATAAGGTTGCTCCTCTCCAAAGCAAAAAGAAAAGGCCTACTCCCTCTGCACCTTGGTTCAACAAATCCCTCTATGAAGAAAGGAAGTACCTAAGAGTCCTTGAGAAACAATGGAGACAAGCGCCCTCCACCGATAATTTGGCCACGCTTCGTTCAGCAAGATCCAAGTACCACAAACACATCTTCCTTGGAAAAGCGTCGCACTTCAGATCCCTCCTCCACTCAGCCATAAATAGACCCAAAAAACTATTCGACCTCATCAAGAACCCAAACTGCTCTCCCCCAACCTCCAAGTTGGAGGATTCTACTAAGAAAGCAGCGGAATTCGCTATATTCTTTGACGAAAAAGTGAAATCACTTGTAGACCGTGTCATCAGCATACAATAAAACAGGCACTGGGACTCCCCCCATGCGCGGGACATCAGCAGATGCTGCCGCCAAGGTAGAGCCCAGTGAGTTTATGTATAAAGAGAATAACATTGGGGCCAGGATACACCCCTGGCGGACTCCCCTGCCGGACTTGAGACCAGCAGTACACTTCCCGTCTTGTGATATACGAATAACCGCAGTCAGATCTCTATGGAGCTCTGCCAAGAAATTCACCAAGGCCCGATCTAAACCCAGCTCCAGGAGCATAGTCCACAGTTCGGTCTGTTAACTAGATCGAAAGCCGTGGCCAAGTCCATGAAGGCCAGGTATATTGCCCCTTTTGTCGCAACAGTATATTTACTGACTATTAGATGTAAATTCAGGCACTGGTCTTCGGTGCCTCGACCACTTCTAAAGCCATACTGTGCATTACACAGGATATCGTTATTAGATGCCCATGCAGAAATTTTGGACAGAATAACCTTTCCCAGTATTTTAAAGGAGGAGTCCAATAATGATATGGGCCGATAACATCTAGGGTCCCCCCTCTGGCCCTTCTTAAAGATCGGGACAATAATAGCCCGTGACCAGGATGTAGGGAATCTGCTATTGTCAATAGAAACCACATTAAAAACATTAGTAAGGACTATTGACCATACTTCAGGATGTGCTTTAAACATATCAGCAGGTACCCCATCTGGGCCAGGGGCCTTATGACTAACCGTCTCCTCTATAGCCTTTTGTGTTTCTTTGATCGTAAATCTCAATGGGGGCTCCGATTCCTCGCTTACTGTAGAAACAAAAACGTCTACTGGGAGGTCACTACCATAAATTTTCCCAAAATGCTCAAGCCATTCTCGTTCCGGTATGTTTAGTTCAAGCGGGGTATTATCCTTATCATTAAAAAGTGGAGAGTTAACAATTTCCCAGAATTTGGAACTGTCCCTCAAGCTAGCCTTGTCATACAATGAGTCCCAAGCATTTTTTTTTATATCACTCTTCCGTGCCTCAACAGTCCTTTTGTAGAATTTTCTTCGCCTGGCCACTTCCTCGCTATCTCTGGGGGACTTTTTTAGTTCCACCAGTAAATTACTATGGGCTTTGGAGCATTTTGTGTCAAACCATCCATGTGGTTTTTGCTCCTTATTTGATGTCTTGCATGTCAGATCCAGGGCCACTTGTTTACAAATAGAATCAAATGAGGAGATAATATCCCCTCCCTGCCTTAGCGGGTCTAAACAAGTATTAATTTCCTTGCCCATCTTCTCGCTTAATATAGAATAAAACACCTCTGGGATTATCTTACTCCATTTTAGACGTCTTCCCTGGTCCTGAACAATTAACTCCCGGGGGGGTACTGTATTTATATTTTCAATAAGTAGATATGGGTTGTTATTGCTTAATTCCAGTAACACTGGATTATGGTCGCTAAATGTAGCTTGTATTGCATTGTAAAAAATGACATTTCGCAACAGACCTGGCGAGACAAATATAAAATCTATAATTGTATTACTGTCCCTAGCACTATATGTTGCTATCCGGTCATTAATATCAGAAAATTCCGGCTCAACTAGATTAACATCGGACAATAGTTCTTCTAGGGAAGCCCCCTTTGATGAGTGTTCAAAATGTGAGTAGGGCAAGCAATCTACATCTGTTTTATCCCTATACTGGCAGTTTAACTGGCACAAGTGTATATTAAAATCCCCAAAGAGAATAAAATGAACGAAAGTGGTTTGACTTTGCTTATAATTCATTAAAAACTTTGCTAATTCATTAATGTTTTCATTTCGGTGCATACCATATGGGGCATTATAAAAATTAACATACAACATTTTGTGTTTATTAGGTAAAGTAAATTCCAATGCTAAGAAATTAGGGGATGTGGGTCTTAAGATTTTCGCAGTTCCCATATGATTCACAGAAATTAGGAACATAAGCCCCCCTCTGTCTCTCCCTGAGCTTGAAGCTTGGGCAGCTTTAAAATACGATGAGTATCCATCTATCCAGAAATTACATTCCCTATCCCAGGTTTCCTGGAGGGCCACTACATCATACTCCTTAATTTGTTCCAGCCATATGTTGTCAGCCCTCTTAGAACGAAGCCCTGCAATATTCCAGCTAATAAATTTAACTGATTTCCCAGCACCCCTAACTGTGATTGGAGTACCATGTGTATGATGTGTGTGAAACTTATGGGGTGCGTAGCAGGACAGTCAGTCATTTTCATCCAGATGAGATAAAACTGTATATCTATTTGTTAAAGCCACAGTGGACCTATTAATAGGTCTACTAATATCAGTAAATTTTGAGGTAGAGCATGGTGTCTGAAGGGCCCAAGTTGGCAAACCGGCAGGACGTCTCGGAGCATCAGGATGACCCACCTCACCCGAAAATGATAATTGTGGGGGATTTGGGCGGGGGTAAAAATAACCTAGAGGTACCACCCGGATCTCACCTGCCTTAATGTCTGATGCATCCCAAAACAAACGAGCAACCTCATGGGGTCTATTAAAATTTACAATGATACAGTCTCCCGGTAGCTTTTTTGCCGTGTACCCCACCCAATTGACTCGTCTCACCGTCATGATATGAGTAGATATATTTTTAGGGCCTGTACAATTTTCAGCAGACCATAACTTTACACTTTCTAGTAGAGAACCCTGTGACTCTTCCTCCTGTGGGCTTAAAGGTGGTATATTTACTAGGACAGCGACAAAAGGAGTTGCCTCCGGTGGTAAATTTACACGGGGCTTCATACGCAGCCTTGTTTTCCCCTGTGGGGCTCCATCTTTATTGGTAATACATTTTGCCGATAAGGCATTGGAGCTACTCACATCATGACCCAGTTCGAAATTATCATTAGTCTTAGATAATACAGTAACTGCTTTAGATGATATTGGGCATGATTGGTTGTGTGGGAGTAAGGGCCGCTTTGAGCCTAAAGACGTGTCATTCCCTATTACTTCCATAGATGGATCATGATCAGTGGCAATCCCGGATTTTTTGGGTTGCGAGCAATCCGGCGTTATTAATGTTACCAACTTATTTATCTGATCACATTTCCCTAGTATTTCTGATACACATTCTTTCAGAGTCTCAGTAATATCGTTAGCAATCTGAACAAGAATAGTTTCAATCTTGTCCGTAAGTACTTTTTCCACCATCTCTCTCATGCGAGTTTCAGAGTTACTTGTGGTTGGGCGCGGTTTAGGTGAATGGTCCGTGATCTTCTTTAATGGTTTCTTTATGAGCCTTTTCACGCACTTGGTAGCTGTACCAACAGACTCTCGCGTGGGCTTTGAGACAATGTCTGTACCCAAAGGGCTGGACTCCCCATGGGTTGTTAAAGTACACTGAGCCTGAGATAGCACATCCTTAGCAGACACAATCTGAATCACAGGTTCCAAAGGCATAACTTGTCTGCTGACCAATGGGGACACAGGGGGTTCCAAACAAGATTTTTCTAACCCAAGTTCCAGTTCTTTCTCTGCAATCTCTTGGTTTAGTTTCCCCACGACAGAGGTAAGGTAGGACATGATGTTATTAGATGTTACAGCTATACGGGGAACTTTGGCTTTCCCCGCCCCCCCGGAAGTTGATGGTTGTAATTTTCGCTTACCCATGATGGTATCCTGTGCTCAGGGGGTGAGCCCGGCCCGTCCCCTGTCGTCCACTGACGGCCACAGACGGCCCGCCCTTTGCCCGGGCTTAGCCCGGCGCCGCCCGCGCGCGTCCCGCGACGCGGAGGGAGCCTCTACAGTTTAAGCGCCTCCGGGCGCGCTGCTCAGTGGGACCAGGAAGTGGCACCGGGAACTCTGGGAGCTGTAGTCTCCCCCCACAGCGGCCAGCGGTAATGGTGGCGGCGGGGGAGACCAACAGCGTAACCGCCCCAGGAAAGATGTAGCAGGAGATGTCTGGAGGTGTCCTCGGCATCAGGTGAGTGATTTAAAATGCCCCCGCTCCACCGAGGGAGCCTCTGCAATTTAAGCGCCTCCGGGCGCGCTGCTCAGTGGGACTAGGAAGTGGCACCGGGAACTCTGGGAGCTGTAGTCTCCCCCCACAGCGGCCAGCGGTAATGGTGGCGGCGGGGGAGACCAACAGCGTAACCGCCCCAGGAAAGATGTAGCAGGAGATGTCTGGAGGTGTCCTCGGCGTCAGGTGAGTGATTTAAAATGCCCCCGCTCCACCGAGGGAGCCTCTGCAATTTAAGCGCCTCCGGGCGCGCTGCTCAGTGGGACCAGGAAGTGGCACCGGGAACTCTGGGAGCTGTAGTCTCCCCCCACAGCGGCCAGCGGTAATGGTGGCGGCGGGGGAGACCAACAGCGTAACCGCCCCAGGAAAGATGTAGCAGGAGATGTCTGGAGGTGTCCTCGGCGTCAGGTGAGTGATTTCAAATGCCCCCTCGACACATCACACTACGAAGAAGAAGTTAACAAACATGTTCAAGATCAAACAACCTACATCAAACTTGATCATAACCCAACTGAATCATTCTTGAATTTGTTGATTGCAATTGTGAATAAAGCAACGATAAGACCAAGAAATTTCTTATCCAGAAGAACCCAAGGAGCCCAACATTGTACATGCTACCTAAAGTTCATAAGGATCTACACAAACCACCGTTCAGACCCATTGTCACTACTAAAGGGAGCATACACGAACCTGTTGGTCCATTTTTAGACAAATATCTACAACCCAGTGTCATGAAAAAGAAATCTTACATCAAGGATACCACGGAATTTCTTTTATTAACCCCTTCAGCGCTGGGCGAATTCCGCCGCGGTGCTGAAGGGTTCGAGCGCGGGCGGGCTCATGACGGAACGGTTCCGTCATGAGCACAGCTCAACCGTGGCTCATGACGGAACCGTTCCGTCATGAGCATGGAAGGGGTTAATCAATCAAAAACATTATACACATCCATTCCACACAACTTAGGGATAGAAGCTATTGAATACGCTTTGACACATACGGAAGTCAATCAAGACATGCAGATTTTTTTAATGGAACTATTACACTTTACTCTTTTTCAAAGCTATTTCAAATGGAAACAAGATTGGTTTTTACAAACCACAGGTACCTCTATGGGTAATTGTGCAGCACCAGCCTACGCCAACCTGTTCATGGCAAGATTCGAAGAACAAACTATTCTATCAAAAGCACCGTGGAATATATATAACAAAATGTTCGTCCGCTACATCGATGACATTTTTATTCTTTGGAAGGGACCGAAGAATATACTGACACAAGCCCTCAATGAACTCAATTCTATCAACGACAGAATACAATTTTCCTATGAGATACAAGAAAATCACATCTCTTATCTTGATGTTACGATCAGCTATATCAACAACACATTACATACAGACTTGCATCGTAAACCAACAGACCGTAACAACATGTTACATTACAGCAGTTTCCATCAAGAGTCCTTGAAAAATCACTTACCATACTGACAAATACTTCGTGTGAAGCGAATAGTTTCATCACCACAACTAGCTAAAGAAAGAATACAAGAAATGACAGAACGTTTCGAACAAAGAGGATACCCCAGTAATATCATTGAACAGGCAATTGTACGTTCTCAAGAGAAAACACGAAACCAGCTGTTACAAAAATCCATTCAAAGCACTGAAAAAAGGAACGTAGTAATATCAAAATATTCCACAGTCAGCAACAACTTCAAAAAGATAATCAAAAGAAATAGGCCAATTCTAAAACAAGAGGAAGATTTCAATCAAATATTCAATGAACTTCCCATCTTTGCTTTCACAAGAAATAAAAACTTGGGTGAACTATTAAACAGCAAAGTTGAAGAAACCAAAACAACATATAAAGGCACCTTACCATGTCATAACTGCAGCAATTGCAACAACATAATTCGAGGACCACTAACCATGCACCCACGGAAAGGACACAGTATCAAATTGCAAGTCACAGCGACTTGTGACACTATGAACGTGGTATACTTACTCAAATGCCCGTGTGGCATGGTGTATATTGGCAAAACTGAATGAAAAATAAAGATCCGACTAAACGAGCGCAAATCCAATATACGTACACACAATATCAAATCCAGCATAGCAGTCCACTTTGCAGAGAACTCTCATAACATCAGTCAATTGAAATACCAAGTCTTGGAAACAATCATGAAAAAAGAAGGTAGAGACAATAATAAATTTCTACTTCAAAGAGAAAACTACTGGATCAAAAAATTAGACTCTTTAAAGCCACATGGACTTAACAATCGTATAGAGTATATATGTTATCTGTAAAAGAATATTTTCTTGTCACTTTATCTTTAATGCTTGTGTTTCAATGTTTTACATTCTTACAACATCATGGTATCAGCTACATACACCAGTACAATATGGCTGCCAAGTTCACTTCCACATTTCACCACAAATAATACACCAGTCCAATATGGCCGCAAAGGTTCTTCAAGCGTGAACATTATATACATACTACATTTTTAGTTTACATGCTTTACGAGATCAGGTAAAACTCAACATAGCAATATAAGATCGATATATCTGTTGACCAAGGCCGATATACCGGTTCATTTTTGTTCGAACATATCTGTTACATACACTTCAGTATAGTCCAATATGGCTGCCAAGCCAGCCCGTTAGTAACAGTTTACCGGTACCCTTTTCAGTTTTTACACCCCCGTGCACCAAACTCAGCATGTTAAGTAATGATCACTGAACCGCGCTTTTTACACTGCCGAACACAAGAACCAGTTGAACGCATGAACGAAGCCCCGGTTGCTCAATGTAAGTGAATTCTCAATCTTTATTTAGTTTAACCAACATTATTGGAACCACATCAGCTTAACGATGTTTTTTACGTCTCATTGCAATTTAGACTGCACATAGCCATCATTAAATCAACGAAGAACATCGCTTTGCATAACCGTTAATATATATTTAACACATATCTCTACATATCACACCCAGTAATATTGTACTCGAGGAACACTTGACACCCCCCCTTACTTTTTAGCCTTAGTTAGGTTTCATTGCACTCGCAAACAAATGCCGCATGATGTTAATATTTTTTGAATGCCAAATCATTTAAGTTTCTAAAGCCTCCTCATTTTGATTGTGTTCTCAGGTTTGTACCTGATGAAGGGTTCTATGAAACCCGAAATGCATTGGACATTGAACAAACATTGATGATATGAATACGTTTACCTTGTGATTATTTTGAATTCAAATTCAAAAAAACTTTATTGAATTTTCAACAAGCAATGATTAAAATTGCCGGATTTATGAACTAATCAAACGCTTCGCGTTTTCTCTGGTGTGCCCAGGGGGACACACTCAAATTTGAATGTGCTACCTTCTCATTGTCCAGCACGACGTACATGGACCGATACGTCACCCCAGGAGCACCCAATAACTTTTTCAAATAATGGCATAACTTTTCGAACAAGGTTGTTGCGCACGCTATATCTAGTTTTTCGGACCCCCCAAGTGGGCCACAGGCAGGACCAGCGAAATCCGGATCTGCTAAGCCCAAACGGGTGCGCACGCCCACTAATAAGGAATTTCCGGCGGACCCTCTGGCACTGAAGGTCAGGGTAATGGCCCGTCGTGAAGAAGTAGGGCCCGTGGCACCACTGGCAAGCACACAGGACTCTCCCACTGTCGGCGGTGTGAACATTGATAAATGGGGTAAGGTTATGGACACCATGTTGAACCTAATGGTGAACTATCACGCCCGTTTAGATAACCAGATGTCATCCAGCCCCCCCCCGCAAGTGCCCCCCGTGATGATGCGAGCGGGGCTGCCATCTATTGCCCAGGTCTGGGGAGATCATGCTAGCAGCATGAGTGCGCTAAGTGCCCTGGAGGTGGGGGCAAAAGCTGCACTGGTTCCCAGCAGCGCAGCACCAAGTAGCACCGCCCCTGGTTTCAGGGGAGAGCACTGGCGTCTCCAGCGCCTCAGTCGACACCCGCGCCCAGTCCCGTGGTCCCCCCCACAGTTGAGTCTCTGCCTGCTGCCCCTCAGGAGGCCAGCAACCCCACCCCCTATCGAGCCGAAAAAAACACCTGCAGCGGTGGCACCGGCGTCCCTGAAGCTTATTACAGTGGCACCTCTGGTGTCTGGGCGGTGCTCCCTGTCTTGGGAGGTGCCGTTGGCGGCTTAGAAGGGGATTTGAAGATGGGAGTTCATAGATATATTCACCCTTTTGATGCATGGTGGTGTAGACGGGGTCGATACAAGGAAGATGGGGGGGGGGGGGGGGGGGGGGGGTAGGAGGACGACAAAAAGGTGAAATACAAGGCATGGCCAGAAAAAACAATTGGTAATTGGGGGGATGCATTCGCCATCTTATCAGCTGGAATCATGGAGAAATACCCAGACCAGGGGTTGGCGCTCCTCCAGTACTCTTGCACCATAACCAATGAGGCGGAGAAGACAGGTGGGATGGGTTGGTACAATTACGACCGGGATTTTCGTAAGAGGATGGCTAACTGTCCTGAGCTTACATGGGACCAGAAGGAAATTCAGCTCTGGGTTGAGCACATGGGGAAGTTCACCCCTGAGCAAAAGGAAGGGGTGAGCAAGAGCGAAAAGGGGCGGGACAATTCTAAGGGACAGAAGCAGGCGGGGAAAACTACTTTTAAGCAGCCCTTTCGAAGAGGTCAGGGAGGCAGACAAAAGCAAGGGGGGAAGAGATTCAACTCAGGCACGTGTAGGTTGTACAACGCTGGGTTCTGTTCTTGGGGCAAAGCTTGCAAGTTTGCCCATAGCTGCAGCAAGTGTGGGGCCAATCACCCAGCGGTGTCCTGCAATAATAAGCGGGAAGGTCCTCCACCACCAGCCGGCCTGCAGGGCAGTTAGTCTGCTAGTGGCAACTAGAACCTCCCTGATTACTCCCCTCCTGGTACCACCCCCCTTCAGCACACATGGCCCCCATGTCCACCTTCCCAGGTGATGTTAGCCGCCAAGGAGCTTATGGTCAAGGGTCCCTCTCCCATTGTCATTTCCAACCTCCTCCCCCTGCTCCGAAACTACCCGAACCCCAAGGACAGACAGCTCATAGCAGAAGGCTTTGTGGAGGGCTTTAGAATACCATGCCTAGGCCCCTTAGTGGACAGGGTTGCAGAGAACCTAAAGTCAGCCAGAGAGTTACCAGAAGTAGTAAGGGAAAAAGTTCGGAAGGAATCAACACTGGGCAGGGTTGCAGGCCCCTTTAAAGAATTTCTTGATCTCCCCGCTGGGGGTGGTCCCCAAGAAAGCCCCTGATTCCTTTCGGTTGATCCATCACTTGTCTTATCCAGAGGGTAACTCAGTTAACGATTGGTTGGAGGAGGGGACGTGTTTGGTCTCCTACTGCTCCTTAGATATGGCAGTCGACATGGTTAGGAGAGCAGGCAGAGAGGCATGGCTGGCGAAAGCGGACATTGAGTCAGCATTCCGCCTGCTGCCCGTCCATCCGGAGAGCCAACACCTCCTGGGGATCAAGTGGGAAGGGAAATTCTTTGACAGATGCATGCCCATCGGTTGCGCTGTGTCCTGCGCCTTCTTTGAAGCTTTTAGCTTTTTCCTCCAGTAGGGGCTCTCCTGGGCATTTGATTTGCAGGCAGTGACCCACTATCTAGATAACTTTCTGTTTATTTGGGGCGCAGGTTCACAGGAGTGTAGCAGAGGGTTGCAGAGTTTTCAAGAACTGGCAGGGCACCTGGGGGTCCCGGTGGCGCCTAGCAAGATGGAAGGTCCGGCGCAGGTTCTCACGTTTTTGGGCATTGATCTGGACACGATTAAGGGCGAGTCCAGGTTCCCCGCTGAGAAGGTGCAGGATCTGCATCAAGGCATTCAGGCGTTGCTAGGTAAGGACAAGGCTACCGTGGGGGCCATCCAGTGCTTACTGGGAAAGCTTAACTTCGCAGATAGAGTGATCCCAACAGGTAGGATGTTTGCCAGAAGGCTAGCAAGGGCAACGGCAAAGGTAACCAAGAAGCATCACCTAGTCCGGCTGGGAAAAGGTTTGAAAGAGGATTTGGCAATGTGGCATGAGTTCCTCGTGCTATTCAATGGCACTGTCATCTGGAGGGCACCTTGGGCAGACAGTGCGGAGCTCTGCCTCTTTACAGATGCTTCGGGCAGAGAGGGCTTCGGCGCAATAATGGGTACCGAATGGTGTGCACAGAAGTGGCCCAACACATGGCGCAAGCGTAACATCACTGTCCTAGATCCTTTCTCCATCGTAATTGCCCTGCATTTATGGCCCGAAGGGCTATCAGCCAGAAAGGTCCTATTCTGGTCTGATAACATGGCGGTAGTGCACGCAATCAATGGGCAGACAACCAAGTGCCCATTGGTGCTGTGCGTGCTAAGAAAGTTAGACAGGGCCTGCTTGTGCTGCAATATCGCATTTAGGGCAAGGCATATTGAGGGGGTCAAGAATGTGGCGGCTGAAGCTCTCTCATTTTCAGTGGCTCTGATTCCGGGAGGCCTGGCCGCGAGCGAGAGTGGAGATGGCCACCTTCCCGGCACACCTGTGGCGCATTCTTCAGTGGAGCAGCGATTGAGAGCATGGCACATTCTGCAGTGGAGCAGCGATTGAGAGCATTGGGAGAACGCACTCTGGCACCAGGAACCATGAAGAAATACAGAGCCCACCTGACCACTTTTTTTTTAAAGTTTCTGAGTATTAGGACCATGGCACACTTCCCTTGGAACACATGCAGGCATTTGTAGTGTGGGCAAAGGAACAGGGGAGGAGCCATTCCTGGGTATGCAGTCATTAGGCAGCAATAAGCCTTGATGCCAAACTAAAGGGAGGGCAGGACCCTACCAAGTCCTTTCTCATCAGGGCGGCCCTCAAAGGTTGAGCCAGAGATGAAGTCAGGGTTCCAGACAGCAGGGCGCCCATTGACTTCCCCACACTTCAGGGCATGCTGGATGTAATGGAGCAGGTCACCTACTCACAGTTTGAGGCCAGACTCTTCTCGACAGCATTCTGTCTGGCGTTCTTTGGAGCTTTTTGGATCAGTGAGCTGGTGGCCAGGTCCATGACAGATAGGTCCGGTGACGCCTTAAGCAGACAGGACATCACCTTGGATGGTACTTTGTCAATTCATATCAGAAGGTCCAAGACGGATCAGAGAGGGCGGGGGCCAATTTGGTATTGAGGCCGCTATGGGATCAGAGATACTGCCCAGTTGCCCATGTAAAGGAGTATATGTAGGGTGACCAGATTCTCAAAACTAAAAACGGGGACAGGTCATAGACATAGAAGTAGGACTACGGTGTGCAGTAACCATCGACATAAAAATAGGACTATTTCACAGCTGTAATAGACATAGAAAAAGGACTACAATGACAGCTCCCTCCACAGACCGAGATGAAGCATTACAGACGACAAATCAGAGGTCTTTTATTGGCAGTAACCATTAATTCCATTTAAACAGACTTTGCCTCAACATTTGCTATAGTTGGTGACCACCCTTGCCTTGAAATCCCAAGTTATGTTTTCTTATTAAATAAATATTTTAATCAATTAATACCCAGGTGCTTTTGACCTGGTTGTAGCCGCTGATCTGTGCTAGCAAACCTCAACAATCATCTACCACTGGAACATTCCTTCAGTAGTGATCCTGCTCCTCCTTGCCCATATCCACGTTTTTAACCAGAACATGAATACAATGTGAAGCATGAACATAAACCCATCCCATGTTATCCATCCACCACAGCGTCATGTTGTACATGGCCTTACTGACTAGTTCTCTCACCACCATAAATATCATGCAATTTTTAGAACAGCAAACAAACCTAGGTAGGGCATCAGGTTGCTACAAGATAACCGCTAGCAGTAACTGAAGAATCAGAACACCAGGGTCTTTAATAACTATCTCAAAAACAGAATGGTAGTGGTTTCCTTGTTGGGCTTCAGGGAGGAGGTTAGTCTGGAAATCCATCTTGACACATATCATTTAACCTTTATCCACCATTTTACTCAAAATATCACCTAGTGCAGGACCTAAAAATAAAACAAGCATTGGCATACCCAATAGTTCTCGCCTTTGGGACCGTATAAGTGGTTAGTCATGCTGCACATTATCCTGGGTGCTCTGCTGCTGTGCAGAAATAGCGATCAGAGTCACGGTGTGGGACGGCTGATAGAGCAAAGGAAATGCAGACAACGTGAGGGGGCGGGAGCAAAGTAGAAAGCTGGAACCGAAAGTACAGCGGGAGGGGGGCGGGAGCAAATGCAGACAACAGGAGGGGGGCGGGAGCATGGTGAACACGACGGGAAGGGGGCGGGAGCATAGTGAACATGGCAGTAAGGGGGGCAGGAGCAAAGTAGAAAACTGGGACTGAAAGTACAGTGGGAGGGGGGCGGGAGCAAATGCAGACAACGGAAGCAGATGCATCGAATGATTTCCTTTAAAATGCAAGACTAACCCCCAATTACCAAAGACTGACCATGAATCCTGGGGCTAGTGTAGCGTGCTAATCGCCGTAAAGCACTTCAAAGTCTCATCAGGGGAAGTAAGCGCTACATAAATGCAATTTCAAAGCAATATGTAAAAGATTTTATTAAACTGCTCACTCAAATAACCTAAGCCTTTCAAATGCATTCAACACCGACAAAAATGTGAATTGAAAACCCAGAGATGCACGAACACGACCTGCCAGCCACCGGAATTGCATCGGAAAAGATTCTGACTAAACCTTTGTGGGAGACTCACCTGCATCACATCACTGGCAACAGAAAAAAAGTATCAAACATCCCTACTGCCTAAATAAACTGTTGACAGAATCAGATTCGTCCCAAAGACAGCACAATATATATTCGCCTATTTCCTTTGCACAGCAGTGTGTCTTTACAAGAGCAGCCATGAGATGCTGTGAAGGGTCCAAGACAAACCAAAAATAAAAAACCCACATTTTTAATGGAGTGTTGCAGCAAAAACATACATAAATACAATAATGAGGTGGAGTGCAAAGAGAGCATGCGCGTGCATGCGCGTGCATGCTCAACCGAAACACCAAAGAAAAAACAGGACATTTCTATGTTTAACCCGGACACTGTTTAAAAACCAGGACACCTCCAAAACGGGGACCGTCCGGGGAAAACCGGGACATCTGGTCACCCTAAGTATATGGCGCTGCGGCCCAACGTTGCTGGCTACTTCTTGATTCACGCTGACCAGGGGCTCTGACCAAATTTCAGATAGAACGCATAATGAGGGATTTTTCTGGCACGGGCGGGTCTTGCTCATCCTGACAAAAAATACTCCAGCCACTCCTTAAGGATTGGGGCAGCCACGGCGGTGTTTAAGGCAGGCATGGCACCGGAGGGTATAAAAAAGGTGGGACGTTGGGAGTCTCACTGATACAAGCGTTACATCTGCTCTTGAAGGCAATTTTGTATATAGTAAATATGGTGTGCAGTGACTTGAGTGTATTAATGACAAATCACGAGATTGGCCCAAGGGGGGTTACCCCAAATTTCTTAGTGATACACCTAGGGGGTAACAACCTCATTGCATTGGTGAGGAGGTCTCTGTTACAAGCCATGAAAGCTGACTTAGGGGAGATCAGTAAATTCATGGGGCAATGTGAGCTTTGGTGGTCTGAGATTATCCCCCGCAGAGTGTGGCACGAGGCTAAGTCAAAGGAGGCTGTTGATCATTCCCGGAAAACAGTTAATAGTTCAATGAGTAAGTTCACAGACCAGAGGGGTCTTGGTTTCATCAGACATGAGGTGATTCAAGCTAATGTGATAAAGATGGGGTTCATTTTTCACCAGTAGGGATGGAATTCTTCCTTTCAGATGTACAGGAGGCCCTGGAGATGAGAGGTTGCAGGTAGAGTATAGCTGTCTTGGCGGGGGGTTCTGGCGGTGACGGAGGCCGCCTCCAGAGCTGTGGCAGAGTTACAGGGTGATCTGGAAGCAGATAGGTACAGAAGGGTACCTCTGCGTGGCACAATAGGGGTGCCAGAGCCAAATGCCAGGAGCCTCATGGCAGGTTCCAGGGAAACCGCGTTTACGCCCCATTAGCCCTTCAGGCGAATGTGGGCCTGAACAACCCGGGGCTTGCCTTGCTATGCTCCGCCCTGAAAGGGGCATGAGTAATAGGGACCAATGTGTCACGTGATCCGGAAAGAGGATCACCCCATAAGGTGTGGCACTGATTGGGTTCTCCACAGTGCTTGGCTCATCGGGCGGGCATGGCAGCATAGGCTGGTTACAGCTGCCTGCCCTTGGATCACTTGTAAGATAACCCACCAGATTGCATACTTTTGTAAACATGCAGCAATATTTTTCCAAACCGAAGTTGTGTTGTGTTTTTATTTATCCAGCATGCATGCTCTGTTATTGTGTGGGTGGGGTGTGTTGGCACTATGCACCTCCTCTTTGAATGAACAGAGACAAAACGGATCTTGTACCCTTGCATTGGCTGCTGCCACGTCCTACGGTCCGTGAGGCTGAGAGACCTTCCTGAATCCATTTCTTCTGTGTTTTCACAGGCTGCTCCAGGCACCGTCTCCCCAAGCCGCCTGTGGCTCCTCAGACCGCCCCCGAATCTCTGTCCCCAGGCCACTTTCTTCCCTATGACCTCTGTCTGTATTGCTGGCTTCCTGTCCACAGATCACTTCTGGCCCTGGCTACTTCACTTTCCCCTGCCCCAACGAGCTGACCCTGGCTGTACCCCCTCAAACTCACCCTGCCTCCTCTTTGCTCATTTCCTGGGTTGTCGCTCCATCTGCCCCTTGCTCGGTGTCTTCAGGGTCGCCAAGGAAACCCAGGAAATGGCTATTCCAGATGCATCTGCCTCCTCTGGCTTACGTGGGCTCTGTCTCGGTCTCTGCAGGCCCTCCTAACTCTGTCCCTGCAGGCCCCCCTAACCCTGTTTCTTCAGGTCCCTTTAACTCTTTTTCTCCAGCCCCTCCTAACTCTGTTCATTCAGGCCCCCTTCCCAACTCTGTCTCTGCAGGCTCCCCTGTCTTTGTCTCTGCCCCCCTAGCTCTGTTACTGCAAGCCTCACTAACTCTCTCTCTGTAGGCCCCCTATCTCTGTCTCTGCAGCCCCCCGAACTCTGTCTTATTAGGCCACCTCTAGCTATGTCTCTCCCATTCTCTGGCTACTTCGCATGTCCCTGTCTCCTGAGACTATTTCTGGCCCTGTCCCCCCTTCCCCATGCAGTCACTATGGGGTGATATCCTATTTCCCCTCACGGATCTGTAGCCAAACTCAGTACGTGTGTTTCACACCCATTTTGGTGGATAAAAGCCAATTTCTGCCATTTAATAAGTTTGGAAAGCTGTGCATGAAGGGCCTGTTTAATCTCAGCTGGACAGAATCTGATAACTATCAGATGCCAGCAGTTAAAAGAAATGGCCGGCCCCAAGCTTTCTGTTTCAAAGATGCAGGGGTCAGATGAGGATTTCCTTTCACTGGAATATTGAGTGATGGGGTTAGGAAAAAGAGCTGAGGGACGAATTTGGGGTAGGAGATAAAGGGAAATACCAGGTTATGCTTCTTCGAAGGGGCTAGATTACCGACTATCATTGCTGTTGCACTTGGCCCTTCTGGCAGGTTCACCCCTAAACTTTTTGCGATTATCCTAGCTTTTTCCCTCTGTTGTGTAAGTGGTTTTAGGCCTCTAGGCGCTTTTACACTGTGTCCCAGAGGAAAGTGCGTGCGCTCTGGGTTACAGTTAGTCAGACTGACCTGCCCTCCCATAGGAATGCATGGGGAATGTGTGTGTCCATGGTAGTTCCTGATGCGTGGGGAGTGCAGGGTCGAGTTTGGTATGTGCGAACTCGTAAGAATGAATGCTGCGCGATGATGTGTGCGGCGTTAGCGTGTCTAGTATAGAAGTTCCACTTCTAGAAGCTGGCATGTCTGTGTAGTAAATATGAAGTGACTGTCTGGCTGGGGATTGGCTGGTGGGCCTGGCTCCAGGAGTCAGGATGGGTCTGCCGCAGTGGTGAGTGGAGAGATCTGCATGTTGATGAGTGGGAGGGGTACACCTGGGACCTGAATAGGGCTGAGCTTTCCCCCACACAATGCTGGCTCCTCCCCCTGTGGTGCGACTGATGACCCTGGCCTGTTCTGTGAATAGGGAGAGGGGCTGAGCAAAACAAAGTGCTCAGGAACCAGTTGCATCTGGTTCGCCCCTTCCCTGCACCTTGAGACAAAGGAAACCTGTGTATAAAAAGGGGCTGTGACCCCATGTAAAATGTTCTCTGCTGCTCCTAACTAAAGGGGGGGCCTACTGCTGCTGTTGGGCGCCAGGAGGACCGCCACTGGGGACTGCCTCCCTGCCTGGAGGGATCTGTGAGCTGGCCCTTGGGCCCAGCCCTTGCCCCCCTGCCTTCCTAAGGACTTTGCCCCTGGACCTTGCCCTCAGGCACCTGGGAAGCGCTAAATCGTGGTTGCCTGGGAAGCGCTGTATTTTTATTTCTAAAGAAGCGGTTTATTATCCTGAGGAGCAGCGCTCCTAATTTCTTTGGTGGTACGGAGCGGCGATCCTTTTCAGGAGGGAATCCCCGGCGTGGAGATTCCCCCCAGGACCGCGAAACCGAGCGGGTGCCTACCCCGCGTTAGTTGCCACCCAGTGGTGTTTAAAGCCAAACTGAGCGGGAGCCCACCCCGCGTCGGTGCCTTCGCAGCGGGTGCCCACCCCGCTTGTCCTTAATTCTTGTCCTTGCGGGTGCCCACCCCGCTTTGGGTTCTATTTACAACGCGAGCCTACCCCGTATTGCCTCCGATGTGGAAACAAATCACCGCCGCAGGCCCGGAGTCTCCTCAACGTCATCTCTGTGCTGCGCTGGGATTGGCCCAGCGGGAGAGAGTGTTTCCCCGTAACTGGAGGCTCGACCGAGGGAGCCGCGCTGTGAATGGCAGAAGCGCCCCACGTGACCGGAGGCTCGACCGAGGGAGCCGCGCTGTGATTGGAGGAAGCGCGAGCCACCTCCTCACTCTTCCCCGAAGCCGCTACGGAAGCCTGAGACAGACGGGGACTGCCTTCGCATCAACAAGAGTCGACCAGCGGCGCACACCTCACGCGGAAGCTGTAGCGGTGGACACTGGACCTCTCATGTGGAAGAGAGAGCCCCGTGGGGCAGCGGAGGAGTGAAGAAGTGCTGAGGTCACAGGCGGGCCCTCCGTGTGTGAGGAGAGCCCCGCGAGGTGAACGCTGACCGGAGGAGGAGGCATCGGAGCCCCGCAGTCTAGCCGGTGAGTGGGGCTGGAGACCGAGTCATGGGGAGGCCGGGTGCCCACAAGAGAAGAGCCGGTGAGCAAGGCTCCTGGCCCCTGTTTGTGAGAGGGGGCGTCGGGGCACATTGCCGGTGCCCACCCCCCCTCCGGCTGTACTGACTCCGTTTGGTTAGTCCCAGAGTGGGACTCCCATGTGCCCCGTGCTCGTTGCTGGGGAAGCGTAATTGGTGGCCCCGGAGGCACTGTAGTGCCACATCCTGCTTTGTGTGCTTAATTTCCCCAGCTGCCCCGAGTGATAGAAGGCAGCTGCAACGTTGCGCAGGCAGCCACAACCCTTGGGCCCATTCCGTTTCTGAGTCCCAGAGAGGGTCTCAGAGGGCACGCTGGTGCCCAATGATCATTTCCACAGCTGCCCAGCAAGTAGTGAGCAGCTGCCACGTTTAGGCTGTGCCTTTGCGCCTTCTGGCTTATGCAGCCTGCGCAGCCCAGCCCTGACATTTTGGACAAAGGGCGTTTAAACCTCTGAAAGGCCAAGTTGGCCTGGGGACAGTTTTCCTGTGATGTGCCCTCACCTAGGGTGCATGGTTATTTTTACATGTGCACTTTTGTGCCATGTGTATTGCCTTTATGCTATTGTTACTCCTACCTGTGTCTATGCGTAGGAGACTGTTTTCCTAGTATAGGTTATGCTAGTGTGTTCATGGTTCCCTGCGTGATATATGCCTAAGGTGTTTAGGATTGCGTAGGGTGTACTTACCTTTTACCAGTGGTTACTGGTTGTGCGCTACATTTATTATTTGTTCTACATTTCTACAGTTACAATTGGTGATTGGTGCTAATTCTGAGAGTGGTCCTGTGGCCCTGTCTTGTGTAAATAGTCCCCTGTAAATTCCGCCTAGTGCCTGTTGGCATAGTGTAAATTGTGTGAATATTATCTAATGTGTTTATTATAATACAAAGGCTATTTTTATATATTACCTTGTGTGGAGTTTCTTTTGTGGTGGGCCTTGGGTGTTGTTGCTGGGTGCACGTGCAAACGCTTTACACATTGCCTCTGGGATAAGCCTGACTGCTCGTGCCAAGCTATCAAGGGGTTGAGCAGGGGTTATCTTTGGCGTGTAACTCCCCAGCCCTGACATAGAGTGGTGGTTTCTGCCTGGCTTTGGCGCAAGCCCTAGCCAACCAGAAATCCCATTTCTAACATTGGTGATCAGCGGTGGGATAGGACTTGCGTCTGCGCTGTACCGCAGCGGCAACTGGCTGCACTACAAAACTCTGCATTTAGGATAATCACGTATTTGGGGATTATTGTTTTGAGTTCCATTATTTCTTCTCCTAAAGGTGTCCTTTGTGAATTGTGTACTCCTGTTGCAGCTCAGACGCCTAGGTTCCTTGTGTTGAACTTTTCTCGAGAACGTCCGCCAAAATGGAGCCTGCTTTTAATTTCTGTGGTCTGTTTAGATACAGTATGTTAGAGTTGGTCAGATTCTGTGAAGAGAGAGACATAGAGGTGGGTGAGTCAGACACCCTGTCCAAACTGAGGGACAACCTGATCCTATGGCAAAAGGATGAATGGGAACGTGAGCGCAGGGAGGAGGAGAGGGCCCAGGCCACAGGCCAAGAGGGTGGTGGGTCTGAGGGGAGCCCTGAGGAGTCTGAAGAGGAGGAAGAAAGTGACAGGACAGGGACGCCAGTAGATAGTGAAGACCCCATAGATAGGGAGTCCCTTGCTGGGTCCAGTGTCAGGAGCCGCGCCCCCTCCCTTTTCCTGTCCCCAGAGAAGTGGGTAGATAGGAGGGAAGAGAGGGAGCATCAACTGGCCATGGAAAAACTCAAGATAGAGCATGCCAAGCTGGAGACCGAGAGGGTCCTAGCGCAGAAGCAGTTGGCGGAGGCTGAGAGGGCCTTCACCAAGGAGACATTAGCTCCGGAGGGTAGATTGTCCCCTGAGCGCAGTGGTAGTTGTCTGGATTCCCCAGGGAGGGTAGAGTCCAGTGGTGGCAGCGATATAGACTTCAGTGCAGGAAGTCCCATTTCCAGTTCCCAAAGTATGGTACCTTGTTCCCGAGAGGAGGAGTACAGGTTGAAGTTCAGGGACAGTAAGAAGCGGCTGTCTCAACAGTCTTGGGAGGAGTTTGTGGATGAATGTGATGATGCACTGACCGATTGGGTGAGGGTTAACCCGGAACGTGGTTATTCCGCACTGTTTGGTCTGGTTCTCAAAGAGCAGATGCTCAGTAGTTGTTATCCCGGGTTGCGCCAACACCTGCTGAGGTATAACTCCTTTTGTCCTTGGGCCCTTGCAGAGGAAGCGGACCGTTGGGAAAGTGCCCAAGGTTCTGATGAGGTATGGGAGAGTACTTCCAACAGTAGTGGCTCAGGTATCTTCCCGTCCTGTATTGTGGGAAGATGTTCAGAGTAGCCCAGCTAGATCCCAGAGTAGTGAGAGGGGTGTAGGGGCTCACAACATATCTCAGTGGAGTAGGAGTGAGTGTGTGACTTCGAGTCCCCAGATGCCCGAAACCCAGTCTCAGAGTCTGGATGGTTTCTTCAGGGAACACCAGGTTGGGGGCCTAGGCTGTCCTGTTAGCCCATTTGAGGAGGATCACCTAGTGTATGGAGAACCTGGAGCTTCTGTAAGTAGAACTCCAGTGGTTCTGGTGTCAGGCAGTACCGCTCCAGTAGGGAGGGTACAGAAGTCCAGCGAGAGGGGTGGCATGGGGCTGTGTTCCCCAGTGGAGGAGCCAGTGGGTCAGGGACCAGCCGGGAGGGCTGAGTCTCCTAGAGGTGACCATGGTGACCACACGTCTGTCCTGGGGGATCTTCACGCACTGTCAGGTGGACAGGGGACGGGAGATCTGCGCCAGGCGGAATGTCACGCAGCATATGAGGCATATGTTACCCTCGGGGGGATGGTGTGTAAGTCCCCAGAAGTCCTGGAGTGCCAGGCAAGTACTCAGCCAAAGGGTTTAGACCCCTGGTTAGGAGGCCAGGTTCAGGATCAGCCTGACCTGGAGGGAAGGACGACTGTAAGCAGTGTACTGACCGATGTAGCTGCTAGGGGCACCACTCCAGTTGGGAGGGTGCCGGATTCTGGAAGGTGGTGCAGAGGGAGGGAGTCCTCGCATCTGACCCCGGTGCAACCTGAGGGGTTAAACCCTAGGTTGGGAGACCAGTTCTCAGGGAGAGGTCCTAAGCTGGTGGGTGAATTGTGTTACAAGGTCGCCTCTCAGAGGAAGAGAGGACGGAACCCTAGGAGAAGAGGTAGGGGGAGGAGAGCCTCGCCCGTGACTGTTGGTCAGCTTGAGGGTACAGACCCTAGGCTGGAGGATCAGTGGCAGTTTAGAACTGCCCTGATGAGGGGTAGAGTGGAGAATGGTTACTATGTGCCAGGGGTTACTACCCCCCACTCTGTGGTTAGGCAAGGACCAATGGCACCTGGATGGCCTAGGGCCTGGTCCTGGCTGCGGACAGCTGAGGGGTACCAGTGGGGTAGCCCAGTTGGTCCACAGAGCTTTTACAGAGGGAACCACGTGGATTCAGAGTGGCGTAAAACCGGAGAGTGTCCCTGCCGTTGCGGGCCTGCGTTCGTGTTTTATCGCCCCAAGCAGGGAAGACCATCACGGTGGTGATTGGTCTACCCTGCGTTTTGGCTGGAAGGGGGTTGTGTTGGACTTGGCCCTTCTGGCAGGTTCAC
Source organism: Triturus cristatus (assembly GCF_964204655.1). Classification (NCBI taxonomy): domain Eukaryota; kingdom Metazoa; phylum Chordata; class Amphibia; order Caudata; family Salamandridae; genus Triturus; species Triturus cristatus. Next base: position 655,484,029 of record NC_140579.1, read on the forward strand.
CCCTAAACTTTTTGCGATTATCCTAGCTTTTTCCCTCTGTTGTGTAAGTGGTTTTAGGCCTCTAGGCGCTTTTACACTGTGTCCCAGTGGAAAGTGCGTGCACTCTCGGTTACAGTTAGTGAGACTGACCTGCCCTCCCATAGGAATGCATGGGGAATGTGTGTGTTCATGGTAGTTCCTGATGCGTGGGGAGTGCAGGGTCGAGTTTGGTATGTGCGAACTCGTGAGAATGAATGCTGCGCGATGATGTGTGCGGCGTTAGTGTGTCTAGTATAGAAGTACCACTTCTAGAAGCTGGCATGTCTGAGTAGTAAATATGAAGTGACTGTCTGGCTGGGGAGTGGCTGGTGGGCCTGGCTCCAGGAGTCAGGATGGGTCTGCCCCAGTGGTGAGTGGAGAGATCTGCATGTTGATGAGTGGGAGGGGTACACCTGGGACCTGAATAGGGCTGGGCTTTCCCCACACCATGCTGGCTCCGCCCCCTGTGGTGCGACTGATGACCCTGGCCTGTTCTGTGAATAGGGAGAGGGGCTGAGCAAAACAAAGTGCTCAGGAACCAGTTGCATCTGGTTCGCCCCTTCCCTGCACCTTGAGACAAAGGAAACCTGTGTATAAAAAGGGGCTGTGACCCCATGTAAAATGTTCTCTGCTGATCCTAACTAAAGGGGGGGCCTACTGCTGCTGTTGGGCGCCAGGAGGACCGCCACTGGGGACTGCCTGCCTGGAGGGCCCTGTGAGCTGGCCCCTGGGCCCAGTCCATGCTCCCCTGCCTTCCTAAGGACTTTGCCCCTGGACCTTGCCCTCAGGCACCTGGGAAGCGCTAAATCGTGGTTGCCTGGGAAGCGCTATATTTTTATTTCTAAAGAAGCGGTTTATTATCCTGAGGAGCAGCGCTCCTAATTTCTTTGGCGGTATGGAGCGGCGATCCTTTTCAGGAGGAAATCCCCGGCGTGGAGATTCCCCCCAGGACCACGAAACCGAGCGGGTGCCTACCCCGCGTTAGTTGCCACCCAGTGGTGTTTAAAGCCAAACCGAGCGGGAGCCCACCCCGCGTCGGTGCCTTCGCGGCGGGTGCCCACCCCGCTTGTCCTTAATTCTTGTCCTTGCGGGTGCCCACCCCGCTTTGGGTTCTATTTACAACGGTGTGGAAATTTAGCTTGCAAACTGAACATTATCTGCGCCATCTTGCCTCTCCCCAGCGCCACGCACAGCGAATGCACGGCCGCCATTTTAAGCACCCCACTCTCTCCCCGCTCATTCTCGATCGCCAGCGCTTTCCCCTGGCGCTGCGAGCATCCCCCGCGCGCCGGCCGCCCCCGCTCTCTCATACACGGGCCATAAACCCTCTCATTCTGCGCGACCCTGCTACGGAACCACATCCGACCGACATCCCATACATGGTCATGCCTCTCCTTTGATAACCCCCTTCCTCTGCGCCCCATTGTCCGAACTGGTCCCAGGCCATCACCTAGCCCTGCGGATGCAGTTTATTGCCCCTACTGTAAGGGAAACACCCCACATCAAAGGGATTACAGTAGATCAAAGCCCCTACCCCCTGAGACCCGACCGGTCACACACACCCCCGGGAATTGGCGGAATACCCTGCTGCGCGATAGCCATCTCCTACTGCGGATAAGGTGGGAACTTCTACTGTAGCTATGTGTGGGATCGGATCTGAGCCGGGGCTTCAGGGGATGTTCTCTCATGCATCAAGGGAATCTCAAGAATGTACTATGTGTAATAAAGCAATAAACCTGTGTATAAGAGACCAGGTCTCAGAGATGCAGTTAGAGCACCTCGTGACGATACCTTGCTGTCTAATCTGATGTGTTCTGCTCCGACGGAATAAAACTTTGTTTCCTGCCTTCCAGTCTCCGGCGCCTGCCTCTTTCATTGGTAAATTATCGAGTGGTATGAGAGGCGATTACCGCCGGGCAATACTTGAAAGGTTATCGACTGAAACTGCCGCTACCATTTAACAATTGGCGTCCCAAACGTGGGGCCCATCAGCGACACGTGGATCCAGTGGGAGAGGTCCCGACGACAGAGTGAACGACTGCAACGATCGGGAGAGCTCCTGCCCAATAGACCCTCGTCTGGCAGCCGATCATCCGAACTTCACTGGTTCCGAGCAGACCTCTCTCGAGTGATCTACGGTCCTGACTGGGAACCATCAGGAGTGCCGCGGCAAATACGGAGAGTAGAGGACGATCGGGCGCTGGAGGCGGAAGACGAGAAACTGTCCACGCGGTCCGGGTAAGGTCGTGATACACGACAAATTGCGAAATAATTGATTGATTGTTTGAAGCTTTGGAATACTAGTATTGCTCATTGATTGTGCTCATTGATTGTTCTCTTTGAGATATTCGCTGTCTACAAACGGGGAGGAGTAGAAATACTCTCTCTCTCTCTCCCTTTGCAGATAGTGAAGGGTAGGTAACGCAGACTTTTGTCCCCGTTGAAACCCGTCGTGCCTATCTTTATCTCCCCACTGATTGATTGTCCGAACATTGATTGTTTTGAAGAATAGTGCTCTTTGAGATATTCTCTGTTTGCAAATAACGTAGAATAGAAATATTCTGTCTAGTCTTTGCAAATAGTGAAGGGTAGGTAACGCAGACTTTTGTCCCCGTCGTGCCTATCTTTATCTCCCCATTGATTGATTGATTGATTGTCCGAACACTAGTTGTTCGATATTGGTTCTTTTGGAGGTATTCTCTGCTTACAAATAACGAGGAATAGAGATATTCTGTCTAGTCTTTGCAAGCAGTGAAAAGATAGGTAGTGCTGACTTTTGTCCCCGTTGAAACCCGTCATGCCTATCTTCTCCCCACTGATTGGTAGTTGGTTCTGCCCGGACCGCTTATTAGAGGTGGACCATCCGGCCCCACTGGAAGGCACCCCTAATAAGGACATGTTCACTAAATATGGACTAGTCGCCGTAGCTTATACCAAGCTATGGCATAAATATACAAAGAAGGACCCCGAGAGTCAGTGGCCACTGATGGGATCCTTCGACGACCATAAGATAGAAGTGCTAGAAATAGCTCTGCGTAGCAATAAGACGACGCCTACTATGCTTGACAGCATCGGCATGTGGCGCAAAGAAGCAACGCAACGGAAAAAGAGGGAAGAAGTAAAAGCAGAAAAGGAATTACGAAAAGCAGCTCACCTTGCCGCTAGAAAGTTAGAAGAAGAAATAAAGGAGAGAAGGGAAACTAAACTAAGACAGGAGCCCGAAACATCAGGCCAGTACGCTGTTAGGACCCCTTCTTTGCTCTACCCTGAGATATCCTCTAAACAGCGAACGAATGATGAATTACTATTAGGTCCCCCGATCATTTACATGCCCCCTCCATACGCACCCTCCCAATCAATAGTGCAACACCCACAACCCCCGAACACGAACGAAAGCAGTACAGGGGCCTCGGTCCTCACGGCCTCCGCGCCGGCCGAGCCTCCTGTACCGAACACAACGTTGGCAATAACGTTGGATGACCCTGAGATGAGAAAGAAAGATTCCACCAGAATTAATCGACTAACGAAGGATGAACGAGCAGGAATCGACAAAATAGTAAAGACTCTAGTGGAGCGTAAGGAAAGTGAGGAGTATATAACAGACGTATATAACTCGTATGCAGACAGCCGCAAACGACACTTTGTCGTACGACTTTGTTATCATGCCCTAAATGCATATGAGGATAGGTACCGCGATAAAGGTCCCGAAGGCTTAGCGACCCTATATAGGAAGGTAGACATTGGAAAAGAAGGAGAGGGCGATGTAACGAACCTCTTCACTCGTACACTCGAGGTCTATCGACACCTTAGAGAACACAGGCAGACCACCAAAGCAGAAACCCCCATAGCGACTAAGCCCCAGGAAGGAAGGGCTGATGGCATGATGCCCATCAAAGAAGCTGCCCCTACTGGGTCCCCCCGCGAGGTCAGGGAACACATGACGACATCAACCACCAAGATGCGAAGGGAAGGGTTGTATATAACTGGGTCTACCAGCCGTGGGACCGGCAAGATATTTTGACCTTTAGAAAAACTCTACCCGACTTGAGAAAGAACCCGACTGCCTTCTACACTGAACTGGGTACAGCCTTAGGTTCTACGATAATGACTTTAGCAGATATCGACTTGTTCTTTGGGCTATGTCTGCCGGCTGATGTGTGGAAGCAAATCCGGAAAGTTGACCACGCTGAGCCGTTCGGATATACCTGGGTACAACTCGATACCATAGATAAACAGGGAGAACCGGGACAGAAACCCCCGAAAGCCATATTAGAGCTCCCAGACAAGATTGTACTTAAGTTGAAGACTCTAATCCTGGAAAGAAAGGTAGATTGGTCAATAGTGACGGCTTGTCGCCAGAAACCCCAGGAGGATGTGTCTGAATACTTCTCCCGATTCGAGACTGTGTTTTCCGATTACAGTGGCCAAGACATGACCACCGCAACCGGACATCACCTCTTTGTCCAGAATTATGTGAAGGGTCTGTCACAAGAAGTTTCCCAGAAACTACAGACCAGCGAGAGTAGTTGGGCAGCCTCCAAACCCGCAGCAATTCTCCAGATGGCCCAATACTACGAAAACCAGAAAAACGAGAACGATAGGGCGTCAGAGAAGAAGAAAAAGGAACTAAAGGAGAGGGTAATGATAGCACAGTTGCAAGGGGTGACCATAGGAAGGGAACCCCCGAAAGAGAATTACCAACCAACCGCCCCAAGAAAGCTACCCCCTAGAGACCATACCCCTACACCCTACAACGGACGGAGAGACTTAGATGGGAACCAATGTGCGTTCTGTAGAGGGTTCGGACACTGGAAATCCCAGTGCCCGGTCCTTCTGGAACTTAACAAAAATAGGGATCCCAGAAACACCGCATATGACCCCAGAAATAGAGGACAGGGACGAGGGCACACGAACGACGCAATCAACGACAGGCCAGGCAGACCAAACACCTTTGTTCGCCCCCGACAAAACCAGTGTCAGCAGTCCGACTACGAAAGCACCCATGACTTCGCATAGGACCGCCAGGGGCAAGGGAGGGATCCAGTCGAACTCCGTGTTGACCAGCAAGGTCCTTACGTCACTGCTAAGGTCTTGGGCACAAAATCTCCATTCCTGGTAGACACTGGGGCGACACGTAGTGCGTTATCCAAACGACTGATCCCTAGGGCACCCTTGTCTGGCTCACATGTAACCTCAATAGGCTTCGATGGAACGCCCTCCACTAACCCCTTATCAGCACCAATCTCCTTTGACTTAGAAGATAACACCACTGACACGACCTTTCTGCTCTCCTCCAACACCCCCGATGCTATTATGGGACTTGATTTGCTAAAACATTTTCGAGCTACCATCAGATGCTCCCCAGACGGAGTCCGAGTCATCCTACACGATAACCCAGGTCTGTCCAGACCCTGTCACACACGGCGTATGCTCTCTATAACCGATGCTGACATGTCCCTACTCGACACATTACCTTCACATCTATGGGCTAAAACCGACTCAGATGTAGGGCGCATGGTGATCGACCCAGTACACATAACCGTCCGACCGGACGCAGTGCTCCCAAAGCTTCCACAGTATCGGATATCACCCGAAGGCGAGAAGGCATTGGTGGAAATCATCGAGTCCCTAGTCGAGGCAGGAGTGGTAGAAGAAGTAGTCAGTAATGTTTGTAACAGCCCTATCCTACCCATTGTAAAGAAGCAAGGCGAGGGAGATGAGAAAGCCTACCGTTTCATTGTTGATTTGCGAGAGGTTAACAAAGTAGTCATACCCCAGTACCCCGTGGTCTCAGACATCACCACCATCCTCACCCTGATTCCATCCACTGCCACCACCTTTACTGTTATTGACCTCAAAAACGCATTCTTTTCCATCCCCATCCACCCAGACAGCCGCTACCTGTTCGGCTTCACTTTAAAAGCCCGTTCGTACAGATTCTGCAGGGCACCCCAAGGCTACACTGAGAGTCCCAGTATTTATAGCCAAGCCCTCAAGAGGCAGCTAGATGCAGTCCAACTACCCGATGGAGTGGTGTTGATACAGTACGTCGATGACATTCTTTTGGCGGCCGACACCACTCCACTTGCCGTCACAGCCACCATTCACCTCCTCCGCTTCCTTGCGGAGAACGGTCACAAGGTCTCCAGAAAGAAATTGCAATTCTGCCAGCCCCAAGTAACGTATCTAGGCCACCTACTATCCAAAGACGGGAGGAAACTTACCCCTGACCGAATTCAGACCATCCTAGAAACCCCTGTTCCCAAAACTCAGAAGCAAGTGCGGTCCCTAGTGGGCCTCACCTCCTTTTGTCGACAATGGTTGCCAAACTTCAGTCTTATCGTAAAACCTCTGCTTTCCCTGCTGGCTAAAGATGTCCCCTTCCCCCTCCCCTGGACACCCGAATGTCAATCCTCCTTCAAAGAATTACGAGACGCCCTCTGTTCGGCCCCAGTCCTAGGAACCCCAGACTACACTAAACCTTTCTCCCTCTACACCCACGAAAGGGAGGGATGTGCGTTGTCTGTCCTAACCCAGTCCATAGGCCCTAAACAACGCCCTTGTGCCTACTTCTCTGCCACTCTTGACCCTGTAGCCAGAGCTTTGCCCGCATGCCTTCGAGCAGTAGCCGCCGCGGCTATCTCTATCCGGCAAAGCGAGGGGATCGTACTCTCAAACCCCCTCACAGTATTGGTACCCCATGCGGTTGACACCCTCCTGAACCAAACCAAGACTCAACACCTGACTAGCGCACGACTGACCGGTTACGAACTGACTCTGCTTGCACCCCACATCACATTGAAACGATGCACCACTCTGAATCCAGCTACTCTACTACCTCTCCCTGACACTGATCCCAATGCGTCCCCTATACACGACTGTGTGACCCTCACCGACGAACAGACCAAGAGTAGGGTCGACCTCCGAGATACTGCCTTCCCGGACCCTGACGGAGAACTGTGGGTGGATGGCTCATGCATCAAGCTCCCCGATGGCACCACCTCAGCTGCCTATGCAGTCACCACAGCCCGAACAGTTGTTGAGACAGCCCGCATCACACAGCGATCCGCACAGGCGGCGGAACTAATTGCTCTCACACGAGCCTGCATCCTGGCAGCAGGGACAACCGCAAACATCTACACAGACAGTCAGTACGCCTTCGGGGTAGTTCACCACTTTGGGCTCTTATGGAAAGAGAGGGGATTCTTGACTTCTCATGGCACACCCATCCTGCATGGAGATCTAGTCTCTGCCCTGACCGAAGCGGTCCTCCTCCCCACACGGCTGGCTGTGATCAAATGCCAAGCACACAAGAAGGTGACAGACATTATAGGACAGGGAAATGCACTAGCTGACATTACTGCCCGAACCACAGCCGAGAATAGGTCCACGACCCGTATGTACGTGACCAGGTCACAAGCTGAAAAATGGAAGGATGCTAGGGAAACGATTAGGGACATCCAATTAGCCAGTACACCACACGAGTTAACTGAATGGGCACGGGTGGGATTGAAGGACGATGATTGTTGCTGGCGGACTAAAGACTCGAACAAATGGTTGCTACCAGACTCATACTTGATCCCCATGCTGACCATGGCACACTCCCCCGCACACATAGGGTCTGCCCCCATGATCGAACTCGTCTCCAAAGTCTGGCACAACGACAAGATCCCAGACTCAGCCAAACGTCTGGTCCAACAATGCCTAGTATGCCTCCAACACAACCCTGGGAAAGGAACTGCTGTACCCCGGGGAGGGTTCGGGGTCCCCAATCACCCTTTTGAAGTCCTACAAATGGACTATGTCCAGTTAGAAAGGTGCCAAGGTTTGAAGTACGTACTTGTCGTTGTGTGTGCCTTCAGCAAGTGGGTGGAAGCCTATCCAACCCACGACAACACCGCCATGACTACCGCAAAAGTACTACTGAAGGAATTCTTCCCCCGATACGGCCTTTGTCGAATTTTGTGGAGCGACAACGGCCCTCACTTCGTAGCCGAAGTTATCCAACTCATCTTAAAAGGGTTGGGTGTAAAACAGAAATTCCATGCGGTCTTCCATCCCCAATCTGCAGGCTTGGTTGAGCGACACAACGCCACCTTGAAGCTTAAGATAGCAAAAATAGTCGCCACCACAGGACTGAGATGGCCAGATGCTCTCCCACTAGCATTGCTATCAATGCGTTCCACCCCCACCAAACACCACTTAACCCCCTACGAGGTCGTCTTCGGGCGGCCCATGAACCTTTGGGCTGCTCCAAAGCCAACATCCATCCACGACGTCCCGGACGTCCTCATGTCTGACTATTTGTATAACCTAACTAAAACGTTGTCTGTCTTCCATCAGCAGGTGCTGCACGCCATTCCCGATGTTTCCAGGGGCCCTGGACACGACATCCAACCCGGTGACTTCGTCTTAGTGCGTAACTTCCAGCGCACCAAGAGTCTGGAGCCCCGGTGGACGGGCCCCCTGCAAGTCCTGATCACCACCCGAACAGCTCTTCGAGTGGAGGGGAAACGCAATTGGCTGCATGCACACCACTGCAAGAAGGTATCACCGACCCTGACAACCACGGACAACATCACCGCCCAAGAAGAACTTCTGGACAAAGACCGACCATCCCTGAGCCGCTGCCCAGATACAGAGACACTCGAGTTAGTAAGATACCCTGATCCCACCGTGCCATCCAAGGAAGGGTATAACTTGCGACGAAAGGAGAGAACTTCGGCTAAGCAGACCACAGGCTAAGTAGAAATCTCAGAGCGGTAGCCTAGTCACCTCAAAGGCCACCAGGAGAGAAACTAAGCGAAGTCTGTGGTTCTGCCCGCTACCGAGTCTCTTGAAGGTGATGGAAGCGCCCGACATGAAGATGATGGAAGCAACCGGACGTCCGAAGATCCACTACAAAAACCCAAAGACTGACCGAATGCACAGCTTAAAGACTATTGCACTTTTCATTACCCTTCTCTTTTGCCTTCTTCTCGTGGTCACCTTCTGGATCATGGAGGAGGGCACACCCGCTCATAAGATATTGCTGACCACCGTTCAACCTACCACCGCAAAAGAACACCATCTGATCTCACTTTCACCCCAACTCCGAGAAAGGCGTAAGGAGTTCTGGAATAACTCTTTTGTGCAGTTGCTCCACCAACACAATCTTGCTGCCAACGCCACTAATTGCTGGATCTGTGGATTGCTACCACATGCCACTGGACACTCTATCCCTTTCATCCCTTCACCTTTTTCTGTCCATGGTTCCTGCCTCGCCTGGCTAATCCTCCTGCAAGAAAGCTACAAGGACAATGCCACTTCCGGCAGAACCATGTCACACTTCTACCATGGGTTCTGGCTGAACAAAACTGGAAGAACTTCTGCCCTCTTCTGCCCTCTGAGATCGAACACTTCCTTTCACATGGACATCCCTGCCAAAGAACGAGTTGAAATGCAAGTGTTCAACAACCCAGCCAGACCCACCTTCTCTTACCTCCGGAAACGGACGGCCGCCACCCTAACAGTGGCCCTGTCCGTCATCAACATCACTGGATTTGTGTGCCTCGAAGGCCTGGGGGCACAGCTGGTGGGCCACAGCTCCTGCCTCATCACCCGAACATTGGACTCAGTTGACCCACCCTCCTTTGTTGCCTCCCCGAATATGTACTTCGTCTGCGGTACTAAGGCCTACACCTGGCTTCCGAAAGGTTGGGGAGGCACCTGCTACATCGCCTTTGTCCTTCCTCCGACATATGTGGCTCCAGCAAACCATCACCGACAGAAGCGGGCCAAAGACATTGTGCAAGCCGACTCCGCCGGAGCACAGTTCATGGACGCAGTGAAAGGCCTTGTTCCACTCTGGGGTCCAATGGCAAACAGCCGTGCCATCCGCCACTTAACCCAGGCAGTCGAAACGGCGATGAACATTACGGCTGGCGCCCTCGCCAACAACACCGCCGAGCTCCAGGCCGTCCGCTTAGTGGCCCTTCAGAACCGCCTCGTTCTAGATGTGGTTCTGGCTGATCGTGGAGGAGCATGCCGCATCATTGGGTCCAGCTGTTGTACCTACGTACCGGATAACTCACCCTCAGTCTACAAAGCAATTGAACACCTCCACAGACTGTCCACAGAGGTCCATCAAGAGCAAGAAGAATGGTCACTGGGGAGTTGGTTTTGGGACACTATTAAAAGTTGGGGATGGAGACTGTTTTCATTTATCCTCATACCAATTGTGATACTATGTGGATGTTGCTTGGGGATTCAGTGTCTGCCACCTTTATGTTCGCTTTTTATGAACTGCATCTGCCCTAAGACTTTGGACTTTGAAACAGAGCGAATGAAAGCTCTGTATGAGGTGGAAGTTCGGAGTATTATGGGGATAGATCCGAAATAGGCAAGCTGGCGAGATATGTTAAAAGGGAGGACTGTGGAAATTTAGCTTGCAAACTGAACATTATCTGCGCCATCTTGCCTCTCCCCAGCGCCACGCACAGCGAATGCACGGCCGCCATTTTAAGCACCCCACTCTCTCCCCGCTCATTCTCGATCGCCAGCGCTTTCCCCTGGCGCTGCGAGCATCCCCCGCGCGCCGGCCGCCCCCGCTCTCTCATACATGGGCCATAAACCCTCTCATTCTGCGCGACCCTGCTACGGAACCACATCCGACCGACATCCCATACATGGTCATGCCTCTCCTTTGATAACCCCCTTCCTCTGCGCCCCATTGTCCGAACTGGTCCCAGGCCATCACCTAGCCCTGCGGATGCAGTTTATTGCCCCTACTGTAAGGGAAACACCCCACATCAAAGGGATTACAGTAGATCAAAGCCCCTACCCCCTGAGACCCGACCGGTCACACACACCCCCGGGAATTGGCGGAATACCCTGCTGCGCGATAGCCATCTCCTACTGCGGGTAAGGTGGGAACTTCTACTGTAGCTATGTGTGGGATCGGATCTGAGCCGGGGCTTCAGGGGATGTTCTCTCATGCATCAAGGGAATCTCAAGAATGTACTATGTGTAATAAAGCAATAAACCTGTGTATAAGAGACCAGGTCTCAGAGATGCAGTTAGAGCACCTCGTGACGATACCTTGCTGTCTGATCTGATGTGTTCTGCTCCGACGGAATAAAACTTTGTTTCCTGCCTTCCAGTCTCCGGCGCCTGCCTCTTTCATTGGTAAATTATCGAGTGGTATGAGAGGCGATTACCGCCGGGCAATACTTTCAAGGTTATCGACTGAAACTGCCGCTACCATTTAACAACGGGAGCCTACCCCGTATTGCCTCCGCTGGTGAAAAAAATCACCGCCGCAGGCCCGGAGTCTCCTCAACGTCATCTCTCTGCCGTGCTGGGATTGGCCCAGCGGGAGAGAGTGGTTCCCCGTAACTGGAGGCTCGACCGAGGGAGCCGCGCTGTGAATGGCAGAAGCACCCCACGTGACCGGAGGCTCGACCGAGGGAGCCGCGCTGTGATTGGAGGAAGCGCGAGCCACCTCCTCGCTCTTCCCCGAAGCCGCTACGGAAGCCTGAGACGGACGGGGACTGCCTTCGCATCAACAAGAGTCGACCAGCGGCGCACACCTCACGCGGAAGCTGTAGCGGTGGACACTGGAGCTCTCATGTGGAAGAGAGAGCTCCGTGGGGCAGCGGAGGAGTGAAGAAGTGCTGAGGTCACAGGCGGGCCCTCCGTGTGTGAGGAGAGCCCCGCGAGGTGAATGCTGACCGAAGGAAGAGGGATCGGAGCCCCGCAGTCTAGCCGGTGAGTGGGGCTGGAGACCGAGTCGTGGGGAGGCCGGGTGCCCACAAGAGAAGAGCCTGTGAGCAAGGCTCTTGGCCCCTGTTTGTGAGAGGGGGCGTCGGGGCACATTGCCGGTGCCCGCCCCCCCTCCCATGTGCCCCGTGCTCGTTGCTGGGGAAGCGTTATTGGTGGCCCCGGAGGCACTGTAGTGCCACAGCCTGCTTTGTGTGCTTAATTTCCCCAGCTGCCCCGAGTGATAGATGGCCGCTGCAACGTTGCGCAGGCAGCCGCAACCCTTGGGCCCATTCCGTTTCTGAGTCCCAGAGAGGGGCTCAGAGGGCACGCTGGTGCCGCATGATCATTTCCACAGCTGCCCAGCAAGTAGTGGGCAGCTGCCATGTTTAGGCTGTGCCTTTGCGCCTTCTGGCTTATGCAGCCTGCGCAGCCCAGCCCTGACATTTTGGACAAATGGCGTTTGAGCCCCTGAAAGGCCCAGTTGGCCTGGGGACAGTTTTCCTGTGTTATGCCCTCACCTAGGGTGCATGGTTATTTTTACATGTGTACTTTTGTGCCATATGTATTGGCTTTATGCTATTGTTACTCCTACCTGTGTCTATGCGTAGGAGACTGTTTTCCTAGTATAGGTTATGCTAGTGTGTTCATGGTTCCCTGCGTGATATATGCCTATGGTGTTTAGGATTGCGTAGGGTGTACTTACCTTTTACCAGTGGTTACTGGTTGTGCGCTACATTTATTATTTGTTCTACATTTCTACAGTTACAATTGGTGATTGGTGCTAATTCTGACAGTGGTCCTGTGGCCCTGTCTTGTGTAAATAATCCCCTGTAAATTCCGCCTAGTGCCCGTTGGTACAGTGTAAATTGTGTGAATATTATCTAATGTGTTTATTATAATACAAAGGCTATTTTTATATATAACCTTGTGTGGAGTTTCTTTTGTGGTGGGCCTTGGGTGTTGTTGCTGGGTGCGCGCGCAAACGCTTTACACATTGCCTCCGGGATAAGCCTGACTGCTCGTGCCAAGCTACCAAGTGGGTGAGCAGGGGTTATCTTTGGCGTGTAACTCCCCCGCCCTGACTAGAGTGGTGGTTTCTGCCTGGTTTTGGCACAAGCCCTAGCCAACCAAAAATCCCATTTCTAACAACTGCTCTCTTGTATCCTGCTTTGAAACACTCTCCTACGGTAAAAAAAAAAAAGTGCTCTGCCTTCAGGGGAGTATGTGAATGCATGACTTTATTTGTGTTTGTTGAGACTTGTACAGCGCTGTTCCCACAGGCCAGCCACACAACAGAGCACAGAAACCTGAGAACTTCAGCAGCGAGCCTGACCATACACATAACCAAGGTGAGTTCTAAGGTTACATTGTGTCTCTGACTCTCCTGGCTGAGAGAGCATTGGATTCACACTTGATCAGAGAGATCCATGCTGGAGGAGGCTACAGCTGGATCAGCTTTTACCCACGGACAGATCATGGATGAGAGCCGACAGAGGGTCAGTTGGCTATGGGGATTTCATTTCAGTATTGTGCTTTGACTGTATTCTCAAACTTGGGGCTAATCTTCAATTCACATAAAGGGCACTAGTACTTGTTTTTAAAATATATTTGTGTTATTAGTTTAAATCCCGAAGGAGATTTTTCATAGGCTGCTTTTGTTATGATAAGCATTTTTTAAAAATATTTTTGGAGCGACGAGAGCAGCATGTACCCAGTGAATACCTTCCTGCAGCGGAAGTGGAGGAATCCATCAAAGGTTTCCCAAATTTCGTTACGACACCAGTAGCTATCCTTGCACTTGTGGGTCTGTCGAGCTGTGGTCCCACTATTTTTCGAGGCCTACTACTTCCGAGCATCTGAGCAGCCAGGTAGCACCTCACTGCTCTGGGGTGCCATCACCCCTGAAGGAAGTGTTTATAAACTGTCAAATCTTTGGTGATCAAACGAGAGCCAAATTGGCAGTGCAGAACTTTGTTATAAACTTTTTGAAATCCACACACCCCGTAAGTTCCTAATCAACATTTTCATGGGGGGTAGAGACTGAAAATATGTCTACAAGGGTTGCAATGATGTCCTGCTAATGAGAAGTTGAATGTTTGTACCAACCATTTTGCACATGTGATGGGGCACACAATCCCATGTCATTCTCTCAGAATCTGTATTTTGCTTAAATCTGTGATTTGAGCTTGGAATGGGAAAGGCATGATTAAGCGTTAGGTGGTACTGTAAAATCCCTGCATTTCGTAACAAAGACAGTAAACGTCTAAAGAACATGCAAATGGTCTCCCTGTGAATTTAGCAGGGATTTGAAGAACTGCACGAAGTTCCATGCATGTCTTAATGGAACCTGTAAACTGTTACGAATAGAAGCAAACAAAACACATAAAAGCACACCCTAAGGCATTGTCTGAGGAACAAGAAGCTGCAGGTCATGTTGGATGCTTCTGTGCAATGACGCCCAAATATATGCCTTGGAAAGACTACCCTTCCAGGACCTGGCTTGATTGACCACGCACCCGATATTTAAAACAACCTGTCCTGATATGTATAACCTGTTAATTAAGAAAAGAAAGGGGGTGGCACAGGTATATTTCCTTATGGGCTTCTGAATTAAGAATAATTTGTGAACTATGTTCCACATGTCTTCGCAGGCCAAGTTGAAGAGCCTTGCGGCTAGGACTCTTTGTCGATGACGTCCTACAAACCAGACACAGGACTGGAACAAGCATTAAAAATGCAATAGGTCTCGTCTTTTATTAGGCTAAATCCATTTGCTTTGCTATATAATACCATTAGCAAAGCAAATGGCTTTAACTTAATCAAAGGTGAGACCTATTGCATTTTCAATGCTTGTTTTTCTATTACGTCTAATGAAAACAGTCAGCTAGAGAGAGTAGCGGAGTTGGAAGTGCCCTGTAATGCAGGCCTGATAGAGCTGTGCTGCCCTGCTTAGGCTATGGGTCAGTGCAGGCTGTGAGTCAAAAGGGTGCGGCAGGAAGGGGCAGCTCTACCACGAGTGATTCAGAGCCAAGGAGGAAACCAAACTCAGCAATGCTCAGAGCCCTGAATGGACAGGCCTTAGCCACCGATCAAAGCTTGAGCAATATTCAGCCCAGCAGATAGGGAACCCCCCCCCCCCCCCCCCCCTCCCGCAGTGCCAAGCTCACACCCACCGAGTGACTTAGCCTACCCTGGAATGGGAGATATCAAAAGAGATGAGCGGGGAAATCTGAACAATGCCCAAAACATGGCTGCTTAAGAGACTGACCTGTAAGGAACTCTGCCCCAGCCGGGCTTCCCTTTGGCCTTGTGGAATGATGCCAGTTTTGTGGTAAGAATGATCTTGAGTTTTGGGAGTATTTACTCAAGCTTAATACAGAGTGAACCTGGCTGTGTCCCCTTTCGGAGGATGCTCCTGATATGAAAGAGACCAAAGCTCCTGCTCTTGATAAGTGGAAGAGAGAGTAACCATACAACATCCTTAGGAAATATGATTGTGAGTGAGTGAATAAAAATAGTTTCGGCAAAACATGCCAAATTCGACCGAAGGATAAATATTGTGAGCTGAGCCAATTGCTCCAATTTTTCATATCGTGATCAGCAGATTTTGCCAAATTTCACAGTTTTACTCATGGGGTTCTCACCCCCCTCCTTCCCCACACATAAACAGTAACTCACTGCAAACCACAAATTGGCAAAATTCCGTATATGCGGAAGAAAGTGCTTTGTGGTATTTCTCACTTCCGTAGCAATTCTACATCAAATCTGAATCCTGTTTTTTTGCATTACTCTTTGTACCATCTGCCGTAATGTTGCCGTTGTTGTTTAATCTGTTTATCATGCATAAGCAGCTGTCCGTGTGACCGTTCGAGGAATGAAATTATTACCATGCTCTTACCCTGAATCAGTCTTCTTCATTCAGCCGATTGTATGCTGGCTATGCTGAAGGTAACGCAAACCACTGACTTGAAAGACCACATTTATGAAAGAGCGTGCGCGCCCCCTACTGACCTCATTCCATATTTTCATTAAATTGCATGATACCGCTTAAAAGCGGAGTTATCCAAATAAAGCGAAAGGTTAAACGGGCAAATGAAAAAAAAACCAGCTTCGATGGTAAATCACTTCCAGATGTGCACTGAGTTACGGTAAATCACTTCCAGATGTGCACTGCGTTTGGGATTGCAGACTGTGAGAAGTTGGCCTGGCATATGCTGGTCACTAGTTATAGTGGCCACCTTGCACCAGTCCAATTCGACTCTTATGGTAGCTAGGTTTAAGACAACCTTTTAAAGAAAGCTATCCTAGTGGTTGCTGTGGAGAGCAGCCTTCAGGCTAAGTCTCAGAAGAATGTAAAGCAGCTTGTTTTACCTTATAATCTCTTGAATTACCAAATGCAAAGACACCACACGGGTATATATATCAAATATATATGTATTTATTTCTAGAAACACTCTACTAATCTCTTTATGAGATTAGAAGTCAGGAACATATGCAAATATCAACATTTCACAATAAGTTTAGCACAAATATGGCTGGGGCCCTAGGGGCGTACCGGACCATATACTAAAAAAGAGGTTTAGGAATGTCGACTTGCAAGGGGACAAAGCCTAGGGCCTGTAGAATCGCTGGAGCTTCACTAAGCCACCCAAGTTAGGTAAGTAAAGGACTCACGGGAGACGCGAGCAGTGTGAGAACACAGCTGCGAGTTCCCTATTGATTTCAATGAAGCAAGTCGCGGTTGGATTTTTAAGGTTTTAGGGTACTTCGGAAGAGTCTGCAAGCAAGCCACTTACAAGGTAAGTACTTCGAGGGCCAACACACACAGGGGCACCGGAGTGAATGAGTTACCTCACCCAGGGAAGCCGGGTGCATAGGTGTCGGGTCGCGGCGTCGTTTTCAATGGAAGCTGAAGAAGATTTGCTGCTTGGGAAGACTGGAGAAGTGTCCGGTAGAATCCAAGGCTGGATTCAGAAGAAGGAAGACCTGAAAGCAGAAGGGACAGTGTTCACAGTCACTTGCCAGTGACCCGGGGCCAGGAAGATGGATGCCCACGGTAGTCGGGTGATTTCAGGTGATTTACAGGTGTCTTGACTCTTCAGCCACGAGGTCCAGGAGGCGTCGACGATGACCAGGAGCTGGATTCGGAGTGTCCCACAAAGTCTGCAGCTTACTGAGGTGTCGGCAACCGGATTGGAGCCAACAAGCCTTGGCAACAGCAAGTCTTGTGGAATGCGAAGAAAGTCAGCGGTGCAGACCAGCAAGGTCTGAGGGACTCACCCAGCGAGGGTAAGTCAGGGCAGGCCTGGAGCAACCAGGGGAGCCCTTTGGTTTGATGAGAAAGGATTCAGGGGACCCACAAGCCAACGGGCAAGGGATCGTGAAGACGCCTCGTGAGGATTCGCTTCACAGGAGCCCACGGTCACTCGGGACGGGGTAGGCCTCTGATTTTCAAGGGAAATCCTGCTGGAGGCTGGGACTACACGTGGTCCAATGCACAAGCTCGTAGAACATCGTGAAGGGGTTGCACTCGACAATAGTGCACGGTACCCGGGTATTGCTGTTCCTCCTCACTCGTGGGGTCCACTCGCCTCTGGTTTACTGGGGACTCACAATGGCCGTCGAAAAGTCAGGCAATCCAATTCCGGGGCTGCAGGGACTTCGGACTCCGGCGGAAGCGGGAAAGTTTGCGACCGTTGATTCAAGTTTTTGGTGCCTGCCAAGCAGGGGAGTCACTCCTTGACTCCAAGGGAGATTCTTCAGTCTTCCAAAGGTATTGGAACATTGAAGGGCCAGGATTCTTCTTGTAGAGCGTCATCCAGGGATATCTAACTTGCAATGGCAAGGGTTCCCTAACTTATACTAAAGGAAAGGGAGGGACTAGCTCAATGACCACTCCTCTGGGAGGGTCAGGGGAGTGGGTGGTTACACCCACTTCCCTTTGTCCAGTTTCATGCCAGAGCAGGGGCAGGTAGCCCCTGAACCGGTTTGAGCTGGCATATGCACAGAGGAGCCTACTGCTCCCCCAGTGCAGGACTTCAAAGCACTCTAGGAGTGCACCCACCCAGCCCCAATACACTAAATCCTGTCTGGAAGGTGGTTACATCTCCCCGTGACAGGATGCCTATTGTTGGGCCTCCTCCACTGCGAGTTTCAGTCAGCAGCAGGAGGGCAGCCCAGTGTCTGTGCTGGTGGCATCAATTTTCTTCCATGTTTCCACAGTAGGTACATGTCTACACCTCTAGAAGGGTGGGATCATACTCCCACACCGGTTACTGGTGTGGGGGTATGATTCCAAGTTGTTTGACACCAAACACGACATGTTTTGATGCAGCCATCCCAAAGTTAGCATTTACCACTAGGTTATAATGCACTTAAGAGTATATGGTTTAACCGCATCCACAAACAGCCAAAGAGAATAGACTCTGCCAGCTGCAGAGGGGTCCTGCTAAGGCAGAGGAACCCCCTCACATTGTAAACCAAGCACCCTGCCCTCAGGATTGATAGGGCTTGCCTTAGGGGTGACTGATAGGTTTATATGTGTATGTATGGTGAGATATAGGGAACCTATACCTCAGTGAGGAGTGCTAACACTACCTCACCCAGGCTGCAGTAGCAGGCCTGTGGTGTCAGATTTAGTCTACTTCCCAGGGGTGGCATAATACATGCTTCAGCCACTGGTAGGCCTGTGAATTACCTATGCCCTTGGTACCTAAGGTACCATATACTAGGGGCTCATAAGGTACCACAGTATCCAATCACTAGGGCATCTAATATGCACACCAGTCGTTTAAGGGAGTAAGCAGATAGGCTGGGGTCCTGGATAGCAGGATCCCAGCCAGACTAGTCAAAAACCATTTAAACACCAGGAAAAAAGTGGGGGCAACCATGCAGTCAGATTCCACCTTCCTACACAGACCCTCAACAAAAAAGATGGCGGCGGACTGTCCACTGTCCCATGGACCCGCGCATGCTGTCTGCTATGGACAGATTGCGAGAGCAGCCATCTTTGTCCATGCAGGCGCGTGTATGAGCCCACTGCGAAGAATTGATTCCAAAAGGTCCTCTCTTACGATTGCAGCGCATGCGCTGCTTTCGCCAGACGAGATCTAAAAAGGAGGTGTAGCACACAGCGTAAGCCCAGCATTGTGATAATCTAGGATGTAGCACACAGCACAAGCCCAACATTGCGATAATCCAGGCTTGGGTCCATATACACCAAGACGACAGTCTTGGGTCTGTGGACTTGGATTGCTTAAATTAAAAAAATATCAATGCTGAGAGTACAAGAATTCATGTTTCCATTAACTTGGGACAACATAGGTGTCGGCGTCCATCTTTTCATGATATTCCTGTCTAACATGTGACCTAAACTGTTGTTTATCCTGTGTCATAAAAAACAGACTGGTAGATTTCAGCAGCTGACAAAAGGATTCCTTTTAACCACATGAGCAGGGTGCACTTTCCAAAGGACAGCGCAATTGTCCAGGACAGTGACAAAATCTTTGAATATTTTTTGTTGCAACTGTTGCTCTCTGCTTAATTTCAATTCATTATGAGCATGTGAATCATGTGCTAATGTAGTAAATGTGTGAAGCTTTTGTCTGAAGCCCATGAAAGGGTCTGATTTATCAATGCCAGAAAAGTCCCTTTCCCCATCCTTTGAAGGCGAATCTATGCTGGATTTGGAACGCTACTGAGTTTTGCAGTATTTTCTTTGAATTAAATGCTTATTGATCTAACCTTCATGGCCCAGCCTATGCATTTCTGTACAGCCCTGTCTGTCGCACTGTAGCAGACATGCTTTATTCTTGCCTTCTATACATTCACTACCTAGCTTACTAAGAGAGACAGGTCCAGCAGGAAGCACCAAAGTCCGGCAGGGTCTACACCGCTCCCGAGCCAGTGCTAGTGCACTCAGGAGAAAAGTTAATGCATGGGTGCGCGTGCTGGAAGGTCTTTCATGGTCGTATAGAGAATAATCCCCGGTAGGACCTGCATTTGGGAAGAAGATTCCGAGTCAAACCTGTATATCTCTATAAAGTTTACAACTCAGAGTCTTTACCAGTTAAACTGACTCAGTCAGGCTCACCCATGCTTAGTGGCCAATCCTTAGGATCCCAAGGATCTGGATTCCCCATTATCTCTCACTTTGTCATCAACTTGAGGCAACTGAAGTGTGTCCAGTTCATCCCTGACACTGTGCACTCATGAAAAGGATTATCTGCAGTCTCTCGACTCACCTCCTAAGACAGAAGAGAGTTTAAGGACCTGTATCTGTGGCAGTCCAAGCGTGGAAGAGCTTTGCAACCAGATCAACGTACAAGTTCATTTCTTTATTTCTTTGTTTATATAGCGCCTGAATCGACCCCCAAAGGGGTATCTCTGCGCTGTGCTCGGGCGGCAAGAAATGAGGCTATACTACAACATCAAAGACAGAAAAGAGTGGTTTTAAGCTGCTTTCTAAATTGTAGGTGGTCGGAGCATTGTCTTAGATGCAGAGGAAGTTTGTTCCAGTATAGGGGACCAAGATGGGAAAGAGCCTTCCCACCCAATCTGGCTTTCCTGACTCGAGGAACCACGAAAAGAGACTTAGATCCCGAGTGGAGGGACCTAGAAGGCAGATAAGGTGTGAATTTATCAGAAAGATAAACGGGGCCAAGGTTAAATAAAGCCTTGTGGATGGTACAGAAGACTTTGAACTTAACCCGTTCGCGTATTGGAAGCCAGTGGAGTGGCAGGGAAGAGGGCGGGAGGCAGTCCTGGGAGGGGCATTGAGGACCAGTCGTGCTGCAGTGTTCTGGACTACCTGCAGTCTGCTATGTGAGGACTCATTAGCAGAAATCAACAATCCATTGCAGTAGTTCAGACAGCTTAATATAAGTGCCTGAGTCAAGGTCTTCCGCGTTGAATCGGGAAGCAAAGGAAAGACTCAGCGTAATAAGCTCAATATATGAAAACAGGAGCCAGCTGTCTGAGCAGCATGCTCCTTCAAAGTAAGGGCCTGTTCCAAATGGATACCTAAGTCCTTAACCAGGGATTTTGGATCGGGGGAACACCAAGATCAGCCAGCCACCAATCCGGAGTCCATAGTAGGTGAGCCTCCCCAAAAAGCAAAATCTCCGTCTTCCCAACATTACGTTGGAGGAAGTTACTCTTCATCCTGCGCAATATCTGGTGTGAAACCGTGCCAAACGCGGCTGATAGGTCCAACAGCACCAGAATCATAGATTGGCCCCTGTCTAGGGCCATCCTGATGTTATCCGTGACTGCAAGCAGAGCTGGTTCTGTGCTGTATTTGGGCCTAAAGCCTGACTGGGAGCTGTCTAAGCAACCGGCCTGTTCAACATGGTTGGAGAGATGTTTATTTATGTGCTTCTCCAATAGCTTGCTCAGGAAGGGAAGGAGCGAAATAGGGCAGAGATTAGAGAAATCCGTTAGCGGAGCCTTGTTGTTCTTGCCGATAGGCATGACCCGTGCTGCTTTCCCTTCTGATGGCAAGTGACCCTCTCTTAATGAGAGATTGAGAAGACACTGAATGAGAGGAGAAAAATGGCAGGCCAAAGAGGTAACAACTTTGGCCGGGATGGTATCTTGGGGGGAACCTGATTTTAATATGCAAAGAAGTGTATATACATCTGTCAGTGTCACAGGAGAAAAACTCTCTAGCAACCGAGAGGTTGCCTGTGCTGAGAGATCTGCGAGAAATATTGGGCGATGTCGTCGCAAAGCATTTGCATAGGGCCCTCTAACTTCGCAAGCCTTTGGATTAATAAAGGATTGGTGGATACGGTATAATATTTTTGGAGCATTGCCAGCCTGGGCTAGTTGAGATGCCATGTGGGCTTTACGCGCAGCCTCTATGTTTCTATGGTAGCCAATAACCGGTCTTTATGCTTCTCATCATGTATACGGCACCAGCGTCTTTCCTATTTTCTACACAGTTGTTTCTGATCTCGAAGCTGGGGAGAAAACCAGGCAGTCTGGGGATGTTTAGAAAGATTGGGGAGAGATTTCAGTGGTGCTAGTTGATGAATGGCGCCGGAGACAGCAGCATTGTATTTGGCAAGAGAATCCTCTATGTTGTCAGGTACGTTGTTCCAAGGCACTGAAAAAGAGGCTTGAAAGCACTCCTGTGTGACTTTCTTCCATTATCTACGGGTGTGATAGGTGACTGGGTTAGGACCATTTATCTCCCTTGGGCCTTGAATGGAGAATTCAATGGATGCTTGATCTGACCATGTTAGTTGTTACAGAGGCGCACACAGAACACTAGGAGAGTTTGAAAAAATAATGTCCAATGTGTGGCCTGCTGTATGGGTAGAGGCCTTTATTGAGCTTAGATAGCCCCAAGAGGGCGAGGTATGACAGGAGTGTAGATGCGTCAACATTAGAAGTACATTCACTGTGGATATTGAAATCACCCAGCAGCAAAAAATTGCTGCTCGAAATCACAGGGGGAGCTATTAGTTTGGTGAGTAACAGTGAGAATTCGGCTAAAGGGCCTGGGGGTCGAAAGACTAAGACCCCTTCCAGCTAAGTTGGAAGGAGAAATCTATTCGAAAGACCATAACTTCCATAATGGCATTGCAGCGTTGTTCTAGTGCGGTAACTTTAACCCTGTCTCTGTGTGCAATAGCAATTCCCCCCCCCTACTTTTAGTTGTCTGTCCATCCTAATGAGCCTGTAGCCTTCAGGCAGGGCTAGGGGAATGTATGGGACCGAATGAGGTTTAAGCCATGTTTCGGTAAAAAACCCAAGCTCAGGCTGCTCTGAAGAAAGAAGGTCCCAAACCTCGGTGGCATGCTTAGGCAGGGATCTAATATTGCATAACAGACTTTTCCACTCCCACTGGGGAATATTGGGGGGTCTGCCTGTATCAATTCTGGTGTAAGGGACAAGATTGGGACCAGGAGAATGAGTATTAAGGAAGACACAGCAGGGTTCTGCATAAATTGAGTCCACTTCGACAGGGGTACTTTGAAACCGACAGCCTCGACATGAGAAAGGGCCCTCTGGGGTTGGCCAGGTCTCAAGACGGCATGGGGGTTTAGGGACTGTCCTCATCTCCAACAGCTCCTTACCAGAATATGTCAGACGCGGAGCAATGCCCTGTTTGGGAGTGAAATGACCAGGGTCCCTGGCACCTAGCGATGTCAGGGCGCGGGCGGACGGGCGCGGACGGGCTGGCCTTTGGCGCTCCACTGGCGCGTCCGCTGCGCGGCGGGAAGAGCATCCAGTTAAGTAGAGGGGGCTGGGGCACTAGAGCGCCAACCTCCCTCGTAACCGGAAGTAGGTCCAGACTCCCTCTACAACAATCGAGCTAGTCTCGCGGTGGACCAGGGAGAATGCCGCGAAAATATTAATGCCAAAGTAAGTGGGTTGCAAAATGAGCAGCAGATCGTAAGTTAAAAAAGAATAAAACTGCGTAAACTATTTAAAATGTGCCAGGTCGCAGCCTCTTTGCCAGCGCGCGTCAGCAAGTTAAACATCCCTTTGGAGATTCTCAGTGGTTAGAAATAAGGAGGTGAAAAGTCTAAGAACACCCCCTGATAGTGGGAGTGCAGAAAGAACTGTATCCAGGATAGAATAGGAGCACCCCTATTGACCTCTGACTGTGTCAAAAAAGCTGATGGGTCCAAAAGAGCCCATGTTGAGACGTCTCCATGGTAGACAGGCATACCATGTAGCATGATCAATGGGAGAACAGATTCTGTCCTCTGAATGTGGACAAATCCAAATCTGAAAAGACTGATGCCATTGCACCAAAGTTCCAGGGGCAGTGAAAATGGTGTCATGCTAACACAAGTTAGACCCCCTGTCACACTATTAGACCCCAACTCACCAATCTGCTCTTGAGGAACTGTGGAAAGGGTAAGGAGTGAAGGCTGTCAAAAATAAGCATGCCTTTAAGAGCCTGCTTACTTTCTGTTTAGGCAGATGTTTTTAAGCCCTTTGAGGCCAGTAGTAGCAAGTACAACGCCAGAGGCACCAAAGAACAGGTAGAGGTAGCAATTTCTGCCTCCTGCTACTCTCAAATAATATCCATGTATGATAGTTGTGAAGGCAGTTCAACATCTCCAAAATGTCCTAGATTAGAGATGCAGCCATTTGTATAGCAGTGGCAAGTAATTAAGGAGAGGAGAAACCGCCACCTTCTTTATGGGTGGTCGAACGACTCAAGTAGCTAATGAAATATGAATGGAAGCAAGAAGCTTAGCACTATGCCAGAACATCTTTCTGGATGAGCTCCTAAAGGAGAAACTGATTTCCGACAGGTAAGCAGGGTTGTAACAATGTAACAATTAGTGTAGATAGTTTTATAACTTTAGATCCTGACGAATCGCCCCTAGACTTGTAGAATTGCGAAGAAACATGTTGACCAACCACACAGAAGAGGGCCACATCTAAGACATCAACTTAGCATTGTGCCTTTCCTTTTTATTTTAATCAGGGTAGGAGACCCCATAGTTAAAGTTATTATTGCTGGTACT
The DNA here is from genome assembly GCF_964204655.1 of Triturus cristatus. Classification (NCBI taxonomy): domain Eukaryota; kingdom Metazoa; phylum Chordata; class Amphibia; order Caudata; family Salamandridae; genus Triturus; species Triturus cristatus. The sequence continues at coordinate 655,508,283 of NC_140579.1, forward strand.
CCCAACCCTGTTTTAACTCACATAAACATCACACACCACTTATTCATCTACACTCACTAAATCTTTCACCCCCACGGCACCAAGCGGCTATTTGGAAAAAGATTTCCGCCAAAGTGCCCCTCATCGGGAGCCCATCAGGCATTGCAGCGCCGGCCAGAAGAGGAGCAGCCCGATGATGAAGCATGACACCCAACAGGGTGTGTGAGGGCATTTCATTCCAAAGAAATGGATTCCCATCTCTTTGACTCTGTAGCCTACTGTCCTTTGTATGTTGCTGAATTTTAGATCATTCAGGAACAGCACAACTTTAATTTTCATATTAATTTTCATATTACTACCACTGAGCCAACTTCCCCTAGAGAGACTTGGAGGATGCCATGCTGAAAGAGGGTATGACTTGTAAAAGGAGCACTTCTCTTCCCTACAAAGTATTCAGTACAGTGAGATGTCCATCCTTCCCCCTTTGTCTACCAGGCGGAGCAAGAACTAGACCTCAAGATGGTAGCTGGAAGTGTTAAGATCATTAGATGTGTATGTGAGTCAACGGGGACAGCAGCTATACTTCGCCAATATACCTTTACTTTGGGTTAAATCCCACGCAAACACACACCTATAATCTAGAACTCCTTACCCGTGCCCCCACAAAGTTTTATCATTGCTGAAACCAGTTCAATTCAGGTCAAATACTTTATTTCAATCACAGGGATCATAAAAGTACAACACACAACTTCATATGTTTATATAAAAATAGAGAAACATTAAATAATACATCGTAAATCTTGAGTAAGTATAAAAAACAGCCAAAGAAAAAAATAAGTTGTTAAAAAAGTAAGAACAGGTATACAATAAGGGCCCTTACGCAATTAAGAACAACATCAAAAAGATTTAGCAGTAAAATACATCACAATAGCAGCAGACAGAGCGAAAGACCCAAAGGGATTAGCAGCACAATAAAAGCTCAGCAATAATGACAAAACCCCCTAATTCCCGCTGTAAGGAGCAAAAAATATGTACATATTTAAGAATGAGTAAGACATAAATACGGTAAGTTGCTGAGAACCTAGTGCATAATATTGTATAAAGGCACTGCTAGCCAACCGAGGGAGTAAAAAAATAACAGTGGTGAACAACCTCTAGTGTTCAGTTGATGGGGTCCAATGCCTTAATAAAGAGTTAGCCTATTTAGGGACTACCCTTTCAAACTTACATTCGATCCTAGCACTCATAACAACCCCAAAAAAATCTGAATTTTAATCCCCAGTCATATTAATAACAATATTATATGCATTTTGAACGTCTTAACCACAGGGCCATTAAATATTTGGCCAAGCCAAAAAACACTACCCGGCATGTGTCGGTTTGCAGCAGTGTAAACGCCTCTTGGTACTTTCTAATGTATTTTACAACTCTTTACTTAACACTAACCTAGACCATAGTAGATACAGGATAGGCATAGTGATTATTATAAACACATTAACCCAAGTGGAATATTAAGAATGTGAAGAAATAGAATATAGCTAACATATTATTATAAGATAACAAGAGCACACCATTACATTTCTGTTGATTTGGTTGAGATATGCACCTTTTAAAAGCCTCCTACTTCTCATTAAGTCTGTGATGGCATGTGCACTCTTTGTCGATCCGTTTAACTTCATTGCTGGAACTCCCCAAAAGTCCCCTTAGTGAACAGAACATGGGGCTTTTATCCACTGTTTATTTTATTTTTTTGGATACTTTTTATTGAACAGCATATAGCAGCAGCACATAACATCACCCATTTGGTCTGCGCATATCGACACAATATGGTGGCAACATTGCCCGACCCACGTACCCTGTCACATTGAGTATATATCCTGATCAGTTTACCATTGGTTCCAGACCTTGTGGTATTTTTGAGAACAGGCCCTGGAAGTATATACATGTTCCTCAGACTTAGTGCAATAGTCTATGCCTCATGTCCATTCCCCTGTAGAGGGGACTGATCTCCAATGAAGTGCAATGCCGTGTTTGGTCACCAGGAAACTCTGGGGCATATTTACAGGGGCTCATCGCCACCAGAATGTCACTTTTTTTAACGCTCCGGCGGCGATAACCCCTTTGCCTTATTTACAAGGTGGCGTTAAGCCACTTAACGTGGCTCAACACCGCACTGTAAATATTTTTTATTTTTTTTAATAAAATGTTTTATTAATTGCCATTTCCATCTCAACATCTTCGCCTGCACAGTTGTTGTATTCAAATCACAGATATAATTTGCTCTCCCCTTCACCCGTACATAGTTGTCAGAATGTGCAACCACTAGAGGTACATTGTGACCCATATTCCGGTTACCGACTATCCGCAGACTCTCGCCATTCCGCACCCCCTAATAGCCACTTCCCCTAACCTTCCCCAACAGCAGAACTACCATCCCTCCCCACCCCCACCCCAACCCTTCCCACCAGTGTCCTCCCCCAGCAGTTGTCAATCTCAGTGTGTCTTGACCTATAAGTGTCTGCCCACTATGCGCCTGTGTTGTTGCTCGGCCTCTCTCCCCTTGCCACCCAGTGCTCTCTCCTTCGACTGTACTTGTAGTCCCTGCGTTCTCCCCCGTGCCGCCTACTACCCGTGGTCTAGTGGTGAGCCGGCTCATCCTCTTGATCTCCGCCAGACCCGCGTAGTGCTTCAACTAGCGCCTCCCAGGCTCACACCACTTCCAACATCGTCTCTTTCTGGTACCTATGTGCCAGTCGTAGCTTAATCACACTTTCACTCGCCGCCCACTTAAGGAATTCGTGTTTCCACCTCTGCACTCTATGTCCCTGACTATGCTTCCAGTGGCTGGTTATTTCTCTTTTAGCTAGTATCAGTCCCAAATCTATGAATTTGCTGGTCACCTTATTGCGTTTTGTATGCGGGAACCAATGCAATAAGCTCACCGCCATATCTTTATTAAGCGTTCGCTCTGTGGCCAGCTCCAACGCCACAATCACGTCGCCCCAATATGCAGTCAGATTTGGGCAGGACCACAGCATATGCTGAAAATCTGCCTCGTCTGTTCCACATCTGGGGCAGCCAGCCTTGTCTACACCAAAGATCTGTTTAATATGCTTCGGGGTTATGTATGCCCTGTGCAGCACATAAAACTGTATTAGCTGGAACCTAGCATTTCTCATGCTCTTCCAACCTCTTTCTACTAGCTGGGGCCAAGTCGTGTCAGGAATGTCCCTTCCTAAGTCCCCTTCCCACTTCCCCTTTAGGCGATCCAGCGGCTGCCTGCCCTCCTGTTCCATTCTCCTATTAAGGCACGTGACAGCCTTAAAAGTGCCAGCCGCCATAGCTACATATTGGCATATTAACGATGTCGTTGGCTCCGACAGCCCCATCCTCCACCTGCGTTGAATCGCCGCCACCAGCGTCGCATGGAACAAGTAGTGTCCCTGCGGTAAGTCAAACCGGTCCCGTTAGCTCGAAACCGGCAGTAAGACACCATCGTCATAGAGGTCACCCATCATAAATAAACCCTGCTCTTCCCATATCCCCAATGCGGACCAATCTCCACCATGGGGTAGCGCCGTACACGCCCCTATCGGGATCTCATGTGCGTAGGGGCACTCCACCCCGTGCTTTTTGTTACTCCGAGTCCAGCAGCGTTGCATTGTGCTCTCATTCGTGACGGTACCTCTACGTAGGCGTTGCCCCATCAAGATAAAAGAAAGCACATGTCTCGGTACCCAGCAGTCACGGCCCGGGTTGGGCCCCCTAAACGTCGCCGCCACCGCCTGTGTGAGCCATTGGAGCTGAGCTGCTAGATAATACCTTTCAAAGTCTGGCACTGCCCAAACCCCGGCCTCCCTAGGGCGCATCATTGTGTCTAGTGCAACCCGCCTCCTACCGGTTCCCCACAAGAAGTCTCCCACCATCATTTTCAACAGCCTGAACATCGCCCCGGGTATCCAAACTGGGAGAGTCCTGAAAAAATATAACAATCGTGGCAATACTATCATTTTGAGCAAGGCCACCCTCCCTGCCACCGACATCTTCAAAGCAGCCCAGAACTCCATACTCCCTTTAATCCACGGATTGCCCGACTAATGTTTCCTTCTAGGAGCCCATCCTGTGTATGGTAAATGAGAACTCCCAGGTAGGGCAAACACTGCGCCTCCCATCTGATCCTGGGGCAGTGCCGGTAGGTTCGGGCTCACCGGAAACAGACAAGTTTTCGACCAGTTAACCCGCAGCCCCGACCTATTCCCAAACCCGGTTAACAACTGCTTCGCCACTGTTAAAGCGTCTCCTACGTTCTCCATAAACATTAAGAGATTGTCCGCATACAGCGAGATGTAGTGCGCATTTTCCCGTAGCACTAGTCCCCGATACTGCTCTCCTGTGCGCGCCAGCATGGCCAATGGTTCTATTGCTATCGCAAAGAGTAGCGGGGAGAGGGAGCAGCCCTGGCGAGTCCCCCGTTCTACGTTGTATGCCCGAGAAATCGTTGCGCCCGTTCGCACTCGAGCCGTGGCCCCATTGTAGAGGATCCGGGTCCATCTCACATAGTCGTCCCCTAGTCCCATTTTCCCCATCACATAGTGTAAGAAAGACCATTCCAGGCTGTCAAAGGCCTTTTCAATATCTATCGCCAGTACCACCGCGCCCGGTGTAGCGTCTCGGTGTTCCTCCAATACTCGCAGGAGGCGTCTGATATTGCCTGCCGTATTCCGTTTGGGGATAAACCCCCCCCATGTCACTGTGAACTAAGGAGGTCATGTATGGGAGCAGGCGTGTCGCCAGTATCTTACTTAGTATTTTATAATCCACCGTTAACATTGAAAGCGGTCTATACGCTGTCAGTGCGGCAGAGTCTTTGCCTGGTTTTAGAATGGGGACTATAATAGCCTCCCGCGTAGAGGGCGGCAGCATTCCCGCCGTCCAGGCCTGTTTGTACAACGCCTGCAGCCGGGGGACCAGTATATCCATATACGTGGCGTAGAACTCAATTGGCAGCCCATCAACTCCCGGGGTCTTATTTCGGGCCATTTGCTGGATGGCTGACTTAACTTCCCCCAACGATATCTCCTGGCCCAGTGCTAACGATTGGTCCTCCTCCAGCTGGGGCCAGTCCAACCCTACAAAATACTCCTCCAGTTCCTCAACATCAACTTCCCCCAGGCTACTATATAACGTGGCGTAATAGAGCGCGAACATGCTATTGATTCCCCGTTGGGTGTAGTCCATTGTCGCCGCCGGTGTGCGGAGCCCCAGGATTGGCGCCCCCGCATTATCAGGACCGACAAGCCGCGCTAAAAGCCTGCCTGTTTTGTCCCCCTCATCATGCATTCGCGCTCTATATGCTTTATAATCAAATGCTCTGAGCCTTTCAACCTGCCGCGCTACCTCTTCCCTCGCTCTCGCCACCCCCGTTTGATCCCTTCCCCTGACATGACTACGCCTTTCCGCTTCCCGCAGTCTCTCATCCGCTCTCTGAACTTCATCAAGTAAGATTTTCCGCACCCCCACCTTCTTAGAGATGCACATCCCGCAGACCACTAACTTGCAAGCCTCCCACTCTGCTCCTAGTGTGGTCGCTGTGTTTTCATTTTCATTAAAATAATGGAGGATCCCCTGCCGGAGCTCGTCCTTAAACACCGGGTCCTCCAGTATTTCAGGGCTCAGCCGCCATTTCGGAATCAACGCCCGCTCTTTATACCATCCCAAGTGAATCAGCAGGGGATTATGATCTGATACCGTTTTGGCCAAGTATTCACTGTTCCCAACATTGCATCCAGCCTCACATGCAAATCATGCAACCCCGAGGAATACGAGTAATCTCGCTCTTGCTGATGCTGTTCCTGCCATACATCCACTAAGTTCCAATTTGATTGCCATTTTCGCCTCCGATCCGCAAGCCTTGCACTCGCCGACTCCGGTAGCGGCGGATGAGACCTATCTATACTCACATCCAGCACTGAGTTGAAATCACCCCCTACTAGCATCGAGCTCGGCGCGTGCACAGCTATAACCCCGGATAGGCGGTCCAAGAAACTGCCTTGGTCTACATTAGGGGCATATATACTCCCCACCATGACGTCTACTCCGTTCAGACGCCCTACCAGCAAAACGTAGCGCCCCTCAGGATCTATCATCTTGTGTTGCAGTTGGAATGGCACTCCTGCTCTAATCCATACTAGCGTGCCCCTGGCGTATGCAGAATAGGTGGTGTAATAGACTTGGCCCCGCCACCTATGCTGAAGCGCCTTGCCCTCTGCCCCCATGAGGTGCGTCTCTTGTAACAGAGCAACATGTGCGCCCCTGCGCACCAGGTAGGCATGCACCTGGTGGCGCCTGGCCATAGTATGAAGACCCCGTACAATCCAGGTTATGCACTTAAATGCAGGGGTAGAGGCCGTCGTCTTATCTCCCGGTCCCATCAACCTGTCGTGGTCTTTGGAGCACACTGGTTCCCCTCTGAAGCCCGTGAACAAAACTAAACACTCCCCAACACCCCCTCCCCAGGACAGATGCCCCAACTTGAACACCCATCCAAACTAATGACTCAACCAGAGTGTTCAGATCCTCGAAGAATCTCCAACACCCTATAACACTGGAGGTAGGCACAAAGGTCCAAAGAGGCCCTGCTCACCACGCTCCCGCCGAAACCCGGCCTTTAGCAACCTACATGTCCCCCATCCAGAAATATACAGACCAGTGTAGTGGGATTGCACCGCTAGTGTTCAGGATTGACCATTCATGAGTCCACCAGCTCATCAGCCGTTCTTGCCGTCACATGAGGCAGCCGCTCACTATCCGCACCTGAGGTTTCCGAGTCCGATCCATCCGTGTCAGGCTTCGAGACCCCTTGTCGCTCCGCAAGTCCATCTCTGTTCTGGAGAGCGCCACCACTGCCTCTATCGCTGCTGATCGCTCCGTCGCCACTTGACGCAATGTTGGCCGCGGGGATCACGGTCGTTGTTTCCGTGACTTTGAGAGTCGCCCGGGTTTAGGCCGTAGACTCTTAGTACTTTCTAATGCCCACATTTTTTCAAAGTGGAAAACCCCTTTGCTTGAAGGTGGTGAAAAATGGGCAAAAGAATAGTACTTTGATAAGAGATTCAGGGCTCCCTCAGCAATCAGGGCAGAGCTTATCAACAGAGCCATTTTTAGGTCTCGTGCCTAGCGTTGCAGTACGCAGCTCTGCTCGCACAGCAAGAGACCTCTTGTAGGGGGTTTGAAAACAGACCTAAGAATCGCGCTTGTGCGTGTGCTTTTCCTTTTGGCCCACGCTATCGGCCTTTGCGTGCGTCTTTTTATCAAAGACAGCATGCAATTGGCCAAAGGTGGGCGCATTGCTCTGCCCATGGCCTATTGGTGTCTATTACGCACACCACCGCAATGTTGTTTCAATTATCGTGCCCAGACACGGACGCGATAATTGAAACCACATGGCTCGCTGTGACGCGAGCGGGCACACCACTCGCGGGCTTGTAATAGTCAGTTCCTGCTCTCCCGGTAGGATTCAAATCAAGATGCCTGCACGTGTTCGTTTATTCACTAAACTCCGAACTGAAGTCTCAAGGATGCACCGCAGAGTGTGCTGGAGTGACGCTACGTGGTTTTTGGTACTATTGCTAAACAAAATAAATGGCAGGTGTCTTGTTTTTTAAGACCCGATTTGTGTATTTGCACGTGTAAGTGGAATTAAAAAAAGTGTCGCAGAACACAAGGTCGACAACTGGATTGTCACTGGAACGTTGCCCCTGGTGACTCATGCTGGAATGTTCTGCCCCCAGCGCGTGCTGGGCCTGGCTGCAAAGGACCTTTCTGCCAAGGTCACCGAGCACTTACTCACCGACAGCATTAGCGGGCGGCGTCCATTGTAGCAAGATTACTTGTTAAAAGAGAACCACAGAAACATTGAATACTCAGTAGTAAGAGCTAATGTAGTAGAGAAACCAACAGCGAATGCTTTTCACAGTCTAATAACACGCACAGTGTAAACCCAGTCAGCTGTAGATAAACCCCAGGATCTTTCCTTGTGGAAATACGTCACAGGATTGTGATGTCCTTTTTCAGTTTTAACGCGTGCACACATAATTAGCCTTCGTTCTGTGGACGTAAAGTGTAGATTCTAAGCCAGTATTTGGTACCTGTGTGGTATCCGTGCTTAATTTGAGCCGGTGGTTTCCGGTGTTGTCACTGGCACAGAATTGTCAACATCAGCACGTAAGACAAGGTCGCGCTGCTTTATCTAACATGACACGACCCGGCCCACTTAATGCCCTTAGCAGGGGGTAGTATTCAAGGCAGCGTCTAGCCGAGAAAAAACAATCAGATTTGTTTCAGGGGGTGTAGAATGCAGATCTGTAAAATTGGCTACAAGGTGCAGAGGGAGTGATGTAGATAGGGGTCCGAAGGCCTCCATCCCCCTTACCTGCGGCCGTCGCGGGGCGGTAATCGCAGGAACTTTTTGAACCCACTGAGCTGGAAAAAAAAATTGTCGATACTTCCAGTGGCCCTGATTATAGCGTGGTTCAGAGTTGCAGCAATGTTTATTATATAGAAGGGGTGGGGGGCATTATTACAGTGGCTGTAGCAGTGATTGCAGCTGTGTATTGGTGGGTGTAGGATTCGGCATGTGTGTTGTCATATATGTAGCACGACGAATACCATGCAGATACAAGTAGGCAGCGGTGTGTTGTGCAGTGCACAATGACAGAAGTGAATATCAGGGTTCCCGCACCCCTCCGTACTCTGTTGTGCTTATTAAAACACAGACGGCGGTGAGATGAGGAATTAAGTTGACTTCCTGAAACATAGTGGATAATATGCTGAATTCAGATTCAAACCAGCTCTCCTGCAGTTCTTGGCTCTGCTTTATTTCCCCCCTCCCCCGCCCATCTGTGGATTCCAAATGCTTGTTTAAACACCTAGGGACTATTTTTAACTTCGGCGGTAAACTGCTTTGCGCTCCTCCCCCTCCAACGAATCGGAGTTTCACACCCTGGCCTTCATTCCCGGGGTTTTCAGAGGACCCAGGGGCAGGTGAAAGGTTCGGGGTGATGTTTGGTGAATACTGGGACCTGCATCAGTTCAAATAATACTCAATCCAAGGCCCAGGACCGGCCTTTATCATGGCCGAGCTGGGCCCATGTTCAGGGCGCCAACCTTCAGAGGAGAGCACCGAGAAGCCTTATTTAGGGCATGCAGTCAACAGTCTCGATCTGGCTCCAGGGATTCAGCCTATTTTTTTTAATCCGTTTTTTGATGTCCTTTATAGCGCGTGAGTTTAAGCCTCGGCTAACTTCCTTCTTTCTGTCCCAGCTACTGTTGAAGGGAAAAGTTCTCTGTAAGAATAACACAGGAGCAGGTTGACAATACGATATGGTTTAATGCATTAATCAGCTGGGGATATCAGCCAGGTTAAGCTGAGACTGGAATCTGATGTCCAACGAACAGTTCAAAAGCAGTGGCTTATATACTCAAAAACCACAAGAGAAAAAAGTTACAAGCATAGAATTTATGTCACAAATGAGTAGATTAAAATCAGCAGTTACAAGAATTTCCTGAAAACAAAACACATATATATATGGGCCACATGGCCCTCGCATCTCATATTGGCGGAAACCTCCTCGGTGGTTTTCCTGTTCTCATAGTTATTAGCAACATTTTACACACATCTGTTTTCCTGATAAGCAAGTGGTTATATTTTTGCCTAACGCCTTTTGGCCATGCTTATCTGACCTCTGACCTGTGGTTTCATCCATCATGCCTAGCATCGTGTAAGTGTGACATGTGGTTTTCAAGTGAAGCGACTTATGAGCAGGGGCAAAACTTGCACCTGGGCCAGTCCATCCTGTGTGCGTGATTAATCTATGTGTGCATGCATTAGGAACATGGTTGCAAAAGACATGATTGACACCTTCCAGTCTCTCTAGCAGATAGGCTTGTGGTTTTTTTGTAGTTCCAACATGTAGGAGAGTAGGATCTGCACTTACGTTGCCCCCACTTTTTTTCTGATGAATACACTGGTTTCTGGCTATAGTCAGGCTGGGTCCCTGCTAATCAGGGCCCCAGTCTCTCTGTTCTATCCAAACGACTTGGAGTGCATATTAGATGCACTAGTGATTGGTTACTGTGGTGCCTTATGAACCCCCTAGTATATGGTACCTTAGGTACCAAGGGCATAGGTACTTTACAGGCCTACCAGGGGCTGAAGCATTTAATATGCCACCCCTGGGAAGCAGACTAAATCTGACACCTCAGGCCTGCTACTGCAGCCTGGGTGAGGTAGTGTTAGCACTCCTCACAGAGGTATAGGTTCCTATATCTCACCATACACACACATATAAAATCAGCCACCCCTATGGCAGGCCCTATCAATCCTGAGGGCAGGGTGCTTGGTTAACAATGTGAGGGGGTGCCTCTGCCTGAGCAGGGCCCCTATGCAGCTGGCAGGGTCTATTCCCTGTGGCTGTTTGTGGATGCGGTTAAACCATATACTCTTAAGTGCATTATAACCTCCCGGTTAATGCTAACTTTGGAATGACTGCATCAAAGCATGTTGTGTTTGGTGTCAAACATCTTGGAATCCTACCCCCACACCAGTAACTGGTGTGGGAGTATGATCCCACCCTTCTAGAGGGGATGACATGTACCCACTGTGGAAACAAGGTAGAAATCACAAAATGGATGCCACCAGCACAGGCACTGGGCTGCCCTCCTGCTGCTGACCGAAACTCGCAGTGGAGGAGGCCCAACAATAGGCATCCTGTCACAGGGAGGTGTCACCACCTTCCAGACAGGATTTAGTGTATTGGAGCTGGGTGGGTGCACTCTTATAGTGCTTTGAAGTCCTGCACTGGGGGAGCAGTAGGCTCCTCTGTGCATATGCCAGCTCAAACCGGTTCAGGGGCTACCAGCCCCTGCACTGGCGCGAAACTGGACAAAGGGAAGTGGGTGTAACCACCCACTCCCCTGACCCTCTTAGAGGAGTGGTCATAGAGCTAGTCCCTCCCTTTCTTTTACTATAAGATAGGAACACCTTGCCATTGCAAGTTAGATAAACCTGGACGACGCTTTAAAAGAAGAATCCTGGCCCTTCGACGTTGCACTACCTTTGGAAGATGGAAGAATCTCCCTTGGAGTCAAGGAGTGACTCCCCTGCTTGGCAGGCACCTGAAACTTTCCTGCTCCCGTCGGAGTCCGAAGTCCCTGCAGCCCCGGAAGTGGATTTCCTGACTTCTCGACGGCCATTGTGAGTCCCCAGCAGAGCTGAGGCGAGTGGACCCCACGAGTGATGAGGAACCGCAATACCTGGGAACCGTGTACTATTGTCAAGTGCAACCCCTTCACGACGTTCTACGAACTTGTGCTTTAGACAATTTGTGGCCCAAGCCTCCAGCAGGTTTTGCAGCAAAAATCAGCGGCCTACCCTGTCCCGAGTGACCGTGGGCTCCTGTGAAGCATGTCCTCAAGAGGCGTCTTCGCAATCCTTTGCCCGTTGGCTTGTCGGTCCCCCGAAGACTTTCTTATCAACTCAAAGGGCTCCCCTGGTTGCTCCAGGCCTGACCTTGCTGGTCTACACCATCGACTTTCTTCACTCCACACAAGACTTGCTGTTGCCAAGGCTTGTTGGCTCCAATCCGGTTGCCGACACCGCAGTCAGCTGCAGACTTTGTGGGACACTCCGAAACCAGCTGCTGGTCATCGTCGAGCCCTCCTGGACCCCGTGAGCGAAGAGTCAAAACACCCTTGATCACCTGAAATCACCCGACATCCGTGGGCATCCATCTTCCTGGCCCCGGGTCACTGGCAAGTGGCAAGTGAGTGTGGACACTGTCCCTTAAATTTTCAGGTCTTCTACATCTTGAATCCAGCCTTGGGTTCCACCGGACACTTCTTCATTCGCCGCAAGCAGCAAGTCTTCTTTGGTCTCCATAGAAAACAGTGACGCGACCCGACACCAAAAGACACCTATGCATCCCTGGGTGATGTAACTCATGCACTCCGGTGCCCTAGTGTGTGTTGGCCCTCGAATTACTTACCTTGTAAGTGGCTTGCTTGTAGACTTCCTCGAAGTACCCTAAAACTTTGAAAATCAAACCGCGACTTGCTCCATTGTAATCAATAGGGAACCCTATTCTCACACTGCATGTGTCTCCCGTGGGTCTGTTACTTACCTGCTATCACTGCAGTCGTGAAGCCCCAGCGATTCTACAGGCCCTAGGCCTTGTCATTCTGCAAGTCGACTTTCCTAAACCTCTTTTTTAGTATATGGTCTGGTACGCCCCTAGGGCCCCAGCCATATTTGTGCTTAACTTATTGTGAAACTTTGATATTTGAATGTGTTCCTGGCTTCTAATCTCATAAAGAGATTAGTAGAGTGTGTTTAGAAATAAATACATATATATTTGATATATATACCTGTGTGGTGTCTTTTCATTTGGTAAATTAAGAGATGATAAGGTAAAACAAGCTGCTTTACCATCCTCTGAGACTTAGCCTGAAGGCTGCTCTCCACAGCAACCACTAGGATAGCTTTCTTTAAAAGGTTGTCTTAAACCTATCTACCATAAGAGTCGAATTGGACTGGTGCAAGGTGGCCACTATAACTAGTGACCAGCATATGCCAGGCCAACTTCTCACACAATATTTAAAACGCTACTGGTTTCCCGAGTCTGGAAGAAGATATGATCTACGCTTCATGCAGTGGCTTATCTTTGTGACTGCAGGCCATTTCCTGACCTTTCAACAAACTGTTTGACCTAATAGGTTCAGCTACACTCATTGTCCCTGTAACATGCATTTTCTGACCTATTTCTCGTGCAGAGGCCTGGGCCTGTATTTCTACTGAGTCCTAAAGCTGATTTTAACTTGGAACTTCTGCATAGAAGTTGCAGGCCTTAACTCTGTGTGTGTTTGCACAAAATGTATCCTATTTTTCCCTATATCATTCCCCCCTCTAGTTGATTCTTCAACTACTTGTTCTCCTAATCTCCCATCCTCAAAGGAAATCTCCTCATATATAACACTCTGTGGGGCTTTTCCTTACCAAAAATGCTCCTCCCACGCTAGCTGTCATCTTTTTGCCACAAGCTAGTATCACCTGAAATACAAGGCACATCAAAAGCAATACAACAATTAAAGGCAACAAGGCCTTGAACAACCCCGACATCCAGGACGGCACCCAATCGAACCAGCCCTTGAACCACTCATCCGGAGCACCCCCCTCTTCGACCATCTTCTTGTGGAGATCATGCAATGTCCGAATGGCCCCGGTCAATGTCCTGTTGTCTGCATCATTGGCTGGCACATACGTGTAGCAGGCGGAGCCAATCTTCTTGCACACACCCCCCTCCATGGCCATCATTAAATCTAGAATGTATCTATGCTGCATTACCATTAATCTAAGGGCACGTAGTTCTTCCTTTATGGCATTGAAGCCATCTTCCGCTGCATTTATGGCCTTCATTAGCTCCCATCTTGTGATCTGGAGCCAGCGGGCAGTTGCTTTTGCCTGACACAATGGTATAATGCTGCCAAAGAATAGCTGGGCATCATTAAAAAGTCTGTATTCTTGCGGAACTTCTTTCCAGGTTGTGGTGCCAAAGTACTCAGCATTTCGTTTCTTCACGTGGTGATGCAGCAGGGTCGTTGGACGGCTCATGGGATGGTCATGCAATGTCTTAATATCCACTCCTGGTATCACCAGGGAGGTTGGTGTGCAGTGTGTCCAGGGCGCCGAGACCACTCTAGCTCGGGGGTAGCTGTAGGTGGAGTGGAGCCCCACATTGCCAAAAGTGGTCCATCAGGCTGGCGGTGCCCCCCTGCATGTCGGTGTTGTCCATGGTGGTATTGCAGTTGAGGTTTCTTCCCACCTTTACTGTCCCATTTCCTCTAAAACAAAGAAAAAACTGTGTTAATTTTATTGCTACCCTAGGGTGTGTGTTAGTTCCTGTCCAGGTATATCCCTGTATGTTTGCATCCCATATTTGCTGACATTGTCCTACTACCTTATCAAATCTTAAAGGGTTGTTTGTTTTCGTGCCATTCCACGATGATATAGCTCTACATACGAATGTGGCACCTGTGTGCCATTTATCATTGACAAATACTGATCCTGTAACAGTGAGTAATGGCCTAGCTGCGCAGTCAGGGGGCAGAGGTTTGCCTGAATAGTTACTACATTCAGATGATGGATTAGACTTTCCTAAAAAGCCCCGCTGTAATATCCATTTTTCCCAAACTGCATAGTTTCTTTTCTGCCCTGCTTTCTTCATTCTTGATACTTCCTTCACTGTGTCTTTATTTTCTGTCAGAATTTGTAGGATCCCAGGGGTGGTGTCAAATAAGGTTGTATTGACTCGAGACATTGCCGGACCAACATGCATTGGTTGTAGCTGTGCTTTTATTCTACATAAAAAGAGGTGCAAAAGACAGTGCGTAACATTCGGGGGTACCTCCTTGGGGTGATGCAATCTATCTACCTCAGTGGCATGGAGAATAAGGGAGCATACATAACAACTGGTATTAGTTGTAGATTGGCCTATACTATGCATATGCTGGTACCAACTATTTTCAAGCAGAGCATTGTGGAGAGGGTGATGATCAGTATAATTTTCTACACTTCTACGCATGCGTATGATATCTAATGTAGAGAAAAAATCGAAATAGACTACTGATAACATCATCATTATTAACACACCGAGGAGGAAAAATAAAAGAAAAGTACATATCTTAAAATAAGTGTCTGTTGAAGCTGAAGCTTTGGAGGGAGGCTTTACTCCGGTTGCTTCTCCTGTTCTACCCCCTCCTTTTCCTGCTCGGTGTCCGAAAGGATAAATGGCAAGGTCGGCACCAGGTGGATGTCCCAAAGATGGTACCATGGCTTATGTCCTTGAACTTTCACCGTAGTAGCTGTGCTGTGCGTTACTGGGAAGGGTCCGTTGAATTTGCTGTCCTTCCAGGTACGGATAAAGTTCTTTGTGTACACTAAAGTTCCAACTGGCAAAGGTGGTCTTTGGTCATCTGCGGGAAGTGCGTTGGCGCGCTTTTCTGCTGCCTGGGTGACCTGTTTAGAGAAGAAGTTTGCGGCTTTTGTTAGCTGTGCAATATAATCAGTCATTTCAGTTTTGTAGGAAGGTGGATATCTGACTATGGTTACCCCCAACTTTTTGCCTAGTGTCTAGCTGGTTTTTCGACTTAGTTGGCCTGAGATCCTGCCATTCAGGGTCTCAGGCTGTCTGCTCTCTCTTTAAAATGGACTCCATGTACCCTAGGTACATAACCAATTGGTAAGGATCACCTTATTGGCCCCTGTACAGTGTACCCTAGGTACCCAGGGCATAGGTGTACCCTAGGCCTACCAGGGGCTGCAGCATGTATTATGCCACCCCTGGCCTGGCCTTCCATTTTGACACAACTGGCTGATCACTCAGCTGGGGCAAGGTCGTGTAATCACCCCTTGCTTAGGTGTAGTATTCCTATACCTAACTTACATATAGACACATGTGTACCTATCAGTCACTCCTATGGCAGGCCTTGACAATCCTGGAGGCAGAGTGCTTGGTAACATGTGAGATGGTGCTCTAGCATGAGCTGAGCCTGTCTGCAGCTTTCGGAACCTTGTCCTTATAGCTGTTCTATGATATAGCCTACCATATACTCTTAAAGTGCCTTATAATCTTAGACGGTTATGGTAACTATGGTTTGGCTTTATCGAAACATGTCATGTAAGGTGTCTAACACTGTGGAATAATACCCCCATGCCATTTCTGGACATGAGAATATTATTCCCCCCTTCTAGAGGGAAAGACATGTTAAAATCATACTTCAACTGTTAGCCTCTGACCAAAGCCTCAGCATCACAAAATGGATGCTGCTGCCACGACACAAGTCTGACCTCCTGCAGCTGGGAGTGATCCCAGCCAGGGAGGCCTGGACAATAGGTTTCCTGCTTGGGGAGGTGCTAGCACCTCCCCAGACAGCCTTTAGTGTATTGGGGCAGGGTGGGCTGAAAGGAATGAGACATGCCTGGGGCACACAAGGTGTTCCTTGCATAGTCCAGTTCAAACCGGCGCTGGGGCACTCCAGCCCCAGCTCTGGCGCGAAACTGGACAAAGGGAAGTGGGTGTAACCACCCCCTCCCAGGTCCCACCCATAAGGCGTGACCTAGCAGGTATCCCAGCCCCCCAGATTAGTATAAGAGTGGGAGTTGGGCCTCAAGACTTTAGATTATCCTGAACCTGCAAAACTGAACAGAAACTCTGGACCTTCGACATTCGACGAAAGAAGAAGACTGAAGAATCTCCCTTGTAGCCAAGGAGTGGCTACCCTGTGCAAACAGGCACCATCAAGAGACTACCCTTTGCTTTGCCCACGTTCTACGAGGAACCGACTGCAGAGCCTGACCAGAGCCTTGACTTCCAGACTTCTCCGACCCTGATCCACATCTACAGCAGAGCTGAGATCCGTGGAGGTGACGAGCGACGTGGGACCGGCTACCTGGAAAAAGTGGCTAGTAACTTAAAGCGCAGCTTCTGAGGTACCCTCGAAGTTGTGCACCGGGGATTGAGAAGCCCCAACCCCAAGCACCATCTGCACCGAAGATCAGCCCCCCACACTCCACGAGTCCTGCGTGGGGCCCTTCAGCATTTTCCTGCTTGCCGCGTCTGTCCGGTTGCTTGCCCGCTGGCTAGTGGCCTTTGTGACGACGCACCCTGAAATCTTCTGCGCTGGTTTGGCTCCTCCAGACTGGCTCCCGCTTCTCTGCAAAGAAGAAGCACCCCAGACCTTCCTGGTCTGCACCAGAAGCAAGTCCTTCGTTCTTCGTGGGTTCCGCTTGCCAAGGCTTGGTGAGTCCTAGTCCAACTTCGACGCCGCCGACAGCAAGAGCCTTCGTGGGACAGCTCGCCTCCTGGTCCTGGTCGTCCTCGACGTTTCCTGGTCCTCCTGGCTGCAGCGACAAGCTTCACCTTCACCTGCAATCTTCACGACATCGCCTGGTTCCTTCCTGGTTCCACGTGGTCACTGGCTAGTGACCTTGACTCTGTCCCTTCTGCTTGCAGGTTTCTTCTCTTCTTGATCCCAGCCTTGGGATCCACCGGACACTCTTCACTGACTGCCTGTCAGCATCTTTCTTCAGGCATCCATAGGAGTCGACGACGAAAACGACGCATCTTCACCCCTATGCACCCGCAGCCTGTGGGCTAGGTAACTTGGGTACTCCGGTGCTCATCAGGATAGTGACTATCCTAGTGTCTAGTTTTCAAGTCTCAACTTCCTAGCTACTCCGGAAGTGTCCTAAATCTACCGTTTTCTAAACTGTACTATTGCTATTGACTTTTACACATTACGCGTGAGTGTTTCCACTCTGCACACGAATCCCGTGGGCCTCCCACTTCCTAACTAACGCTAGTGTAGTGTAGCCCCAGCGATTCCCTAGGCCTAGGCCTATTCCATTTCCGTGACAGTGGTTCTTATACCACTTATTTAGTATATGGTTTGCGTGGCCCCTAGGGCCTAACTGTATTACTTACCTGTGTGACTTAATGTATGCTTAAATAAGACTGTGTTGTACTTACCTCTAATCTCATAAAGAGTGCTGAGGGTTGCTTAGAATAAATACACTTTATTTTATATATATATCTGTTGTGGTGTCCTTTCATTTGGTATTCAAGGGATTATATATGGTATCACAGCTGGCTTCACATGCCATTCAGAGTTTAGCCTAAGACTGCTCTTGTCCATGCTACCACTAGGATAGCTGGTCTATAAGGTTGACTTTACAACCAATCACCATAAGGGTATTTGGACTGATATAAGGTGTACACTAGAACTAGTGACATCATACATCAGGCCAACTTCTCACAAGTTTGAACAACTTCAGGTGCACTTTCAGTTTGCAACTTGTGTCTAGTTGGGGGCACAAATGTACTCATAAGCCTCCAAGTCACTATTTGGTGTGGGGTCAAATGGTGATCTGACCCTGGGGTATTTCTGAGAGCAAATAATGCTAATGGAAGACAGTACAACCAGTTCTTTTTCAAGGTGACACACAGTTTACTCAATTTGTTTTTGAGGAGGCCATTAAGGCGCTCCAAAATACCATTACTTTGAGGGTGATAAGCTGATGAAAGCCTGTGTGTAATTCCTAGCAAGGTGGTAAGATGGGAAAAGATGTTATTCACAAAGTGTGTGCCATTGTCAGATCTGATCCCTTCAGGAATTACCCACCTCGGAATAACCTCACAGATCCGAAAAGTGGCAGCAGACTTGGCATCACAGTGTACACAAGGGCCTGCATCGATCCACCTTGAAAATGGACAGACTACAACTATGAGATACCGGTAACGGTTGCATCTGTCAATCATATCAACATAATCAATGTGCAACTTCTTTAAGGGTCCTTGTGGTCGGGGTATTGTAGAAGCTGTTACCTTGAGGGTGGGATTTGGGGAATACTGCTGACACACGGTGCATGTGTATAGGTACATTGTGATCATCTCATGTAAGTTGGGAACAAACCAATCCTGGCGTATCTGGAGGGACATGTTATCTCTGGCAGTGTGTGATAGAAAATGTAGCTGGTTCAAGGCTATAAGTAGTAGCGCTTGGGGCATGACAGGCTTCCCTGTGGATATCTGTCTGTATATTAAATTTGTACCTGTCTGTGTGCATCCCCTAGATTCTCACAACTGCTTTTCATGGTCTGGAGCATTTTCCTGTATCTCTCTTAGATGTAGGTGAGCTGTTTCTGTATAATGCCTAGAAGGGTCCAGGGGATCATAAGATGCATCTGTGTCGCTGGATGCTTTTGTCAGTCGTTAATAGAATTATGGCAGGTACATTGTTTAGAGGGAGTTTGGCTGCTTCCTTGGCTGCCCAATCAGCCAAGGCATTTCCACGGGACACAAAGTCTTGAGAATTGGTGTGAGCTGCGCATTTTACTACAGCGACTGCATGTGCTAGAGCTACAATCAGGTCTTTTAAAAGATGGCAATGCATGACAGGACTTCCATCGGATTTAAGGAATCCCCGTCGGCTGAACCGCATAATGCTGGAATGCACTGTTGTAGTGACGTAGGCGGAATCAGAATACACTGTAATTGTTTCGCCTTCACCCTGTTTAAGGGCCGCCACTAGTGCTACTAGCTCAGCAGCTTGAGCAGAATAATGGGATGGCAAAGTTATCTGTTCTGTTATCTGCAAAGTATCTGAAGACTCATTCTGCATGGCTCTGAGCACTGCTGCCCCTGTATGTCGTATTCCTGTGTCCTGATCTATTGTGGAAGATCCATCTACAAAATATACAACGCTCCCTGGAATGGGGTCTTCTCTTGCTTGGCTACACTCATCTGAAGTATATGTTGCACAGTCATGGGGGTCACTATCTGCACCTTCAATTGGGGGTGCAAAGAAAGTAGCAGGACTGTATGACACTTGACTATCTTGAGAGATGGCAGTGATAAAATTATCTCATAGCCTGATACTCTCTGTGTTGTTAGTGTCGTCTTAGCCTTCTGAATTATTGTTCTGCATACAGCGTCAGAGGTGAACCCATTACAATGAGGGCACTTTTCTCAACTGCAAAGGCTGCTGTTGCCAAAGCTTGCTCGCAGGGGTAATGGCCTTTCATAACAGGATCAAGTAGGCCACTAAAGTATGCAATTGGTTTGTGGCCCAAAAGGGTACTTTTGGGCGAGTACAGCCGTCATCACCTGGCCATTGCAGTGGCAAAAAAGGAAAAACTCTTTAGTGTAGTCTGGTGTTTCTAACACTGGTGCATTTGTTATCTCTGTCTTTAGTTTGTGAAATGTTTCTCGTATTTCTGCAGTCCATGTTATTCTGTCTTGCTGTGTCTTTGCCTGTTTGATAGCTCTGAGCAAAGGGGCTATCAGGGTGCTATAGTAAAAAACCCATTGTCTGACATAGTTGCATAGGCCCAATAATTTTTACATTCCCTTCACTGTCTCAGGCTCAGTCATCTGTCTAATTGATGCTGCTCTTTCAGGTGTAACTCGGCGACCTGAGGCTGATAGCAATTGTCCCAAATAATGGACTTCTTCCTGGCAATATTGTAATTTGTCTCCGTCTACTTTGTAGCCTCATTGGGCGAGGGTCAAAAGCAGAGACACAGTGTCTTTTCTGCACTGTTCTTCTGTGGCACTACAAATTAGTAAGTCATCGACATACTGCAGTATTGTACTGTCACTTTTAAAATTAGCGAGGTCATTCTTGACTGCTCTGTTGAAGACACTAGGGGACTCACAGTACCCCTGAGGTAGACGAGAATGGAGGTACTGGGAGCCACAAAATGAGAATGCAGTCAAGTAATGACTATCTGGGTGTAGTGGAATGCTAAAGAATGCATTTTTCAAGTCTATGACTGAGAAGTATTTAGCATCTTTGGGTATGTTAGTCAGGATAACGGAAGAGTCAGGTACTACAGGGAATTCTGGTATCACTATGTCATTAAGGGGGCGCAGGTCTTGAATCATGTGCCATGAATTACCCTTGGCCTTCCTGACAGGGTAAATTGGGGTGTTGCATGGGGATATACCTGGGTATATGACTCCCTGCTCTACCAATGCCTGTATAACTGGGGCGATGCCCTCCTCCGCTTCTTTGGATAGTGGGTATTGCCTTTCCCTTGGTAGTATTGCTCCTTCCTTCAAGGTTATTCTGAATGGGACTGCTGTGCGGACGAGGCCCACATCGTGGGGGCCTTTGGTCCACAAATTAGAGGGTACCTGCTAAAGGTCATTGTCCTTACTAGGACCAGAAACAATCTTTGGTATTGCAGACCTTGTTTCCAGCGTAGTACGCAATGGAATACGGTCTTGAAAAACTAACACTGATCTTGTGGGGTCATCGGCAAACAACTGGTCATCTGATATATCTTTTATTTTTATATTGGGGTCATGAAAGATGACACAGGCCCACACCGTACAGGTGTAATCACTGGCCATCACCATCCCCCAGGTGTTAGATATCTCCACAGCTTCCAGCTCCATTAAGAGATCTTTACCTGACACTTCAGAATTCAGCTTTTCTGACCAGGGGCTCTGGCGGCGGAACAGAAAGTTCCTTGGCAATTCAACTAGCTTTCCTTTTAGTGCTGCTGTTTCTGCTATGATAGTACACACTGCTCTAGTAAAGGCTGGGATGTCTATAGGCCTAGCTCTGGTTCGGTCACCGTCTGGGTGGTGAGTGACCATTGTCATGATACGTTTGCGAGACATTCCTGGCGTTGAGCAAACCATTGTCCCATCCTCCTCGAAGTGGAGGACATGTTTAGTTTTGCCATAAGATCACGTCCTAACAAGTTTTCTGGGGCCGTGGGGGAGGATAAGAGACTGCTGTTAACGTACTTCCCCCCCCCCCCCATCTCCATATCCACAGGTTTGGTGAATGGAACCCTCATCACTTCCCCGGAGAACCCCTGTGTGTCCATTGATGAATTTGACAGCGGGAGTCCTCTCTCACGGATACAGGACCTAGTGGCCCCAGAATCAATGAGAAAGCTGTATTCCCTGTCATTTATGGCTACCGTCACAGTGGGTTCCTCGTCTGGCCTGTGAGTTATCGATAGTACTGGACACATGAGACTACTTCGTGGGCACCTTCATTGAGCATATCCTCCCACATAATTTTTCTGAAAGGGGTTTCCTCCTCTGGCCGTTACCCCACCTTGTAAGGTCTGGTGTTGTACAGTGGGCTGCATTGCCTGTTGCTGCCCATACTGCATTTGGGGCACGTGTTGTTGCACCTGTTGGGGCTGGAACGGTTGTTGAGGCTGCATTTGGGGCTGTGGAAGATATATCACTTGGGGGCTCATGGCAGGCTGTGCCACAGTGCGACCAGGTGGTACCATTTGTTGGCCATATATTACCCCTGCCTGTTCGTTGTTCTTTTTGATCCTACATTCTCTAATGAAATGTCCTGGCATGTTACAGTAGTGGCATGTTTGCCCACCCCTGAATGTGTTTTGCCTATTTGCCCCAAACCTTCCTCGCCCTCCTTGCCCATTCCTGCTCTTAAATCTGAGGGCATATTGTTGGGGTTGTGAAGTGGTGTTTACAGGTGTCACGCCCAAAGATACTGCGGCCATATGGGTAGCCGCAGTGGCAGTTCCTCCCTCTGTCCTCTTTGCTAGTTTCTGTTGCACTAATTTAGCTGCTGCGGTCTCAATTTTATCTTTCTCACTCTTTTCCTTGTCTTGTCTCCTTTTACAATAATGTATTATGTGAGCCTGTATCTCAGTCCATGGTTTAGCTTCTAAGGCTACTATTTTGTCAAGTTTGTCCTGCACTTCAGCCGGTAATCCCTTCTTCACTATGTTATAAAATAGTATTGCATTTTGTCCAGTCACATTCCATCTCTCTCCTACCTCCTGTGTCCCTTTCTCTTTCATTCTGCTTAGGAATTGTGCTGGGTCTTCATCTGGCTGCATTGTCTGTGCCATGAGAGATCCAATGACTGGCCTATCTGGGTACATTCGTCTTAGTTGTGTCCAAACAACACCCCTTACTTTGTTGAAGTGTGCCCCATCACATTTTGAATTAGTCAACGTCACGTCCTTTACTCCTGCTTTTATGAACAGTGTATCTGTTTCATCTCCTATAAGGGAGCTTAATAAACTTTTGATGTCGCCTATTGCAAGGGGTATCCCTGCTGTGTGTTTTTCAAAAGCAGCTATCCACTTCCTGGCCCCTTCAGCAAGCGGTGGCAGCTGTTTTTTTAAAGATTTTCTTTATCTATCTGGGGCCATGGTATGTATTGGGGCGACCCTGAACCTTTAAATATTAAGGGCAGTTGTGACAGGACCGTGTCCCTATGTCCAGTAGGGTGACGTGAGTCATACTGTCTGGCATATCTTTGCCATATTCTCAGGCTGTCCTTCATATAAGGATAATCCCACTCAGGATCCCATATGCCGTGATGGATGCACATCTCCACGTTTACCATGTCTCGTGGCTCAAAAGAACCATTTCGTGGCCATGGTGTCATTTGTGGTGCTAGTCCCTCTGTCCAACCTGCTAGATTGTCAGTAAAAGGGACAACATTGTACCAACTCTGTTCTTGTTGGGCCACTATTTCATTGGGAGTCCGGTCACTGCCTGAGCGCACAGGAAGTAGGCGTGCTGTGTCTTTTCTCAATGTCATTCTTCCCGTCATGTTAAATGTCCCCTGCATCTCATAAGGGCGTGCATGCGTTCCATCAAATCCCAATCTGTTTAACTCTCTCTGTCTCCTCTGTAAGGCCTCAGCACCCCTGTTGGTATCTCCCCCCTCACAGGCAAATTGTGACTGTTCTTTATTATAGTCGTTAATGATGGACATTCTTTTAACATGCTCTGTAACATCATCTAATGCCCCATCTGATCCTACGTAAGATCTGTCTGACCTCATGTCTTCTACACCTAAGTGGTTATGTGCACGGAGGAAGTCCTCCGAGCTTTGGTGTTCCATCATTGTGACCTGTCTAGTGTCCTCCGCTGCCACAAGGGCACCTCCTCTTTTTCCCAGGTTATTCTTGTGTCCATCTGTCCATCTTCCCTTATCTTAACCCACATGTTATCGCCACCTTCCTCTATCTGCCTACAGCGTTCTGCAGGAGGTATTTTTGGTGTAAAGGCTAACTTTCCTGCCCTCTTCTCATTCTGGGGGCTTGAATTCCTTGGACCGTTTTCCTAGTAACACCTCCTCTCTGTGTGTCCTTTGAATCTGATTTTGGGTGCTGACCTTCACTTTTATCTTTCTCGGTAAGTGCAATTTTATCTTCTAACTGAAATGTAAAGGTAGCATCCACTGTTTCTACATATTTATTGTTGTCTCCCCCTGACATCTCCCGAGGTGTGCTAGCCATTCTTGGGCGTGGCGTTAGCCGGACATAATCACTGTGTTTGGAAGATGATTCTGATGGTGGACTACACTCAGGATCTGAATATCCTACAGCAGGCTGATCTGTTGAGGTGGGAGGTGTGTTTGATGTATTAGCCTGTATTGTATTCATGCCCTGAACCTTTGCAATGTTTAAACTTGCTTGTGCCTCCCTGTATGGGGATGGAGGAGCTGAAGGAGAGAACTGGGGCCTTATCTCAGTCTCCTTCTCGTGTGTTTCACAAAATACCTTCCACTGATCTAAGATGGTCTTCCTTTTTTCTAATTTCTTCCCATTATATTTGCTTTGTAAAACGGTGGCTATATGATCTAACGTTATGGTTTCAAATGAGCCCTATTCAGGCCATGCATGTTCAAGTTTTGATGTTGCCTTATGCCACTCCTTACAATATTTCTCTATTTTGTCCTTGTCACCAGGGAACACCTTAACCATGTGTTCTAAAGGGGTCCCCATTATTTATGCGGTGCACCTGACCCCTGTTTAGTCTTATATTTGGGCCTAACTTGTCCCTGTTATAAGTGTTCACTCTTCCTAATGATATTGCTTATTTTCAGTTTCTATTAAACTTTCCACCTGATACCCTTATCTACCTAATGGGGTATTATGGTAGATTTAAATCAGGCTATTCTCCTTGCTACTCATATAGATAATGAGTTAATGTCTTGGGGGACCTTCTGGGGGGTGTCTCACAGTGGGGTGAACCAATGCAATAGGTTTTGTAGAATTCAAAACCAATTCCAATATCTTAAGTGTGGAAAGGTCCTGTTCAGAATCACCTGCAAGAAAATTAAGGACGTTCCTATCAAGTCTATCTGTTATTTCTTCTAAGGTATGTGTACCTTGAAAATAGCTGTTTAGGTCCTCATCTATACTATTTGATAATTCTTCTAGGCTCCAATCTGGAGGCTCTAAGGTTTGACTATAGGGATAATAATTGATAGCATCAGTATTTGTTGTGGAGTTCATGAGGTTACTGTACACTACTCTTAATCACTGTAATGTGGAGGACAATGTCTTTGTGTTTACTTCTTTGGGACTGATCTTTTTAGTTATCTGACAGGCGTTTTACTGTCACATTGATGTATGTTGTTAGGAGACCTAGTGGTGATGTATAATCAATACCTAGGCGCTCACAAACCTCTGACATTAAAGTGTTATCTGACGGTATTGGGATTGCTGGCCAACCAGGTTCAGTACCGTTAGAAAGGGCCACAGGGAGACCGTTCTAAAAATGGATTAATTTGGGAATCGGTTGTGGTTGGGTACCTGTGCGCCCTTGAGACATTTGTCTAGATGAAAAATCCTTTTCCTAAAACTCTAAAGTATTTCACACAGTTTAGAAATCCTAAGTATAAACAGCACAAAACTACAAAATGACATTAATGTATGTCCTTACTTCTATTCACATCTGCATAGGCATATTAATGTACTCTAAAACTTCATACTAGGGCAAAACTACTACTAAACTAGGGCAACAATTACTACTACTACTGCTGCTGCTGCAGCTGGTCGCTTCTAATGAACTCACAAGGAGGATATACTTCACTGCCTATAACTACAAACTGTGACTTTCAGACTTAAAGTCTGAGATGACTTGAATTGTTCTGCTCTTACTCAGAATAAAGTTCCAATGAACACCAGGTTTTCACCTGTTTCTTTGCCACAATGTCAGAACATACGCTGGCTGTCCAGCTTCAAGTCCTACTCTTTCCTGACCACTTCTGGCCCTCTTAGCCAGGTCCCCTAGTACCTTCCGGACTTACCACCGGAGCTCTAGTCCTTGTTATTGTGTCAGTGCACAATCATGCATGCATTTCCCCACATATAAACATTAATAAAAAATAATAATACCATAAGACACATTATACTGTCAACATGCTACCTGTAAGGTATAAGGGACGACATTCGCACTGTTCTCACCTGTGAAGCATGCCAACTCCCAAGCCCCACCTGTCCCAGAGAAATGGGAAGACTTTTCTAACCGGCGTCTTCTTACCTTCTTTTAGTTGCGCAAAACCATTTCCATAAGGACAGGCGGTGCCCAGGGTGTGGCAGGAGGCAAGAAGAAGTGGATGTCCTGGCTCAGCTCGCCACGATGTTGAAGGGAAAAGATCTCTGTAAGAATAACACAGGAGCAGGTTGACAATACAACATGGTTTAATGCATTAATCAGCTGGGGAGATCAGCCAGGCTCAGCTGAGACTGGACTCTGATGTCCAACGAACAGTTCAAAAGCAGTGGCTTATATACTCTAAAACCACAAGAGAAAAAAGTTACAAGCATAGAATTTACGTCACAAATGAGTAGATTAAAATCAGCAGTTACAAGAATTTCCTGAAAACAAAACACATATAGATATGGGCCACATAGCCCTCGCATCTCATATTGGCGGAAACCTCCTCGGTGGTTTTCCTGTTCTCATAGTTATTAGCAACATTTTACACACATCTGTTTTCCTGTGAAGCAAGTGGTTATATTTTTGCCTAATGCTTTTCATCCATCATCTGTGGTTTCATCCATCATGCCTAGCATCGTGTAAGTGTGACATGTGGTTTTCAACTGAAGCGACTTATGAGCAGTGGCAAAACTTGCACCTGGGCCAGTCCATCCTGTGTGCGTGATTAATCTATGTGTGCATGTAATAGGAACATGGTTGCAAAAGACATGATTGACACCTTCCAGCTCGTCCTCTAGCAGATGGGCTTGTGGTTTGTGGTTTTTGTAGTTCCAACATTTAAAACGCTTCTGGTTTCCCGAGTCTGGAAGAAGATATGATCTACGCTTCATGCAGTGGCTTATCTTTGTGACTGTAGGCCATTTCCTGACCTTTCAACAAACTGTGTGACCTAATAAGTTCAGCTACACTCATTGTCCCTGTAACATGCATTTTCTGACCAAATTCTCGTGCAGAGGCCTGGGCCTGTATTTCTACTGAGGCCTAAAGCTGCTTTTAACTTGGAACTTCTGCATAGAAGTTGCAGGCCTTAACTCTGTGTGTGTTTGCACAAAATGTATCCTATTTTTCCCTATATCACTACCTAGAACCCTCTGCCCAGCTACCCCAACCTGCTCCTCACCAACAACTTGGAATTACCCTGAAACAGATGAGCTGTGTGTTATTTAGGGAGTCTGGGGTAGTGGTGGAGATGTAGACAGCAACAAGCATTTGCAATGCAATAGGTCTCGCATGTCCGCGTGTTTGAGCTATTGGCATTGTAAATGGCAATGCCTTTTATTTATGTGTTGGTTTTTAAAACGTAAATAAAAGGCATTGTCATTTACAATGCCAATAGGTTATACTCTCGTTCTTAGTAAGTTCTTGTTACTTGGAACATGTTTATAAGAGTGTCACAGCGCACTGATATGGCGTCGATGACTTCAGCAAAGCATTACTGAAAGTATGAGCTATTGCCGTTCCATTAATATTAGCAACGCCAATAGCTCAAACTTTCACTAATGTGAGACCTATTGCATTGCAAATGCTTGTTATGCCATCTGCTGGTACAGGCCTTGACAGGTAGTGATCCACACCTAGATTGCAGGAATAGTTTCCTTGCCAGTGGGGGACAATTTCATCTATAATATGTTAATACAGCACACAGGGTTTAAATAAAGTGAAGGCTAATGATAGTGATTTCTTGCAGTGCAACACATATTCTACAGAGACACACTCCCAGAATGCCGCTTTTATGCTAGCTCTAGAAGTCATACATCATTTCTCAGGGAAACATCAGTACATATCAAAACCCAGTTTCTGAAGTAGAGCCTTGACTGCGAAGAGCCATGGTATTTTATTAGCACAGTACGGAGTCATGAGGTCTCTAAGGCCCACCCAGTAGGATTCTAAGGCAGTACTGGACCAAAGCCAGTGCCAAAAGGTAAGGAGTCTAGATCCGATCTTATGGGCAATCCTTCGTTGGGCCAGATTTAAATAGAGAGGGGTCAAAGGGCTACTCACTGGAAGATTTAATAGGGATCTCAAGAACCTGTGCTCCAATGAAAAAAGACTTTACGTTTTCGTACAACCCCTTAGATCAACTCCATACATCACTGACCCCAGAACCTTGATATTATAGATCTCAAGGGCTGGGGTCACTTTTCTGGAAATGGTCATCCTATGGATTTTTGTTATACTTGCTGTATGCTGAATCAGGGACAACTGCACCTTTTCCATGTGCGGTGCCCATAACAGGTTAGTTGTGAGTCTTATGCTTAATCAACTTCAGCCGCCACATCTATTGGGGTGTCACCCACCAGCAACTGTCTCTTGCAACATGTCACCTTCTGTTTAAAAAAGACCATACATTTGTTCTCGGAGCTATTTACCTTCAGACCCCGCTCTTCACAAAACAGCTGAAAGGTGTTCAAAAGCTGTCGCAACCCCTAGTATGACTTGGAATCAGCAGGGTATCGTCTACGAAAATTAGGGAAGAGGCTCTACTTCCCCCTATTTTTGCCTGTATCACAGCCATCCCAGTTCACAAACTCAATCACAGCATTGATATATAAGGAGAACAGGCAGGGCAGGACTGGGAATCGAAACCGGCTCTGGCAAACTGCTCGACCAGCCCCCCTGGACGGAGGGTGGGGGTGCGGCTGAGCTGTTTGTCAGGGCTGGTTTCGGACGATTTTGTGATAGGGGCCAGATATTGCCGGCCCCGGTGAAAAAACGGACCTTCAGGGGCCCAAAACTGGTCCCAACCATGGTCCCCACTATGGGGAAATGCCCGGTGCCCGCTACGGCCCGACCCTGGGAACAGGGTAGGAGCAAAAACACACCCCGGTCAATGTGGAGGGGATCTGTTAGTGCCCCATCCTCCCTCAACATGTAACCTCACAAAAAATGTTTAATGGGGTGGGGGGGCATACCCATTTCTTGAAGCACCCTTTACAGCTTGACTCTAGCAACCAGATCAAAGGCATATTGATGATCAACAAATGCAACATAAAGTTTCCCCTTGTTGATTATCACCTCCTTCCAGTCAATGCAGATAATGCGGAATGTTAGAATCCCAGGATCCCTGGTTAGCTGAGG
The DNA here is from genome assembly GCF_964204655.1 of Triturus cristatus. NCBI lineage: Eukaryota > Metazoa > Chordata > Amphibia > Caudata > Salamandridae > Triturus > Triturus cristatus. The sequence goes on from NC_140579.1 coordinate 655,537,202, forward strand.
TAAGTACCATAGTCCAAACAGGGACCCATGAGCCCCAACGTTAGGGAAAGACAGGTCGCCTCTAGAGATAGCCCCCGCTCCACCCCCTTGGTAGCTTGACACGAGCAGACGGGCTTATCTTCAAGGCCAATGTTTAAAGTATTTGCAATTACGCTCACAGCAATCCAACGATGACACCACAAATAAACTCCACACGAGTTTCATAGAAAAACGAGTTTATGTTTATAAAAAGATATACGATGCAACCACACAATATTAAACCAACATATGCATCGGGTGTAGGAGAGTAGGATCTGCCTCTTATGGTTACCCCCACTTTTTGCTGGTGTTTCACTGTTTTTGACTTTAGTCTGGCTGGGGCTCTGCTATTCAAGACCCCAGCCTAGCTGCTTCCTCTCTAAATTGATTCCATGCACTTTAGGTACACTCCAGATTGGATTCTGGGGTACCCTTGTGAGTCCCTAGTATATGGTATACTATGTACCCAGGGCATAGGTACCCCAGAAGCCTACCAGGGGCTGAAGCATTTATTGTGCCACCCCTGGAAATCCCTACAAAATGACATCACAGGTCTGCTACTGCAGCCTGGGTAAGGTGGTGCATGCACCCCTTACTGAGGTATAGGTTCACTATACCTCACCTATCACTGCACATAGAAAACTATTAGTCACCCCTATTGCAGGCCTTATCAATCCTGAAGGCAGGTTGCTTGGTTATATGTGAGAGGGTGCCCAGGCATGAGCTGAGCCCCTCTGCAGCCCTCGTAATCTCCTCTCCGGGGTTGTCAGTAGTGCAGCCTGACCATATACTCTTAAGTGCATTATAACTAAAACGGTTAATGCTAACTTTGGAATGGCTGTGCGGAAACATGTTGTGTTTGGTGTCAAACACCTTTGAATCATACCCCCACACCAATTCCTGATGTGGGAATATGATCCCACCCTTCTAGAGGGAGAGACATGACAGCACCGAAATACCCGGTACCAACTTAACTGAGCCCTAGCATCACAAAATGGATGCTGCAGCCACAGACACGGGTCTGGCCTCCTGCTGCTGACCGAAACTCCATCAGGAGAGGCCTGGACAATAGGTTTCCTGTCACAGGGAGGTATAACCACCTTCCAGACAGGCTGTGTTTTGGGGCAGGGTGGGAGCACTCTCAGAGTGCTTTGAAGTCCTGCACTGGGGGCACATTTGGTGTCCCTGTGCATAGTCCAGCTCAAACCGGTTCAGGGGCTTCCAGCCCATGCTCTGGCACGAAACTGGACAGAGGAAATTGGTGTAGCCACCCCTCTTTCCAAACCCTCCCATAGGTGGGTCCCTAGGGTTAGTCCAACCCCTTTCTTAGGTATAAGTAAGGAACCCCTGGCAACAGGAATTTAGATATCCCTGGATGAAACTCTGTAGCTGAATCCTGGAACTTTGACGCTCTACTCAAGACTAGAGGATTGAAGAAATCTCCCTTGGCAGGCACCAGCGAAGCATTTTGCCGGTCTGCATCTCTGAAGCTCCCGCCGGACTCCGAAGTATTTGCAGCCCACGAAGAGGATTTCCAGACTTCTCAGAGGCCGACCCGAGTCCCCAGGAAAGCGGAGACCCGCAGCCCTCGTGAGTAACGTGGAACCGGATCTCCTGGTCACTGTGCACATTTACAAGTGCATTGACTTCCCGATGTCTCTCGAAGTCGTGCTTTGGGATACTTGTAGCCCACGCCCCGAGCACCATCTGCACTGAAGATTGTGGGCCTACACTCCATGAGTGTTCCGTGAGCCCGCTTCTTGCATTTCAGCTTGAGGCTCCTTTGCGATCCCTGGTCCGTCGACTGGTGGGTAACTGTGAAGGCAACTTTGATTTTCCTTGGGCTTCCCTGGTTGCTCCAGACTTGCCCTGACTCTCTACTATGTGGTGAGTCCCTCAGACCTTGCTGGTCTGCATCAAAGCATCTTTCTTCTTTCTGCGTGGGTTGCTGTTGCCAAGGCTTGTTGTGTCCAATCCGGCCACCGATGCTGCAGCACTCGACATCCTTTGTGGGACGGCTCGAATCCAGCTCCTGGTTGTCCTCAACACCTCCTGGTGCTCGTGGCTGAAGAGTCAAGCTTCACCTTCTTCACCTGAAATCACCCGACTTCGGTGGGCATTCGCCTATCGTGCCCCTGGTCACTGGCCAGTGACCCAGACTCTGTTCCCTCTGCGTTCAGGTTCTTCTCGACTTTGATCCAGGCTTGGATCTCTTCGGACACTTCGCATCTTCCCAGCAGCAGCACTTCTTCGCTGGCTCCCATTGAAAACGACGACACGACCTGACACCATTTGACACCTATGCACCCGGCTTCCCTGGGTGAGGTAACACGAGTAACTCCGGTGCTCCCATGGGTGTTGACCCTAGAACTTCCTAAGTCCAAAACGGTTTGGTCCTAGCTCATCTCTAAGTGTCCCTAATCTTTAAAAATCTAACCGCGACTTTCCCCAAAGAAGCTAACGGGAGCTCGCGGCTGTGTTCTCACACTGCACACGACCCCCACGGGTCCCCTGTGTCTCTACCTTGGGTGGTTCCTTGGGGTCCCAGCGATTCTACAGGATCTAGGCCTTGTGTTTAGTTAAGTCGTGGTTCTTATACCACTATTTTAGTAAATGGTTTGGCTCGCCCCCAAGGCCTAATGTGTATTTGTGCTATTTTACTGTAATATTTGAAGTGTAACTTATGTGTTTGGACCTCTAGCCTCATAAAGAGACTAGTAGGGTGTGTTTAGAAATAAATACATATATTTTATATATATATACCTGGTGTGGTTGCCTTTCATTTAGCCATTCAAGAGATTATAGACTGGTAAAACAAGCTGCTTTACATTCCTTCAAGATTTAGCCTGAAGGCTGCTCTCCATAGCTACCACTAGGATAGCTTTCAATAAAGGTTGTCTTTAACCCATCATCAACAAGGGGTTGTTTGGACTGGTGCAAGGTGCCCACTATAACTAGTGGACAGCATATACCAGGCCAACTTCTCACATCGGGGTAATGCTCCCCCTGGCTTATTATTATTGAGCTACACTAAACAATCCTATGTAATCCTAATGTCGTATTATGTAGTTCGTTATGCAACAATCAGGTACTTCACAACATAAGAATAATGCAGATCGTAAAATGGCTATCTGGCGATTTGTACTGTCACTGTAATGCAGTGCGTAATGCAACAACGTTGTAAACTGTTATACCCCCGTAATGCAATGCGTATGGTCCACTTCAGATACTCTGTTAGGAAAAAGTAATGCAACGTGTAATATAGTTATCAGGCAGTTTGTTATGCGAAACTAATGCAATGCGGAACACATATATCAGGCAGTTCGGTATGCAACACTAATGCAATGTGTAATACGACTATCCTGCAGTTTGTGATGCAGGACTAAGACAAGACGTAACACACCTATCAGGCAGTTCGTTATGCAAACCTAGTGCAATGCGTAACACATCTATCAGGCAGTTCGTTATGCAAAACTAATGCAATGGGCAATATGACAAACAGGCAGTCCGCTGTGCAGAAATAAGGCAATGCGTCATACAATCAACAAATACACCGTTATGCAGAAATAACGAAATACGTAATTTACTCCAGCACCGTTCACGGTGCCTCCGGCGGTCTCTCCGCCACTCGTGCTGGTTTGCGGTTAGTCTACGGCCACAGTTGCCCCCCCACACAGGTAAGATAGAACACAGTAAATGCAGCTTCGCACTCTGGCACCGGTGCTGCCACTCCCTTGGCACACGGGCCGCAATCCGAGCCGAAGCAGAGTCTCGCGCTGCAGGACGGAGAAAGAGGCAGAGAGCGTCTCCCTCCAAGCCCGTGCCCCGCCCAAGGAGCTGACACAGGTTACCTGGGGTGCGCAAACCCACTTTCCTCTCTTCATCCAGCGACTTGGGCCTCCGATGCAATCTTTCAGAATTTTCGAGCAATGGGAAGATCCCAGGCTACACACTCCACCCGCACTCAGAGTCAATGAGACTCACGGAAACTCCGGGTACACAATAACCAGACAACTCCTCACAAGGGTCTCAGGCTGCACACGACCCACGCACGCAGCGTCGCTGAGACAAACTTGATCTTCTGGTGCCCACGATCACAGGGCACAACTTACGCAGGTCTCAGGCAGTAGAAAGCACACGCACACAGCATCACTGAGACACACTTGCTCTTCTGGTGTGCACAATCACGGGCCAATCCACGCAAAAGTCTCAGGCTGCACCAAACACACGCACACCGCGTCGCTAAGTCTCGGTTGGAACTCCAGGTGCCCAAGATCACAGGGCACAACTTCCGAAGGTCTCAGGCTAGACAGAGCACACACACACAGCGTCTCAGAGAGTCTTCTCCGGAAACGTTTGTGTTCCTGTGTTTCCAAAGAGGGAGCCAGCTCACCTCTGGCCCTTGGGAGATAGTTTCTTCAGAACATAGCATACAGCAAAATCCTTCAAGCAGAGGGACACAGCACACCGCAAATTCCCTTTAGCCTTTCCTTGGTTGAAACAGCAAACTGCAGGCCAGCCCCCGATCACACAGCAAGAGCAGTCCTATCCATCAGTCTCATCAGTTGTTTCTTCCTTGGCAAAGGTCCTCTTGACCACGAAGTAGCTCCAGTCTTGTTCACACTTGATCAAGCCATTCTCCAAGGTTCTTGGGCTTCAGCTCACATAGTTATACCCCTCAATGGCTTTGAAGTCTTTGTGTTACAGGGGGCATTGACCCCTGTTCAAACCAGTTCTGGGTGCCTCCCTACCAGTGACACCTTCTTCCTTTGGTTAGTGGAGGTCTGAATTCTCAATCACTCAGCAGGAGATGGGACAATTGTTTTATAGCACCAGCCCAGGCCTCTTCACCTCTAGGGCTACTCCTCCCCCTACACTCCAGATGCAGGTCAGCCTGTGCTGTCTCACCTCCTCCCCTGGGAAAAGACATTCCCCAGATCCCATAGCTTTCAAATCCAGCCAGTCAATTCACAACCATGCAGAGACAATCAGAAATGTTTAAGGCACAAAAACCCAGCCACTTCTGAAAGAGTGGCTTAGAAACACATAATGCAAAAACCATCTTCATAAAAAGATGTGATATTGCAGGGTGAGTTCAGGCATACTAAACTTCACCTTTCCATCTTAAGCCTTTGGGAAGATAGGTTGGGAAACATATTACACAGCCTTCCCATTCTATTCTAATGGGCAGGATGGCCTTTCAGCAGTGAAAACGAAATGGAGATTATTTCACTGCCAGGACATGGTACACACCATGGTATATGTCCCACCTTTCACATGCACTGCACCCTGTCCTGGGGGTACCCTAGACCTACCATAGGGGTGCCTGATGTGTATGGAGAGGGAAGGGCAGGGTCTGGTAAGTGCGTAGACTTAGCAGAACAACATGGCAGTTTAAACTGCGAGCAGGCCCTGCAATGGTAGGCCTGAGTTCCCTTTTCAAGCCTCCTTGCGTGGGTGGCACAATAAGTGCTGCAGGCCCACCAGTAGCATTTGCATTACTAGCCCTGGCACACATAGTGCACTTTACTTGGGACTTCACTAGTAATACAACCTAGCAATAATGGATAACCAATTACCATTACATTGTACACAGGGAGCACTTGCACTTTGATACTGTTTTAGCAGTGCCAAAGTGTCCAAAGCATCTAAGTTGGCCATATATGTCAGAAAAAATGTCTAGAGGAAACGCAAAATGTTTAGGGTATTTTAGCCAAAAAGGGCCAAGTCCCACCCAACCCCCTCCCAGCCAAAAGCTAGGGTAGACCAATCAACTGCCTTGATGCACTGTTAGGGCGATAGAACACGGACGCAGGCCCACTACCACAGGGACAGCCTACGGTTCTATGCCTTTCTAAACCCAGGGGATTCTCTTGGTCACTACTCCCTGGGACAACTATGCCTCTCCATGGGTGCCTCCAATCAGTTGGGGCCTCTCTAGGGGTGCTGATACCTTGCCAACCCCCTCCTAGGGCGGTATCCATGGAAGACCCATCAGCCAGGACACTGTTCCCAGTTATCCTGTCCTCCAGGTTAAATGTGGCTGTACCCTGGTCACTCCTAGGGGGCCCAGCTCTACCGGCTGGACACAGTCCCACAGGTTTTTCCACTGAGGGACACCTCCCTCCCTTAACCTTTCATTTAGATTTCTGTGCCTGCCATTAAGGAATGGCACCCACAAACAGGATGGGGGAGCTCTTGTGACAGACGCTCCACGCCCTCCTGACTCTAGGTGTTCATCCTCGCACAGCTGGCAAGTAGGCCCTAGCCACCCACCGGAGGCTCCTGTAAGGGAGCCTCCAGTCTCTGGGTTGGGGTGGTAAACCCCTGGGGACGCAGCTCACACTCCCTCCCTCTCCTTTGAGACAGGGCGCTAGCCTGCATGCCCCTCCCACTACTCTGGGATCTACCGGTTCTACTTTGCCTCTCTTCCCTCTCTAGGGCCTTTTCAGGCCCTTGAACCCAGGACCAGGGGTCCGGCTCTTGTGCCAGCTCCTGGGAATCAAAGAACTCGCACCCTAACACGGGTTGGTGCAATCCTGAAAAATGATTACTGAGCCTAGGCTCCCTAGGGGTAAGGTTGAGCATCCCCATCAAATCATTTGCCATGCTCACCAACACCCAATCATCAAGTGCACGCTTGTACTCATCCACACTTGGCACTGGCTGTACATCTGCCACCATGTGAACTGGACTCGGCCTGTTTAACGTTAACATCCAGTTCCCTCATGCTTGACTCATGAGCCAAGAGAATCTTTTTCTCTTCCAAGGCGGGAGCATTGCTGCTCTCCTCTGCTCGCCTTTCACTTCCAGTGAGCAGCTTCTTCTCCTCTGCTTGAGTTTTAAGTTTTAACACCTCCAACTCATGCTCTTTGACCCTTTGGTTTTCCTCCAACTCCTCTTTTGAAACACTCCTCCCAGAATAGCTACTACCAGCCCCTGAAGCTGGTCCCTCCACTGGCAAATCCTGTGGACCAAATCCATTCACTGGGTCATCCTCCTCCACCTCAACATCACCCGCCTCCTGAGTCCATTTGGCTTCCCACCAGGCCCTCAAGGCCACTTGCAGTTCCTCCTTCTTGGCGCTACTTTTCATGGGACATCCCAAAGCCTTGCAGAATTGCCTCAATTGATCAACCTTGTAGGTAAGCAATGCCTCAATGTTGAACTCTAATTCTGCAGCCTCGCTAGCTCCTTGACTCGTCTGAACCATGATGTGTGGCTTAAAGGTTTGCTCAAAAATAAAACCAACAAATCAAAAACACAATACGTGGTTGCGCAGTGGTCTACTAAATTTGTCAGGCATTTGCATAGTCGAGGCGGGAAAGAATAAGGGCACGAACAACAGTTTCCTTAGCTGACTGTGGCAGCAGCGGTAGGAACCTTCTCAGGGACTTGAGAATGCCGAAGCACATTCCATCCAGTTTCTTAATCTGGTGGGTAAACCGTAAATCCTCTTCAAACCAAACCCCCAAATTTTTGGCTGGAACACCCTCAAAATTCGGACGAGGAAAGTCAGGAGGCCACAGAGATTCTCTGAAGGTAGATGGAAATTGACCATACAAGAGGACCTCGGACTTGTCCTCGTTACATTTCAATTGGGCGGAGGCCAACCACCGAAAGACCGCGGATAAGCAGTTTTGAGCAGTCTCAGTTGCCAAATCAGAGTCCTTCCATGTGAAAAGAAGTTGAGTTTCATCCGCATATGCAATTATTTTTGCACCAACTCCTCTGCCAAAATGATCAGGGGAGTTAGGTAGATATTAAAATGCAGAGGACTCAAAGTAGAGCCCTGCGGGACACCAGTAGACATCTTCTTGGCAGTGGAGGAGAAAGGAGGCAACCATACCTGCTGGGGCCGATCATAGAGGAAAGATTTCATCCAATCCCAAGCAGTACCAACAATACTGATATTAGATAGGCGGATAAGATGCAGTTGGTGGGGAACCGTATCGAAGGCGGCAGAGAGATCAAGTAGAACCAAGGCTGCTCTGCCGCCCGCGTCGAGGAACTCCCGAATTGCTTCGGCCATTTCCACCAAAGCGGTCTCGGTACTGTAGGATGCCCTAAACCCAGACTGCGCTGGGTGAAGAAGACCAGATGTTTCCACATAAGCCTCCAGCTGCCGAAAAACCACCTTCTCACAAACTTTTGCCATAGCTGGGAGAAGAGAAATGGGACCGTAGCTAGCTAGCTTAGTCGGGTCTAGTGAGGGTTTTTTCAGAAGTGGTAGGAGTTGGGCCTGTTTCCAGCTCCTCGGAACAACAGTTGTCTGGAGAGATAAGTTTATAATTCTATTGGCCTCAAGAGAGACCACCTCAGCAACACCGGCTAACACCCTGGCAGGAACGGGGTCGGATGGAGACCCCGATTTAAGAGATTTTAGGATGGCCAAGGTGTCTGACTCAGCTACGGGTGTGAACTTAGTGAAAAGAAGGGAGGGAGCTATGGGAGCTGAGAATAACGAGTAAGAAGGGTCAGTCAATGGAGGAGGGTCCGATCCAAGACTGTCTTGGATCGTCTGAAATTTTTTCAATAAAAAAAGAGGACAGTTCATCACACCATTCAGATGTGGCTGGGAGAGTAGTTTGTTCAGAGACGGGAGATAAAAAACTTCTAACAATAGAAAAGATATCTTTGCTATTGTTACTGGCTTTAGCAATTCGCGCGGCATAAAAGCTGCTTTTGGCTGCTCCAGTGGCTGCATAATAGTTCCTCTGGGCTTTACGCAGGGTGGTTTTTGCCAAAGGGCAATAGTCCCGATGCCAGTGCCACTCCAATGCCTTGCATGCCAGTTTAAGATCTCTAAGAGAGGCTGAATACCATGGTTTAGATGGAATTATCCTCGGCTGACTAGCAGAGGGGGCTTTCGACACAGCCCTGACGCCAAGGCTAATCCATGAAGAAAAACCGGCAACTGCATCTTCTAGATCATTGTTGGCCGGCAGCCCGGTCAACGAGAGGGTCTCCGAAAGGGCAAGAATATCAATCCTGTGAGTCTGTAAATTGTAAGCAGGAATAGAACTGGGTGAAAATTTCCCTATAGACCAGGAGAAATGCATTAAATAATGGTCGAACCAGGTGACCGGCAAAGGGTCCAATGCTAATAAATCAAAATTGGAACAGACCAAATCGATTAGGTGGCCCCCTTGATGCGTGGGGGGTTTAATCCACTGAGTTAAGTGAGCCAGATCAAACAGATCATTAAGTTCCCTGACACCGGGAGCATCAATACAGTCAAGATGAATATCAAAATCACCGAGAAGGAGGAAATTGGGAAAACGCAAAGCGCGGGGAATGATCACATCATCTAGGGCCTTAAGCAAAGCACCCGGGGTCCAGGCAGGCCATATGCCAGCGTGCCACCTAGAGTGAAATGGGAGGACATTATGATAGAAAAATCGAATGCCTCCCCTTCTACTAGCTCCAACGAGGCTTCCCCAGAAAAGGTCCAAGTGTCTGAATACTACAGCAGTTCCACCCCCTCTCCCTCTTTTCTAATCCAATCTTGCAATTTTAAAACCCAGTGGAATAGACTGTTCAATCGAGGGGGCACAGGATTCGTTAAGCCATGTTTCAGTGATAAATAGCAGGTCTAAAGATTCGTCTGACAAAAGTTTGTGGATGTCAAGAGCGTGTTTCACCAAGGAACGTGAATTAATAAGCCAGAATAGTAGTTGATCGCTCAGGACATAAGGCGGAAATACCCTCCTTCATGCCAAAGCAGAACTTACAAGCAGGGCAGCTCCTAGAGAGATTCTCGGTTAGGAAAAAGTATTGTAACGTGTAATACAGTTATCAGGCAGTTCATTATGCGAAACTAATGCAATGCGGAACACATATATCAGGCAGTTCGGTATGCAACACTAATGCAATGTGTGTAATACGACTATCCGGCAGTTCGTGATGCAGGACTAAGACAAGGCGTAACACACCTTTCAGGCAGTTCGTTATGCAAACCTAGTGCAATGCGTAACACACCTACCAGACAGTTTGTTATGCTAAACTAATGCAATGGGCAATACCACAAACAGGCAGTCCATTTTGCAGAAATAAGGCAATGCATCATACAATCATCAGATACTCCGTTATGCAGAAATAATGCAATACGTAATCTACTCAAGCACCGTTCACGGGGCCTCCGGCGGTCTCTTCGCCACTCGTGCTGGTTTGCGGTTAATCTCCACCACAGTTGCCCCCCCCACACGGGTAAGATAGAACACAGTAAATGCAGCTTCGCACTCCGGCCCCTGTGCTGCCACTCCCTTGGCACACGGGCTGCAATCCGAGCCGAAGCAGAGATTTGCGCTGCAGGGCGGGGAAAGAGGCCCAGAGCGTCTCCCTCCGAGCCCCTGCCCCGCCCCAGGAGCTGAGACACGTTACCTGGGTGGCGCGAACCCTCTCTCCTCTCCCAGCGACTCGGGCCTCCGATGCAATCTCTTTGAATTTCCGGGCAATGGGAAGATCCCAGGCTGCACACTACACCCGCACTCAGAGTCAATGAGACTCATGGGAACCCCGGGTGCACGATAACCAGACAACTCCTCACGAGAGTCTCAGGCTGCACACGACCCACGCACGTAGCGTCGCTGAGACACATTTGATCTTCTGGTGCCCACGATAACAGGGCACAACTTGCGCAGGTCTCAGGTGGTAGAAAGCACACGCACAATGCGTCGCTGAGACACACTTTATCTTCTGGTGCCCACGATCACAGGGCACAACTTGCGCAGGTCTCAGGCGGTAGAAAGCGCACACACACACAACATCGCTGAGACACACTTTATCTTCGGGTGCCCCCGGTCACAGGGCACTTCTGGCGAGGGTCTCAGGCTGCAAACAGCACACACACACAGCATCGCTGAGATACACTTGCTCTTCTGGTGTGCACGATCGCGGGCCAATCCATGCGAACGTCTCAGGCTGCACCAAGCACACGCACACTGCGTCGCTGAGACTTACTTGGCTTCCAGGTGCACATGTTCCCAGGACGATTCTCTCGAAGGACTCAGCCTGCACCAAACACACGCACAGCGTGTCGCTGAGTCTCGGTTGGAACTCCAGGTGCCCAAGATCACAGGGCACAACTTACGAAGGTCTTAGGCTAGACAGAGCACACGCACACAGCGTCTCAGAGACTCTTCTCTGGAAACTTTTGTGTTCCTGTGTTTCTGAACAGGGAGCCAGCTCACCTCGGGCCCTTGGGGATAGTTACTTCAGGACAAAGCACACAGCAAAGTCCTTCAAGCAGGGGGACACAGCACACCACAAAATCCCTTTAGCCTTTCCTTGGTTGAAACAGCAAACTGCAGGCCAGCCCCAGAACACACAGCAAGAGCAGTCCTATCCATCAGTCTCTTCAGTTGTTTCTTCCTTGGCAAAGGTCCTCTTGACCACAAAGTAGCTCCAGTCTTGTTCACACTTGATCAAGCCATTCTCCAAAGTGCAGGGGCTTCAGCTCGCATAGTTATACCTCTCAATGGCTTTTAAGTCTTTCTGTTACAGGGGGCACTGACCCCTGCTCAAACCAGTTCTGGGTGCCTCCCTACCAGTGACACCTTCTTCCTTTGGTTAGTGGGGGTCTGAATTCTCAATCACTCAGCAGGAGATGGGACAATTGTTTTATAGCACCAGCCCAGGCCTCTTCACCTCTAGGGCTACTCCTCCCCCTACACTCCAGATGCAGGTCAGCCTGTGCTGTCTCACCACCTCCCCTGCGTCAAGACATTCCCCAGATCCTATCACTTTCAAATCCAGCCAGTCAATCCACAACCAGGCAGAGACACTCAGAAATGTTTAAGGCACAAAAACCCAGCCACTTCTGAAAGAGTGGCTTAGAAACACATAATGCAAAAACCATCTTCATAAAAAGATGTGATATTACAGGGTGAGTTCAGGCATACTAAACTTCACCTTTCCATCTTAAGCCTTTGGGAGGATAGGCTGGGAAACATATTACACAGCCTTCCCATTCTATTCTAATGTGCAAGATGGCCTTTCAGCAGTGAAAACGAAATGGAGATTATTTCACTGCCAGGACATGGTACACACCTTGGTACATGTCCCACCTTTCACATGCACTGCACCCTGTCCAGGGGGTAGCCTAGACCTACCATAGGTGTGCCTGATGTGTATGGAAAGGGATGGGCAGGATCTGGTAAGTGAAAACATGGCAGTTTAGGAAACTGGGCGCAGGCCCTGCAATGGCAAGCCTGAGTTCCCTTTTCAAACCTACTTGAGTGGGTGGCACAATAAGTGCTGCAGGCCCACCAGTAGCATTTGCATTACTAGCCCTGGCTCACATAGTGAACTTTACTAGGGTCTTCACTAGTAATACAACCTAGCAATAATGGACAACCAATTACCATTACACTGTATACTGGGAGCACTTGCACTTTGACACTGTTTTAGCAGTGGAAAAGTATCCAAAGCATCTAAGTTGGCAACACATGTCAGAAAAAAGGGGAAAAGCAAAAAGTTTAGGGAATTTTAGCCAAAAAGGGCCAAGTCCCACATGGAGATCTGGCCTATGGTGCTTGTGAGAAGTTGGCCTGATATATGCTGTCCACTAGTTATATTGGGAACCCTGTATCAGTCCAAACAACCCCTTATTGGTTATAGGTTAAAGACAACCTTTATTGAAAGCTATTCTAGTGGTAGCTATGGAGAGCAGCCTTCAGGCTAAGTCTTGAAGGAATGTAAAGCAGCTTGTTTTACCAGTCTATAATCTCTTGAGTCACTAAATGAAAGATATCCACACCAGGTATATATATAAAATATATGTATTTATTACTAAAAACACCCTCCTAGTCTATTTAGGAGACTAGAGGTCAAAATACATAAGTTACACTTCAATAATCACAGTAAAATAGCACAAATACAAGTCAGGCCCTAGGGGCGAGCCAAACCATATACTAAAATAGTGGTATAAGAACCACGACTTAACTAGACAAAAGACCTAGAGCCTGTAGAATCGCTGGGACCCCAAGGAACCACCCAAGGTAGTGACACAGGGGACCCACGGGGGCCGTGTGCAGTGTGTGAACACAGCTGCAAGCTCCTGTTAGCTTCTATTGGGAAAGTCGCGGTTAGATTTTTAAAGATTAGGGACACTTAGAAATGAGTCAGGACCAAACCCTTTTGTACTTAGGAAGTTCTAGGGCTAGCACCCACGGGAGCACTGGAGTACTCGTGTTACCTCACCCAGGGAAGCCAGGTGCTTAGATGTCTTTTGGTGTCGGGTCGCGTCGTCGATTTCAATGGGAGCTGGCGAAGATGTGCTGCTGCCGTGAAGATGCGAAGTGTCTGAAGAGATCCAAGCCTGGATCTAAGATGAGAAGAACCTGAAAGCACAGGGGACAGAGTCTGGGTCACTTGCTAGTGACCAGGAAGGCAATGAGCAGATGCCCACCGATGTCGGGTGATTTCAGGTGAAGGAGCTGAAGCTTGACTCTTTAGCCACGAGGACCAGGAGGTGTTGAGGACAACCAGGAGCTGGATTCGAGCTGTCCCACAAAGGATGTCGAGTGCTGCAGTGTCGGTGCCCAGATTGGACACAACAAACCTTGGCAACAGCAACCCATACAGAAACGAGAAAGATGCTTCGGTGCAGACCAGCAAGATCTGTGGGACTCACCACTTGGTGGGGAGTTAGGGCACGTCTGGAGCAACCAGGAAAGCCCAAGGAAATACAAAGTTACCCCCTCAGGGACCCACCATTCAATGGACCAGGGATCGCAAAGGGACCTCAAGACGAAACACAAAATGGCAACCCACAGGTCACTCGGAATGACCAGGCTGACAATCTTTGGTAGATTCAGTGCTCGGGGTAGGGGCTACAAGTTAGCCCAAGCACAACTTCAAAAGACGTCGAGAAGTCAATGCACTTGTAGAAATGCACGGTGACCAGGAGTTCCACGCTACTCACGAGGGCTGCGGGTCTCAGCTTTGCTGGGGACTCGGGTCGGCCTCTGATATGTCTGTAAATCCTCTTCCTGGGCTGCAAATACTTCCGAGTCTGGCAGGAGCTTCGATGATGCAGACCGGCAAATTGTTTTGTTGGTGCCTGCCAAGCAGAGGAGTCACTCCTTGACCCCAAGGGAGATTTCTTCAGTCCTCTGATCTTGAGCAGAGCATTGAAGGTCCAGGATTCAGCTTCAGAGTTTCGTCCAGGGTAATCTGAAGTTCTAAGGACTGGGGTCCCATACTTATACTAAGGTAGGGGGTTGGACATACTCTGGAGACCCACCTATGGGAGGGTTAGGAAAGAGGGGTGGCTACACCCATTTCCTTTGTCCAGTTTCACGCCAGAGCAGGGGCTGGAAGCCCCTGAACTGGTTTGAGCTGGACTATGCACAGGGACACCAAATGTGCCCCCAGTACAGGACTTCAAAGCACTCAGAGAGTGCTCCCACCCAGCCCCAATACACATAAGCCTGTCTGGGAGGTGGTTACACCTCCCTGTGACAGGAAATCTATTGTCCATGCCTCCCCTGCAGGAGTTTCGGTCAGCAGCAGGAGGCCAGACCCATGTCTGTGGCTGCAGCATCCATTTTGTGATGTCAGGACTCTATTAAGTTTCTACCAGGTATACCAGTGCTGTCATAGAAGGGTAGGATCATACTCCCACACCAGTTAGTGGTGTGGGGGTATGATTCCAAGGTGTTTGACACCAAACACAACATGTTTCCGTGCAGCCAGTCCAAAGTTAGCATTTTCCGTTTGGTTACAATGCACTTAAGAGTATATGGTCAGGCTGTACTGCAAATAGCATCAGAGAAGGGTCTCCGAACGCTGCAGAGGGGCTCTGCTCATGCAGGGGCACCCTCTCACATAAGAACCAAGCACTCTGCCTTCAGGATTGATAAGGCCTGTCATAGGAGTGACTTATAGGTTTATATGTGTGTGTATATATATATAGTGATCTACGTAACCTATATCACAGTAAGGGGTGCAGGCACCACCTTACCCAGGCTGCAGTAGCAGACCTGTGGTGTCATTTTGGGTGGCTTTCCAGGGGTGGCATAATACATGCTTCAGCCCCTGGTAGGCCTCTGGGGTACCTATGCCCTGGGTACATAGTATACCATATACTAGGGACTTATAAGGGCATCTCAGATCCAATCGGAACTGTACCTAAAGTACATGGAATCATTTTAGAGAGGAAGCAGCTAGGCTGGGACCCTGATTAGCAGGGTCCCAGCCCGACTAAAGTAAAAAAAACAGTGAAACACCAGCAAAAAGTGGGGGTAAACATGTGAAGCAGATCCTACTCTCCTACACAACCCCTCCCCAAACGCAGGGACTTTAAACTAACCTTGACCAGTTGAGTCTTCATGTTCTAAGTGGAAATATCTGGAGAGTTCATCTGCATTGGCATGGTCACTCCCAGGTCTATGTTCCACTGTATAATCCATCCCCTGTAGGGAAATGGACCACCTGAGCAATTTGGGATTTTCACCCATCTGTTTTAGCCATAAGAGGGGCTTATGGTCTGTCTGAACAATAAAGTGAGTACCAAATAAGTATGGCCTCAAATTCTTCAGAGCCCAAACCACAGCAAAGGCCTCCCTCTCAATGGCTGACCAACGTTTCTCTCTGGGGTCAACCTTCTGCTTATGAAAGTTACTGGTTGATCCTGACCTTCATCATTCAACTGTGACAGTACAGCCCTTTTTGGGCATTTTCATAGAGGTTAAGTCACTCAGGGGTGTCACTATTGATCCATACCCCTTGACAAATCTTCTATAGTACCCAGTCAGGCCTAAGAAGGCTCTCACCTGAGTCTGGGTAGTTGGAGCAAACCAGTCCATTATGGTCTGGATTTTGCTCTGCAATGGTTGAACCTGGCATCCACCTACAAGGTGGCCCAGGTACACAACCTAACTCTGCCCTATCTGGCAATTAGTAGCCCTGATAGTTAGGCCTGCTTTTTGCAGGGCTTCCAAAACATTCCTCAGGTGGACCAGGTGATCCTCCCAGGTGGAGCTAAAGACAGCAATATCATCTAGATATGCTGCACTATAGTCTTTCAGGCCTATAAGGACTTGATTCACCAACCTTTGGAAAGTGGCAGGTGCATTCTTCAAACCAAAGGGCATTACCACAAATTGATAGTGCCCACTAGGGTTAGAAAGTGCTGTCTATGCCTTTGCATCATCAGCTAGTCTGATCTGCCAGAAGCCAGCTGTTAGGTCAAATGTGCTTAGAAACTTGGCTGAGGCCAAAGTATCTATTAGCTCATCTGCCCTGGGGATGGGATGGGCATCAGTCCTAGTGACTGCATTGAGTCCCCTGTAGTCTACTCAAACCCTCATCTCTCTCTTGCCATCTGTGGTGTGAGGTTTAGGCACAAGGACTACTGGACTAGTTCAAGGGCTATCTGAGGGTTCAATGACTCCCAAATCCAACATCTTTTGGAGTTCTGTCCTTATACAGTCCCTGACATGGTCAGGTTGCCTGTAGATCTTATGCTTCACAGGTAGACTGTCCCCAGTATCCACTTCATGAGTGTACCAGGAGGTCTGACTTGGAGTCAGAGAAAACATATGTCTGAACTGGCTGTGAAGTTTTCTGCAGTCAGTTTGCTGCTGGGCAGTGAGGCTGCCTGCCAAGGCTACACCATCAACTGACCCATCATCAGGGTTCTGAGAAAGCAGGTCAGGGAGTGGGTCACTCTCTTCCTCCTGTCCTTCATCAGTAGCCATGAGCAAGCCCATGTCTGCCCGGTCAACATATGGTTTTAGTCTGTTGACATGAAGTACCCTGTGGGGACTCCTAGGGGTTCCAAGGTCTACCAAGTAGGTAATCTCCCCTTTCTGTTCAACAATTGTATGGGGGCCACTCCATTTGTCCTGGAGGGCTGCTGGGGCCACAGGCTCCAACACCCACACTTTCTGTCCTGGCTGGTAGACAGTCAGTACAGCCTTTTGGTCATGCCAGGCTTTTTGCAATTCCTGGCTAGCCTCAAGGTTTTTGGTTGCCTTTTTCATATACTCAGTCATCCTGGAGCGGAGAGCAAGTACATAGTCCACTATGTCCTGTTTGGGGGGCTTGAGAGGTAACTCCCATCCTTCCTTAACCAGACACAATGGACCCCTGACAGGGTGACCAAACAAAAGTTCAAAAGGGCTGTAACCAACCCCCTTTTGAGGCACCTCCCTTTATGCAAATAAAAATCAGGGCAAGAGTATGTCCCATCTTCGCCTAAGCTTTTCTGGGAGTCCTTTAATCATGCCCTTTAAGGTTTTGTTGAGCCTTTCAACTAAACCATTGCATTGTGGGTAATAGGGTGTGGTGAACTTGTAGTTCACGCCACACTCCTTCCACATAGCAGTCAAGTAACTAGACATGAAGTTTGCCACCCTGTCAGATACTACCTCCTTAGGAAAACCTACTCTTGAGAATACACTCAAGAGAGCTCTTGCCACCACAGGTGCTGTAGTGGTCCTTAGGGGAATTGCTTCTGGGTACCTGGTGGCATGGTCCACCACTACCATTATAAACCTGTGCCCAGATGCTGTTTGAGGATCCATGGGACCAACAATGTCAATCCCAACCCTCTCAAAGGGAACCCCCACCACAGGTAGTGGTATCAGGGGGGCCTTTGTGGTTTCACCTGCCTTGCCACTGGCTTGGCAGGTCACAGAGGAGCGACAAAACTCCTTAGTGTCTTCAGACATGTGGGGCCAGTGAAAGTGAGGGACAATTCTGTCCTTAGTCTTGTTCTGGCCCAGGTGTCCTGCTAGGGGAATATCGTGGGCTAGTGTCAATATGAAGCCCCTTAACTTCAGGGGTCTAACCAATCTCCTGGATGCACCAGGCTTGGGGTCTCTACACTCTGCATAAACTTTATGGGTGCCACTAGCATTCCCAGCAGCCTTATCAGCCGCTTGCTTTCTGAGGGGTTCAACAGAGGGGCAGGTTTTCTGCTCCTGGCTCAGATCAGACCTGGAAGGGCCCCCTGTCCCCAAGAACTCAACCTGGTCAGGTTCAAGCTCCTCTGGGACAGTTCCTTCTTCAGGCTCAAGATCATCTCCCTGAGGAGACTGATCAGCATTCTGAGTCAGGTGGGAAGGCACTACCTTAACCCTACTTCTCCTCCTCTTGGGAGGCACCTGGTCCATTATTCCAGAATCCAGGGCCTGTCCAGTTTTAGACATTTTGGCCTGTGACCTAGTCACAGCAAAGACATGAGCAGGGATCCCTAACATTTCTGCATGTGTCCTGAGCTCCACTTCAGCCCAAGCTGAAGTCTCTAGATCATTGCCAAGCATGTGCTGTACTGGTAGGTCTGCACTTACCACCACCTTCTTAAGGCCAGTTACCCCTCCCCAGGAGAAGTTAAGAACTGCCAGAGAATGGTCTGTTCTGACATTGCTAGCATTGGTCACTTGATACATTTCACCAAGTATAATCTGCCCAGGATCCACAAGATCTTTTGTCACCATAGTGACACTTGCTCCTGTGTCCCTGAATGCCCAAGCCTCTACTACATTTATTAAAGGCTGTTGTCTGCATTTGCCCAGGTTACTAGGGCTCACAAAGGGGGACATATCCATGCCCCCATCACAGACCAACACAGCCTGAGTTGGAACTCTGTCTAGGCCAGAGTCCATCTCAGAAACCAGGGTCAACCCTACTACACCCTTATTGTGAACATTGCCACCACCTATTGTAGCTGTGCTAGGGGGAACAGTTGCCTTAGGGGCAATGGTGGCTGGAGTAGATTCTTTGTACTTGGTGCAGTCACTGGTCCAGTGAGTTTTCTGTTTACAGATTTTGCACCAAGGTTTCTTTTGGCCTTTCCCTTGTTAGACTGTGAATCCTCACCTGAAGAAGATTTTTGGGGGCCTTGTGAAGACTTCTGGACTTTACCCTTCTCCCCACCCTTATCAGAGTTTTTAGGATCTTCCTTCTTGGGTTCACCACTTTGGTTCTGTAGCTTCTGCCTCAACCTGGTTCTAACCCACTTGTCTGCCTTCTTTCCAATTCTTGGGGAGAGGTCAGATCAGAGCCTACCAGGTAGGGTGCAACAGCTGATTGACAATTATTAAGGTTTGCGCCCTCATAATTAAATTGTACAATCCGTGATAGTCATGTACTTTACTGCCAAGTAACCAACCTTCCAGGGCCTTAGTAGCACAATCTACAAAGTCAACCCAGTCCTGAGTCTGTGCCTTTTGGGTATCCATGAACTTTAACCTGTATTGCTCAGTGGTTAGGCCAAACCCATCAATTAAGGCACTCTTCAGACTGTTGTAATCATCTGACTCCTCCTCTCTGTAGGAGAGTAGGATCTGCACTTATGTTGCCCCCACTTTTTTTCTGATGTTAACACTGGTTTCTGGCTATAGTCAGGCTGGGTCCCTGCTAATCAGGGACCCAGTCTCTCTGTTCTCTCTAAATGACTTGGAGTGCATATTAGATGCACTAGCGATTGGTTACTGTGGTGCCTTATGAGCCCCTAGTACATGGTACCTTAGGTACAAAGGGCATAGGTATTTCACAGGCCTACCAGGGGCTGCAGCATGTATTATGCCACCCCTGGGAAGCACTCACAATCTGACACCTCAGGCCTGCTACTGCAGCCTGGGTGAGGTAGTGGTAGCACTCCTCACAGAGGTATAGGTTCCTATATCTCACCATACACATACATAGAAACCTATCAGCCACCCCTATGGCAGGGCAGGCCCTATCAAACCTGAGGGCAGGGTGCTTGGTTTACAATGTGAGGGGGTGCCTCTGCCTGAGCAGGGCCCCTCTGCAACTGGCAGGGTCTATTCCCTGTGGCTGTTTGTGGATGCGGTTAAACCATATACTCTTAAGTGCATTATAACCTCCCGGTTAATGCTAAATTTGGAATGACTGCATCAAAACATGTCGTGTTTGGTGTCAAACATCTTGGAATCATACCCCCACACCAGTATGTGGGAATATGATCCCACCCTTCTAGAGCAGGTGACATGTACCTACTGTGGTAATACGGTAGAAATCTGAAAGAGCCCTGGCATCACAAAATGGATGCCACCAGCACAGACACTGAAACTCGCAGTGGAGGAGGCCCAACAATAGGCATCCTGTCACAGGGAGGTGTCACCACCTTCCAGACAGGATTTAGTGTATTGGAGCTGGGTGGGTGCACTCTTAGAGTGCTTTGAAGTCCTGCACTGGGGGAGCAGTAGGCTCCTCTGTGCATATGGCAGCTCAAACCGGTTCAGGGGCTACCAGCCCCTGCTCTGACGTGAAACTGGACAAAGGGAAGTGGGTGTAACCCTCCACCCCCCAGACCCTCCTAGAGGAGTGGTCATAGAGCTAGTCCCTCCCTTTCTTTTACTATAAGATAGGTACACCTTGCCATTGCAAGTTAGATAACCCTGGACGACGCTTTACAAGAAGAATCCTGGCCCTTCAACGTTCCACTACCTTTGGAAGATGGAAGAATCTCCCTTGGAGTCAAGGAGTGACTCCCCTGCTTGGCAGGCACCAAAACTTGAATCAACGGTCGCAGACTTTCCCGCTCCCGCCGGAGTCCGAAGTCCCTGCAACCCCAGAAGTGGATTTAATGACCTCTCGTTGGCCATTTTGAGTCGCCAGTGAAGCTGTGGCGTCTGGACCCCACGAGTGACGAGAAAACAGCAATACCTGGGTACCGTGCACTATTGTCGAGTGCAACCCCATCACGACGTTCTACGAACTTGTGCATTGGACCGATTGTGGCCCAAGCCTCCAGCAGGATTTCCCTCAAAAATCAGAGGCCTACCTCGTCCCGAGTGACCGTGGGCTCCTGTGAAGCAAATCCTCATGAGGCATCTTTGTGATCCCTTGCTTGTGGGTACCCTGAAGACTTCTTCATCAAACCAAAGGGCTCCCCTGGTTGCTCCAGGCCTGCCCTGACTTACCCTTGCTGGGTGAGTCCCTCAGACCTTGCTGGTCTGCACCGCTGACTTTTCTTGAATTCCACAAGACTTGCTGTTGCCAAGGCTTGTTGGCTCCAATCCGGTTGCCGACACCTCAGTAAGCTGCAGACTTCCTGGCACACTCTGAATCCAGCTCCTGGCCATCGTCGACACCTCCTGGTCCTCGTGGTGGAAGAGTCAAAATACCCTTGATCACCTGAAATCACCCGACTTCCGTGGGCATCCATCTTCCTGGCCCCGGGTCACTGGCAAGTGACTGTGAACACGGTCCCTTCTGCTTTCAGGTCATCTTCATCTTGAATCCAGCCTTGGATTCCACCGGACACTTCTCCAGTCTTCGTAAGCAACAAATCTTCTTTGGCTTGTGGGTCCCCTGAAGACTTTATCAAACCAAAGGGCTCCTCTAGTTGCTCCAGGCCTGCCTTACTCACCTTCGCTGGGTGAGTCCCTCAGAACTTGCTGGTCTGCACCATTGACTTTATTCACTTTTCACAAGACTTGCTGTTGCCGACACCTCAGTTAGCTGCAGACGTTGTGAGACACTCCGAATCCAGCTGCTGGTCATCGTCAATCTCTCCTGGACCTCGTGGGCGAAGAGTCAAAATACCCTCAAGCACCTGAAATTACCCGACATCCGTGGGCATCCATCTTCCTGGCCCCGGGTCACTGGCAAGTGACTGTGACCACTGTCCCTTCTGTTTTCAGGTCATCTTCATCTTGAATCCAGCCTTGGATTCCACCGGACACTTCTTCAGTCTTCGCAAGCAGCAAATCTTCTTTGGCTTCCATAGAAAACAGCGACGCGACCCGACACCAAAAGACACCTATGCACCCGGCTTCCCTGGGTGAGGTAACTCGTGCACTCCAGTGCCCTAGTGTGTGTTGGCCCTCTAATTACTTACCTTGTAAGTGGCTTGCTTGTAGACTTCCTCGAAGTACCCTAAAACTTTAAAAATCCAACCGCCACTTGCTCCATTGTAATCAATAGGGAACCCGCGGCTGTGTTCTCACACTGCACGCGTCTCCCGTGGGTCTTTTACTTACCTGCCTTGGGTGGATTAGTGAAGCCCCAGCGATTCTACAGGCCCTAGGCCTTGTCCCCTTGCAAGTCAACTTTACTAAACCTCTTTTTTAGTATATGGTCTGGTACGCCCCTAGGGCCCGAGCCATATTTGTGCTTAACTTATTGTGAAACGTTGATATTTGAATGTGTTCCTGGCTTCTAATCTCATAAAGAGATTAGTAGAGTGTGTCTAGAAATAAATACATATATATTTGATATATATACCTGTGCGGTGTCCTTTCATTTGGTAATTCAAGTGATTATAAGGTAAAACAAGCTGCTTTACATTCATCTGAGATTTAGCCTGAAGGCTGCTCTCCACAGCTATCACTAGGATAGCTTTCTTTAAAAGGTTGTCTTAAACCTATCTACCATAAGAGTCGAATTGGACTGGTGCAAGGTGGCCACTATAACTAGTGACCAGCATATGCCAGGCCAACTGCTCACTACTGTTCTATGTTAGGATTGTAACTTCTGAACTGCAAGTAACACAAGAATCTCTGTGACAAAGGCAGTAACCCACTGAGCTATCTAAATAAAATACAGCTTATCTGCATTTCAAAACTACCAACAGGCAAAGGACTGCTCTCCAGCAGGATCATTAATCACCAGTTCTCTGGACATTTATTGTTGTCTTGCATCCATGGCCATGATAATGATAAAAACAATTTAAATGAAGCATACACAAAGTATTTGCCTTGCTGGGCCTGTGCAGATTTTAAAAATAAAGACAAATATTAACACATTCTCTTACCTACTCCTTGTGTCACAGCCTGATCTGATAAGCAGCTGCAGGAGTCAGGAAAGGTGAATCAGAATAAAAAAACTTATTTTCTCCAATGCCGAACAGAAATGGAAATATGCAATGCAGCACAGGACGGTAGGCAAAGGTTACTCAGTGTCAAATACAGAATTTGTTCCCTTCACCATGCCCCTATTGTACTTGCACAACGCAGTCCACCTTTCTAAACAAAATTGGATGATTGGGGATGGCTGTGAGACAGAGCCCAGGCCCAATTACGCATCTCCCAGAATAGGAAGAACAAGCATTTACAATGCAATGGTCTCGGCATTGTTAAAGTTAGAGCTATTGGCATTGCTCATGACATTATTTTTGTTTATGTTTTTGTTTTAAAACATTTACAGAAACAGCATTGTTATTTACAATGTCAATAGCTTAATCACTCTCAAATGCGAGATCGAGCTGCAGTCACCTGGGGGGTGGGGGTTGTTAGAGTAGACTGCAGCTAAACTAACTAGTAAACTAAAAGCGCAAAAAAAAAAGAAGAGGCACCAACGAGTGTATTGATAAAATAAGAGTAGAAACTACAGAAAGAACCGAATTGCACCAATTGTGTGCGAAAGAATGAGTGGAATTTTATAAGAAACCATGGATAAAGTAAAAATGACATGGAATAAGGCAGACAGAAAGACATCAACGAAGAGAGCAAGGCATTTACAGAAATATAGGACAGGTTAAACTGCTACTTAGTGAAGGGCGGGGGGGGAGGGAGGAAAATGTGAAATAGAACAGGAGGAAACTTGAAATAAACCGCGTAAAAAATACAATTAAAATAAAAGTAATAAGCATGACGATAACCACATGGTAATGAAAAAGTGTGGAAGCGACAGACAATGGGTATGAAAAGGAAGTGTTAAATATGGAAACAAACTCGCAAAAGTATGATTAAAAGGCACAAAAAAGCGTTCTCTGCATGGAACGAGTCAATAAGCAAGTGGCAAGGGATCTGGGTGGAGAGGAGTAGAATGACAAAGATGGCCGTTAAATGCGGGGGCGGGCACAGAGCAACAAAATACTAAGAGGGATGCAGCTAACCGGGGGAAAGAAAACAAGAGGAGCAGAAATGGCTAAGAAAAGAAGCAGCATGGGAAATGGCTACGGTGAATCAAACCTTTGTAAATAAGTGAAGCAAGGAAGAAAACGGGCAAGACCACACGTTATGTAAGTGAGTAGAAAGAAAATGTTCAATGCAGAACTGTGGGATACACAGCGGTACCGCCCATGGTAGGTCGATCAACGTCACCGAGTGGAGTACAAACGTTTGCAAGAGAAATCACCGCCACCAGAAAGCTGGCTTCAGAGAGAATACAAGCATTTACAATGCAATAGGTCTCACATTTGTGAGAGTTTAAGCTATTGGCATTGTAAATAACAATGCCTTTCATTTATCTGTTTAGAAAAACAACACATGAATAAAAGGCATTGTCATTTACAATGCCAATAGCTCAAACTCTACCAAATGCGAGACCTATCGCACTTTACAAAGTGGAAGAAGTTGAAGTTCAGCACAAGGGTCGTTTTTAAATAGGGGGGAAAACAATGTAAAGAAATTAACAGGATTAAATCTACTAAAAATGGTACTTAAGTTCAACGAATAAATACTAATTAGTACCTGCAGCTTATGTGTGCTGCAACATGTGTTGTGTGACTTAAGTATCCTTCCTGAGATCAGATAAAGCATCTTTACTTATTCAAAGGTCAAAATGATATTTCCTTTTCCAGGTGGATGTTAAGATGGTGCTCTGTGGGAGCACAGCTGCATGTCTAATCCACCGGTTCAGAGAACACTTCAGAAAAAATTGTGCTGATCCACAGAGCTGAATCCAGAGGCAGACGTGGTCCGTTCCTATAGCTTCCCAATGTGGTTAGGCAAAGCAGAAGGAATTGTTTTTAAGCATGTCCTTCAGGAGGTGGAAGGGAAGTCTCGGATTCACCAACCTGGCATAAATTCAAACTGTTCACGGTGTCACCGCCTCCAACACAAGTAGTGCCAGTGGGTCTGACAGCAATGCCTACCTTTCCCACATAGTGATGCAAAGCATTAAACAAACAATATTGCCACCCTTCAAAAGGATGCAGTAATTGCTTTTTGCATGGGATGCCAATAGGTGGCAGAATAGTGATGTTTGTCACTTCCTTATTATGGTCCTACAGCTTGAAGCAAAGCGGATATATTTTATCTGTACTGACACTATGTGCCCCTACAAAAATTGATTAATCTAAACCTGCAAAATACAATACCAGATGTAAACTACCATATACAAAAAAAGGTTGTTGCAATTTTTAAATATTAAGACTGCAAGTCAAGATTAATGTAAAGAAAAAAAGTATGCGAGCTCTGGAAAAGTATGCCAGGCATACGATGTATGGCTATGTATACAACATGAGACAGATACGACCTCCAGTCATACACTCAATATTTGAAATCCTCCAGTTTACAGCCTGTTTGTTTTATCATTATACGCTATTCGTGTATGTAGCGCAGTTTGGCACTATATCCAAAAATCTGATTGGACTAAACAAAAAAAATGCTACTGTGAAATATTCATAATAGTTTATAGGAGGTTGTGTGATAGCAGCAGTGGCCAGAGGTTATCCCAATAGACTCATAAGACATGCTTACAAGAGAGCCAAATATTATGATCGAGAGGCACTACTGGCAGGTTCGGCCCGTACGTCTAAGGACCAGTTGGTCTGTGTTATCAATCACTCACCTCTGAATCATAAGATCAGGAATGTTATTATGAAGAATTGGAAAATTCTGAACAGCGATGAAAATGATACTCAGCTGGAACAACCTATAGTAGCTTACCGCAGAAATCGCAATTTACGCGATCTCCTGGTGCACACCAGACTAGACCAACCGAACACAGCACGTCAACTAACAGTTACAGGTCTGCCCATGATTCTGGGCAATCACAGGTGTGGTTCCTGCCATGCCTGTGAGAGTGCCTTAGTCACTGACTGTTTTGAATATGAGGGCAAAACGGTGAAATTGAAAACCCTAACTAATTGTAGGAGTCACAACATTGTATATATGCTAGTCTGCCCATGTGGATTAGCATATATCGGTGAAACAGCACGTGAATTTCGGGTGAGATACAGCGAGCACAAATCAGCTGTGAGAAATAAGAAACTCACAGCCCCACTGGTACAACACTGTATAGAGAAGGACCATCTTGAAAGTGACTTCAAATGGCTTATCATAGAAAAAATCTACAGTAAAAGAGGGGTAGCCATGGAAACCATTCGCAAACAACGTGAAACTTTCTGGATGTATACTCTAAACAGTGTGAAGAAAGGTCTAAATCAAGAGATACAGTGGTATGTGACCAAGACCTGGTGAGGTACTAGTGATCTTAAGGAAATGTAATATATCTATTTCATACTAAACAATCTGGTGAGTAATCTGTCCTAGAATCATAAGGTGAGCCAATAAACTATCACAGTACTTAATTTCTGAAATATCAGAAATAACAGATGAACGTGGAGTAGACAAATCCTATAGCATTAGTCTTGAGTTTAATTGGGCAGTTGTGCATGTAAAGCAGACCCTCATGTCGATTCTTCACCCCTGTACTTTTTTTGGTTCAGGCAATGGACTCTATGTCATCGGTTCAATAATTGGTTTGGTCAAACGCATTTGAACTGGACAATTCTGGTACTGGCTGAAATTGGTGAGATCCGAATAGATAAGTGCGCGATGTGAGGCGATAGCCTCTATCTCGTAAGGCATACCAACAAGGGAATGTATTATGAGACAACAAGACATACGAAATGTTCTCCATCCCCTAACGAGGAACAATAAAGTTATACAAACTTTTATTTAAAAAAAACGTCTGGCCTGCAAATTGTCAACATAATGCTTTCTGCACGATTTTTACAAAAACACCTAACATCGTTTGAACCAAACTAATGAATGGATGTAGTTTCTAACTTTTGACCTCGCTAATCGTGATCGTAGAACGGTCACTGTTAAAGAAACCATTACACGGAACCTATTTTAAGATGGTGCCTAACAAATCATAACAAGCAGTCCTCTTTCACTTCCACTGAATGTAGCGGTGAATGGCACCCACTGATTTAACATTACTATTCCTAATTGGTTAAGCTAAAGTATATTAGGTAGCGCGGGACACGACGCTGGCGTGCTGCCGGTTTGCGGTTGTCGGTCACTCAAGGATGTATGCAGACGAGAATGGGATAGAAGGTAAGCCGTTCGCGTGTATTAACACATTAGAATGTAGCGTTTTAAAAAATCTTTTGATTTATCGACACTAAAACATAGCCTAGTGTAACTTTAGGTTGTGTCCGGTTATCCCTAGATTCGACTTTGACAATCTGATGGTACTTCATTGTCCAGTGAACGGACCTGCTTCAGAATTTACCTAAAGGTTAGTTATGAGATTAGGGTGTTATTGGTTCAACTCTAAATCTATATGAGTCCTTGCGCACTCGCTTTCGCTGCTAGAATAATGAGACAGTGTCAGCAGTCCCTAGACAATTATTGATGACTTATATAATGCTAATATTCTAAGACAATCGGAATTAGCGTGTTGATGTAAAGATCTCTCCCCCCCCTTTTTTCCGCTTTTCCGAAAAATTACATCATCGTTATAAATTCATGGGATTAGGTTAAATTGTTCTTAGAGGTTGCGCACCACTATAGACAAAGAGGGTTTACCCCTTTTTTAGATACGGGTATGCCATTCAGGAAATTGCGCCCCTTACATTAATGATAATAAGCAACAATGAAGGGCGCTTAACAATTATTGCTACCACCCAGCCTAATGCAGACGAACAGAATCTGTTTTCTTTTTTCCAGCAATCTAAATAAGGGTATCTAACCTTTACTTAACGATCAAAATCGAAAATACAGGCACACTAGCTTGGTAGTACGCGAGACCGAAACTTAGCAAACCGTGACCTTTTGGAGAAGGTTAGGAATATTTTTGACAAACCAATCAGGTAACAGAACAGTGAACTCTTTTTGTAATGAATTATCTGCAATTCTTGCTGCGAATTATACAATGTGTCTTTTTGTACCTTTGATTAAAGGACATCTAGAGACACAATAAACCTTGATGGATTGGATGTCCCACAAAAGACGGGTCAATCATATTGTCGCAAATCTTTTAAAAGAAATTTAAGTAAGTTTCTTTTTTGAATAACGACTTAGTGGTAGTAATATCACTAAATATAGGACCACCTTGGTCTTACACTGGGTGCTTGGTGGTGGCATTTGAAAAACTACCTTTCCTGTTTCTTTTTCTAGAACCACGATGTGTACGTTATTGCATACTACATACTAGCTGCATAAATGGAAAGTGAGCTACCTAACTAGCTGCATAAATGGAAAGTGAGCTACCAAATTAGAATTATAAATGCAGCTTTCCCTCTCTAGTATAATAATTCTTCTCTCCCCCTTTTCACTTGGACTTTACAATTCTGCTCTGATGCATTATGTTTTCTGATAAACTGGTGTTCACCTAACATGTGAAGCATTTCCTTTTCTGTATAAATATATAGGGAAATTTTGGGCCAATTATTTATTGCCTTTTATCTACGTGTTGTTTCAGGTTTTCCTGGGGCCTTTTCTGTTTTTGAAATATACATCTGGTCCTGATGAAGATGGCAACATTGCCATCGAAACGCGTCGACCACTGATCTTGTGATACTAAGATCCTGCTTTTGCAGTGGTTTCACTAATTTCAGATGACATTGACGTATTTCATGTTCTAAATGTTGAGTACATGAGAAAACAAAAAAGAAGTTTCTATTGTCGTTGTTTTTGCTTCATGTATGAATGTGGAATGTGTGGGTATGGATATGAATGAGAAGGTATGTTGTTATAATATTTTTGCTTTATAGTTCATGTGCCCTAGGATTGCTGTCTATATGATGCTGTTTTACTGTAATGAATTTAATCAGTGTTTATTATATATGATTTGATCATGATAAATGTATTAAATTGATCAATGACGAATTGAATAAGTCAAACAACAAAAAATAAAATTAACAAAAATTATTATAAAAAAAACTTTTTTCTTGTGTGTAGCATCATTGCTTTTAGACCTGAATTTTTCCCTTGTACAATTAATTTGTTTGTTTTAAAAAAAAAAGAGGTCGTGAGGGAAGATTTACTATTTGTCAGTGTTTATTTCCCCTTTTTCCCTGACCTTGAGTTCATTTGAAGGGGTCCCATTTTTTTGCTGAGCAGCAGTGGCAAGAGCCTGAGGAGCGTGGAGAGAGATCAGCCTGCAGAGCGGCTTCTTTGGCAAGGCTGCAAGAGCAGACCTCGGCAGAGACAGAGGCCGGGAGGAGACGTGCCATACCAGGCACTGTGCCTGCACACAGACCGATAGAGGGGCCACGCAGGCACAACCCGACCCAGGGCCCCAGCACACAGAAAGACACACAGTGCTAAACAGGCAAGCAACCTCTGCACAGACACGGGCAGAGCCCCGGGAAAGAGCCTACGGTCTGGGCCCCAGAACGAAGAGCAAGGCTGCACCTCCCCCTGCACCCCAAGGGCATGGAGTGCTTCAGCAGCCCAGGTAAGCACCGGGGGCTGCGGGCTCTGCTGCAGTTCAGGATCGGGGCGCTGGTACCGGGGGAGAGGCACGTGCCGCTGTGAGTGTGTGCATGCGGTGCCTGCCATATGTCTGCTGACCTGGTCCCCTCCGAGCAGGGCTGCGCTGAAGCAGCAGACGGCTCCTGCCGATGGGCCAAAAGAAGACTGCTGCAAGGGCTGTGTGTGCTAGGAGGAGGGGGGAGAGCTTATAAAGTGATTATAACATGAAGTGGAATGAAAAAGAGGCGGAAGCAGCCACGGGCTAAAGCATGTAAACAATTACGTTTAAAAAGCTCTCAGAAAACAGGGTATAACAAGGCAAGCGTAAGTACACTGTACTTTACCGGTGCTCTTGAAACTTGCAAGGAAGTGAGCTATCCGCTGCGAGAACGAGACAGGAGGCTGCAAACAAGCACACCACCGCCTTTCTCCGAGGTGAAGCAGAAATGCCTCGGAGAAACACAGCGGTGGTTTCTGATTCGGGAGCGTGTTTTTCTTTTTCTCTCCTCTTGCCATTGGCTGGAGGAGAGAAAAACACGCCCAGCGAAAAGTAACAAAAAAAAACACGCCCCCGAATCTGAAAAGGACGGGGCTTGTTTTGCGAGACAAGCCTCTTCTCCAATGGCTGGCCAGCATTTAAGAGGCCAGCCAATGGAGAAGAGGAGAGAAGAGGGGCGGGTTCAAGCCCCTCTTCTCCAAGTCATTAAATCTCGCAAGCGAGACTGCGCAAGCGCAGCCTTCACTAGCCGAGAACTAAAAAATGGGTGGTCTCGTCTTTGTCCAAGTTAGAGCATTTGTTGTATGCCTATGTATAGTGTCATGTCCATACATATTCACATCGCATATATGTATGTACATACATAAATATACATAGAACGACGTTAATCAGCAATGTAGATCAGATTTGGTAAAACATTAAACACACATCTTCTAGAAAAACAGTAAACATGTACTTGAGAAACCTAGTAGCTACACAAACAGCATGTATGAAAAAAACACTTCCCACATATAAAATCGACCTTACCTTACACTGGCTGCGCAGTCAGGTCCTACCGCTAACTATGGAACGTTACCCAATATAGCAACCAAGGCTGATTCGACACAAAAGAACGTAAATAACAAAATAAGAAAAGCATATTCGACAGTTTCAAAACAAATATGTATTTTCTGCATAAGCATACTATACACCTTGAAATTTCTGGAAAAACAGTAAACATATGCTTTCAAAACACAGTAGCTACACAAACAGCATGAATGAAAAAAACACTCCCCAAACATAACATCGACCTTACCTTACAGTGGCTGCGCAGTCCGGTCCTACCGGTAACCATGAAACGTTGCACAATATACCAACCCAGGCAGATTTGACACAAAAGAACATAAATAAAAAACGAAATAAGAAAAGCATATTCGACAGTTTCAAAACAAATAACTTTTTTCTACATAAGCACACAATACATCTTTTATGTAAGTAACACATCGTAAAAGTGAAGTGAGGCTGAAAGGGTGTTAATAGATGCACCGCATTGCAAACCGCGCTGCTAAAATATATATAGTCAAGAAAGAAAAGCTGCGCAGAGCGGCTGCGTGTCGATATAAAGTATTTAGATTGAGTAGTAATTTAAAACAAATTAAGCGCAGACATTAAAAGTATACATTTGTTTGCACTGGATGACGCTTTAAACAAACAGCAATGGTAATAGATACAGGCTAAACAACCTTTTACTAAGCAAATGCCCACAAATGGGATATAAATTTTAACATCCCATAGTAGCTAAAGCATATCAATTTACAACAGTGTCCTTTAAGATTATATTTTGACAATATATCCATATAATGACACCGAAAAAGTCCCTACAGAGAGCTACATTCAACAAATATTGTATTGTAAAGGTACACAATGTTGGAGGGCCTAAAAAGTCTATACTGCCTTGTTTGGAGAGGAAGAAGCTGAGTGTAAAAGGTCCAACATATGCACGCTAAACATACCACTTGGCGTTCACTCGCTAATTCGGAAGTGAGATAAAATGGTGATACAGATTACAGATCCCGTATCCCCGACCAGTCACCTAACAATTAGCTGTAAAGATTGTATCTGCGGGGACGGAAATGTGTGCCTAGACACATGTTGCCTAATGAAAAGTACAAACCATGTCCAAATGCTAATAAAACACCCTTTTAGTTTGCTCTAACCTAAGCACACATGTAAGGAAAGCAAACAAACTATTCAAAGTACATCTACTTTACCTTAATTGTAGTGACATTTTTGTAAGTTTAATTTACATCACAAAATCTGCGCCCCGGACAGTTTTACCGCTACCCACAAACATTTAAAAAGTTTTTAAAAAAACGCAGATTCAATAAAAAAACAACATACATCAACAATGTAGAAAAGCATTTGTAAACATGAAAAGCAAATGAAATGTTTTTATACTATGCATAGACATACACACTGTGTTATATTTTTCACGAAATTCAATGAGTAAATTGTATACAAATAATTATTAGTTCTCAAGAACTGTAACTTACCCTCGGAAGGTCGATGCGACTTTCCTAAAAATATGACTGGCCGCTGGTCCGACACAAACGACATATAAACACCTCAAGTTTCTTGACTTTAGTCCGCCCCAAAAAATATATGTAAACCAAATGCAAGCACTCCAAAACACACAAAATCTGTTAACCTTACCTTAAAAACAACTACCCCTCCCCTCCCCCCCGCCCTGTATACCACCGAAGCATTCTTTGGAAAACAGCACAGTTTTAATCTAAAAGCAACAAACCATTGCAAGTCAATGGAGGTTACCTCACTTGTAGCAGCATCCTTGTTCTTAGTGTCCCAGTTGTTTGTATTGCTTGCTTACTGTAGCGCCTTGACAGCAGGCTTTAAAAAAATTTAAAAAACGCAGATTAGGTACAGAAAACATCATAATTGAAAAAGCAGCAGTGTAGAGAAATCCACACTGTTTTAATCCTGTATCTCAATTTGCAAAGAGAATACAAATACAGTAGACCTTAAAAAACAAAAACGCAGAATAGGTGCCGAAACCAAACCTAAGTGAAAACGGGGCGGCATAGACAAATCTACACTGGTTAATACTGTATGAAAAGTACATTTGCAAATTAAATACAAATAACTAAGTGTAACTTCTCGTAACCATAATTTAGCAACTTCCCCGAAGATAGCAATGGCCGCAGATTCCCTACGAAAGTACGCGAATCAACATTATTACAAGCACATTACAAATATTACAAAATCCAACAAAATTTTCCTTACTGCAGCATACAAAACTGTTCCTTTATTATTAATCCATGCCCCGAAATAGACTTATCTTGTGCAGGTGTCCCCATTGCTCGCTTCCTGGAGGGCCTTCAAAAAGTCCTAAAAACCAAAACAGACAAACAGTGATTAAGGTCTGCAAAACAAATGACGAAAAGAAACAAACATATGGAATAAAGCCATACACACTGTGTCCTATTTCTCCACAAAATAAATGTGCAAACAAAATACAAACATCCCAAACTCCTTAATAGGTGCAACTTACCTTACAAAGGCTGCACCCCGTCCTGTTCTACCGCTTACCGGAACATTCATGAAGATACCGATGACGGCAGAATCGGAAAAAAAAAACGAGGTAGATCAACAATGTAGAAAAGCATTTTGAAACATCCAAAACACAGCCAAATTGTTGTAAAGTTAGCATAGAGACATACACACTGCGTTATATGTCTCCCCAAACATAATGCGTAAAGAAACCTAAAAAATAGATAAGTTAAACTTAATGTACAAAGGCAGCGCCCCGCCCTGTTCTGCCGCTTACCACGGAACCTTCTCGAAGGTACCGATCCCTGCAGATTCGACAGTAAACTACGTGGAATAGCAATTTGGAAAATAGTTTGAGAAACATTCAAAAACACATCTAAATATTTGTAAACTAATCATAAAGACCTACACACTGTATTTTATTTTCCACACCAAAATAAATATTTTAAATCAACCTCCAAAAGCTATAGTCCTAAATAAGTGTTACGTACCTTACAAAGGCTTTGCCTCGTCCAACCACTCACCATGAAACATTCAAGAAGATACCTATCCACGCAGATTCGACATAAAACGCAGTAGACCAACAACAAGGTGAACAAGCATTTACAATGCAATGGTCTCGGCATTGTTAAAGTTAGAGCTATTGGCATTGCTCATGACATTATTTTTGTTTTTAAAACATCTCTCTCTCTCTCTCTCACAAAAATAAGACTTATTTTTGTGTGAGAGAGAGAGAGAGAGAGATGTTTTAAAAACAAAAACAAAAATAATGTCATGAGCAATGCCAATAGCTCTAACTTTAACAATGCCGAGACCATTGCATTGTAAATGCTTGTTCTGTTAATTTGTGGTGGGATGTTTGACTCTTTTCATCTGCAAGAGCCCATCAGAGGTGGTGAAGAAAAGGGGCAGGGACTGGAGCAGTTGGTGGCACTGGCTGAGGGGGTACAAATTATTGAGAAATTACAGACCACATTTTTTAGGCACGTCACCTCAGTAATCCCATGTCATATGTGGCACTTTAAACTTGCCCGCCCATTTATGCCCACAGCACTTTGCATTCTGGGACTTGTAGGTTTGCCCTTCCCTTTTGTCAGTTTTATATAGCTTGAACATGTCCTAAGAGCATTGGAGTGCTTTACGCGAGCACCAGATCACATTATGCGAGGTCTGTTTCATTTTTTTCATTTTATTTTACTTTTTTTTTTTAAAGCGAAACCAGGGACACTGTTCAGAAATATATATATCAGATTTTTAAAACTGTGGAGCCAGGCTTCGGTCACGGTATCAGCAAAGGGAGTTTCCTGAGGGAAACGGGGGTGGAATTTCCGTAGTTTCGGGAGATGCCCCAGATAAGGTCTTTTTTCAAAGTTTTGTGTCTACCATTGTAACTTCGAGTCAGGACTGACATATGCATCCCAGGAGGCAAAGCGAAGTCGCTTAAAAATGACAACGAGTTCAAGGTGTGACGTCATTGCAGCTCCAGAGCGGCCCTAGGCGAGGGTTTGGCGTCACGGCCAGGGCTGTCGCCTTTGGAACTGCGGTCGCAGGTTCTAGTCTATCTCAGCGTCCTGATCTGAGCAAATCATTTAATCCACATGCCTGATATATGAATATGTCTATGTGTAAGGTAACAAAAAGTCACCTAAAGCACTCCAATACATTCGGGTCGAGTTCGCACTATATACAATTGCAAATAAAGCAAGGAGCTAGAGACACACATATACGTTTGGTGAAACTGGGAGACCCAGGAGGAAGCTAAAGAGCAGGGACAGCGGGAGCAACAGTAACTTCCTGAAGCTTTATGTGCAGCGCTACGAGACTGCCAACATAGCAATCGGTGTGCTATACTAGAACAAAGTGTGACTCGACCATCCAGTCACCCCCCTCCTCCATGAGCTGTAAGAGGACACCAGCGGGGACGCCCAGCTTTGAGTTTAGGAAGTTTCGGGCTCGTAAATGGTGGTTTTGTTCGCCGGGGTTTGCATCACAATGTAAATTGGGGGTGGGTGAGGTAAGGAGGGGCCTGGGGAGATGCAGAGGCATGTGAAAGTCCCAGGAGATTCCACGGACTCCCCACCCCCTACTGGGGGTAATCAAGCAGGAGAGCGCTTCCAATTAAACATACTTCAAAATCAGAGTGCTGTCATCACAGAGGTCACACACAGTGCCCAGTGTGTACGGGGACCCTCAGTATGAGAGTGGTGAGCCTGGTGGGTTCTTCTGTCTGTGTGTGGGCTGTCTGTACCCTGCAGTCCCTCAGTATGAGTAACGCCTGTGCAGCTCGTCCTATTCATGGTTTGCACGTGGCCGCCTCAGTTACGGCCGTGGCCCACCGGCCTGTGCCAAAGGTGGCCAGCCGCCTCAATCTTGGTAACTAAAGACACTGTCCCGGACCTGATCGTGTCATCTATACATCTGTGATTTCAGGTTTGTTAGCCTAGTTCAATGGATGCAACACATGACTACAACACCCAGAATGCACTAGGCTATCACACACAAATCCAGGACTCGACACAGGTGATGTGGCCTTACTATGACATGAAATGAAAAGGAACTTCCGTGCACTTTACTCTCGCTGTGGATGGAAGAAAGGAGCAAACCAGCTAATCTGTTAAGTGTTCGATATCTGCGGTTTAACATCAACAACAGCATAAACACGTGGGCATGGCCGCAATCTTGTTTAAGCCAGCATACAGACCCAGAGATAAAATGCGGACAGTGAGCGCAAGGTTAAGCGATGAACAAAGGGAAGGTACGGCTGGCTCCCCGATAAAATATCACCCTGGTAGAAAGGGATGCGAATTACCTCCATCGGCTTCTTTAGAAGACCCAAACCAAAGGCAAAAACATCTAACTATTCATCTCATACAAGAGGAGGGACGGAAAGAATGCATTTTCACTAAGTGCTGCTGAGAGATGGAGCGATTTTCTCCTGGACTTCAGTCACTTACCTAACAATGGGTACGTGACTTGCACTGTCACAGTGTGAAATGGGCCTTGCGCCACCAGCACCGCTCAACATTCCCAGGCATTTTGAAACTCTAACACATTCCCGTTCAATTCGGAAATATAAAGAAATAAAGCGAAATCTCGTAGAAGCTGATTTTCTCAAAACATCCAAGAACCTATTGTAAAAATTGCTTGCGCCTGTGGACACTGTAGGAAGTCAAGAACGCGTCCTGTGACCTACTTGAACATATTCATTATAAAAGTAACGCTTCTGAAACGTAGCTGCCTCCTTTACTTGTATACGTTTATATTTACACTTTTATATAATACCGAATACCTAAATGAAGCATACTTATTTAATAGATTCTTTCTACGATATGGGCCACTGTGATCACACGGACACGGAAATGGTATACTATGATGATTTAAAAATCTGAACTGAAGTGCAGAACAGCCAAGAGGCGATTTATTCACATGTAACCTATTAAAAAGTGGACAGACCTCTTGATTCTTGGCCTGTCCTAGATTCCCAGGGCCTAGGGGAGCGAACGACAACGGCCAGCCTGGACTGGAATAACCCTTTACTCCGAGAAACTGGCACTTAAAGCCGTGGCCTCCTGATAGGACGCAATCAAAGGCCCCATCTAGGCACTTACCGCTTGCCAGATGCTCCCTTTTATGAACCCTCCCCTCCCCTCCCCTGCAGTGCACACATCACACTGGCAGCGCCTGACAAGCTATGGCTGCACCGACGTGATCCAGTGCAGCGAGCTGGGGGTGTGCCGTGTGCGTTAGCTTCCTGCAGTACCCCTGGACCCGCCGATGTCTTCCGCATCCTTCCATCAGCGGGATGCTTTGCCGCTCGAAAAGAGGTATCCCGGCCCCAACAGGGCCACATGCATTTCGGATAAAAATACAAATAAAAAAATCTAGGGACCGTGATTGATACACGCGCTCCACACAACGATGTGCAATCCCGGACCCAAGCCATCTACCGTGAGTGATCCTCCCGCCCCCTCCCCCTGGCGCGGTGACACGCAAAGCCCTGCAGGAGCCTGTATAAATATGGTGCAAGCCAGCATCCCTCGCGCTTCAACTTGTGAGAAATTATCACAATTCAAACACTTAGGGAACAAGTATGCTAACGTGCTCATAAACTATACCGGCACCATTTAAAAGACTTAAGTGACACGAAAAGAGACCGGCCAGGGACGGAAGCAGCGAGGAGAGGGGATGCCTGTTTGAAGAAATCAGTCCCAGCGCCGCCGCCTTTCTCCGAGGCGAAGCAGAAATGCCTCGGAGAAAGGCAGCGGCGTTTCCGGATTCGGGGGCGTGTTTTGCTTTTCTCTCCTCTT
Organism: Triturus cristatus; assembly: GCF_964204655.1. Taxonomy (NCBI): domain Eukaryota; kingdom Metazoa; phylum Chordata; class Amphibia; order Caudata; family Salamandridae; genus Triturus; species Triturus cristatus. The sequence goes on from NC_140579.1 coordinate 655,574,428, forward strand.
GCCATTGGCTGGAGGAGATAATTAGAAAAGTTGAAAAAAACACGCCCCCGAATCCGAAAAGGACGGGACCTGTTCGGAGTGACGGACCTCTTCTCCAATGGCTGGCCAGCATTCAAGAGGCCAGCCAATGGAGAACAGGGGAAAAGAGGGGCGGGTTCAAGCCCCTCTTCTCCAAGTCATTATCTCTCGCAAGCGAGACTGCGCAAGCGCAGCCTTCGCTAGCCGAGACCTAAAAACTGTTTCCGAAACCTGAAAATGACACCTCAATCTTCGTAAACTAAGCATAGAGACAAACATACTGTTATATTTCCCCCCCGAAATAATTCTTAAATAAAATAAAAATACTCAAATATCTAAATAAGTTAAACTTACCTTACAAAGGCAGTGCCCCATCCTGTTCTTCCGCTTTTCACGAACATTCACGAAGATAACGTTCCCGCAGATTAGTTAGAAAACGACAAACATCAATTTCAGAAAGCATTTTCAACACATGATAAACACATCTAAATGTACGTGAAGTATACAGACATACACACTGTGTTATATTTCCCCCAAACCAAATATGTAACCAAAAGACAGAAACTCAATAATCCTAAACAAGTGCAACTTCCCGTACAAAGGCTGCGCCCCGCAGTGTTCTACCGCTTAGGATGGAACATTCACGAAGGTACAGATCCCCGCAGATTCGACAGAAATCGACGAACTTTATCAATGTTAAAAAACATTTTGAAAACATTAAAAACCACCAAAGCTACTTTATTTAATGATATAAAACGCTTCCTTTATCTAATGAGCACAGCTCAAATACCTTACTTGCATGTGTACTCCGGAATGGTTACCGACAGGCCTGCAAACGAGAAAACATGCAAATGTAATTCCAAGTACAAACCTTGCCCAAATGCGAATTAACTGTGTTTTTTTCTTTCTAACCGAAGCACACATTTAAAAGAAAAGCAGCAAACTATTCAAACTGAAGGTACCTTAACTGTAGTAGCATGGGTGTAATCATTGTGCATGTGTCTCTATTGCTGGTTTCTAGTAGGGTGACCAACTGGCATTGGTGCAAATTCAGGACGGTGAGCGTAAAAATTCAGGACAAAGGGTCAAAATTCAGGACACAAATTCAGGACAGGAGGTCAAAATTCGGGACAAAACTTCAGGACAATAGGTAAGTTTTACAGACACATCAGAGGAGGTCGCGCAATAGTATATAAGTAAGCCCAGCCATATCCAAACATATTCAACCATTTGCAAACCTATTCATCATGCATCTATCATTTCACTCATCCATCCTTTCACTCATCTAGCCATTATCCATCCATGCACCCTATCCATTTGTACACTAATCCATCACTCTTCCACCCATCCATCCATTCACACATCCATCCAGCCATTTACCTTTTCACCCATCCAGCCATCCTTTCACTTACTCATCGATCCATCCACCCAGTCACTCCTCCTTCCACCCATCCACCCTTTCAGTCATCCATCCATCCTCCCTTTCTCTCTCCATCGACCCTTTCACTTATCCATCCTTCCTTCCATCCACCCACCCATCCATCTACTCATCCACTCATGAATCCATCCATTGACCCAATCACTCATCCATCCTTTCTCTCATCCATTTATCCTTTCACTTCTTCACTCATCTGTTCATCCTTTTGTCCATCTACCCTCCCTTTCACTCAATCATGCATCCTTACATCCACCCTTTCACTCATCCGTCCATCCATTCACCCTTGCACTTATCAATTCATCAATCCATCCATCCTTTCACTCACCCATCCACCCTTTTACCCATCCAGCTACCCTTCCACCCATACATCCAGCTATTTACCTTTTCTCTCATCCATCCTTCCACTCACTCATCAATCCATCCATCCTCTCTCATTATCCATCTAGTCAATCTTTCATTCATCCATTCACCCTTTCGCTAATTCATCCAGCCATCCACCCATCCCTTCACTTACTCACTCGCCCACCTTTTCATATTAATTTTGAGCTGAGCCTTTTTGAGAAGAGGCCCATCAAGAACTTCACCCTCGCTGCAGGAGCCATTCCAGGACTGGGGCAGAAGCCACCCAGAGCGAAGACAAGATCCACCACAGGGGGGACAGGAGCCATCACAGGCGGGGGGGCAGGAGCCACCACATGGGGGGGCAGGAGCCACCACTGGGGGGGGAGCAGGAGCCATCACAGGAGGGGAACAGGATCCACCAGGGTGGGCACAGGGGTGGGCATGCAGTATTCTAGTATCATCTTGGTCTCTTCCAGGGTGGGGTAGGGCCTGGACACGACAACAAGAAGACAGGCTCTCTTTCCAAAATGTTAGTTTTGCCATCCCCCACTGTGATGTACAGTACTTAAAGGAGATAATCCAAGAGAACTGATTTAACTGATTGTCCTCCATACTTTGTTAATCAGTGTGGGTGCGATTGTGCCATTTCTTTATTTTATTACATTATAACTGCATGTTTGAAGAACCGAGGTTTGCTTACAATTTAGTAACAGTAATTAAGCTCTGTGAAGAGAACCACGTGCTGCCTCGGTGTAATCAGGGCCGGTTCTAGGATGTGTGGGGGCCTGGGCAGGAAGGAAATGTGTGAGGCCCCTCTAAATTGCAGAGACATGAGCATTCAGGGCTGTTTGCATCTGAATAGATGCCCCTGCGCCTGAAGCTGCAGCCCCTCCCTCTCAGTCACATTCAAACACCTCTTAACAGCTCATCAAGGGCGGAAGGTGTGAGGGCTGCCATCCCGCTGTGCCTCTCCAATGCTGCTGGGGATCTGAGCTTTGGTGCTGCATCGGAGTCTGTTACACCCACCTCAGCAGCATCGGAGGCAAGCAGGGAGGTGGGTGGAAGCTGTGCCGGTTTTAGGGTGGTGCGACTGGTGCCCGGTTAAAATTACGGACAAATGGCGTCCGTTAAAGAATCCTTCACGGACAACGGACAGACGGCCGAAATTACAGACTGTCCGTGAAATTTACGGACGGTTGGTCACCCTAGTTTCTAGGGAGGGCCTTCTGGACAGTCCCAAAAAAAAAAGGAAACAGAGACTTAGGACAGGAAATGAATTAAGAAAAAACAAACATATGGACTAAAGACATACACACTATATCACATTCCTCCACAAAAATAATGTGTAACCTTTATACAACCAAAACCACAAACTCGTAAATAGGTTTAACTTACCTTACAAAGGCTGCGCACCGCCCTGTTCTTTCTCTCACCACGGAATATTTATTAAGATACCAATGACCACAGATTCGACAGAAAACGACGTGCCTTAAACATTTTGTAAAGCAGTCAAGAACATGAAAAACACATCAAACTTTCAGTATACTAACCATAGAGACATACACACTGTCTAATATTCCCCCCCAAAATAAATATGAAAATAAAGTACGCAGAATCAAAAGTCCTAAATAAGTGTAACTCACCTTACAAAGCCAGTGCCCCACCCTGTTCTACCGCTAATCACGGAACGTTCACAAAGATACCGATCCCCGCAGATTCCACATAGAACAACGTTGATCAACAACACATGTAACTTTCTGTAAAGTAAGCATAGAGACATACACACTGTGTAATATTCCCACCCCCAAAAGCAACATCCCAAAAAGTAACATCAAAATAAAATTCCCCAAATCAATAGTCCTACATAAGTGGAACTTACCTTACAAAGCCAGTGCCCCGCCCTTTTCTACTGCTTACCATAGAACATTCACGAAGATACCGATCCCCGCAGATTCGACATAGAACGACGTTCATCAGCAATGTAGATCAGATTTGGAAAAACATTAAACACACATCTTCTGGAAAACAAGCACACCACTGCCTTTCTCCGAGGTGAAGCAGAAATGCCTCGGAGAAACGCAGTGGCGTTTTCGGATTCGGGGGCGTGTTTTTCTTTTCTCTCCTCTTGCCATTGGCTGGAGGAGAGAAAAACACGGCCAGCGAAAAGTATCGGAAAAAAAACGCCCCCCGAATCTGAAAAGGACGGGGCTTGTTTTGCAAGACAAACCTCTTCTCCAATGGCTGGCCAGCATTTAAGAGGCCAGCCAATGGAGAAGAGGAGAGAAGAGGGGCGGGTTCAAGCCCCTCTTCTCCAAGTCATTAAGTCTCACGAGCGAGACTGCGCAAGCGCAGCCTTCGCTAGCCGAGACTGCGCAAGCGCAGCCTTCGCTAGCCGAGACCTAAAAACGATGTTCGGAGGAACGTTTTAAATGAAAGTGATGTCTATTGGCCTCCATGTCCTCACTGCGAGGGCCGAGGCTGATGTTTGGGTGGGCCTGGCCCACCCTCTAGAACCGGGCCTGTGCACAATGCAGCGCTTTTTTATATGTTCAATGTATTACTTTTTTTTGCTTGTTGCATACTTTGAACGGGTTACTACCTGTGTCCAGAAATCTAAGGCTCTTCATGCGTCAGAATAAAAACAGACCCTGATATCTAGTAATATTTAACCAGATGTTTTATTTTACTTTCTTTTGTCCAGCGTAGTAGTTGTAGTACTTGTTGAAACGGAAAAGATCAGGACATGCAAAACAGCGCGCTGTTTAATTGTTTTGTGACATGAAGACCCCTAACGACACTGCTCAATCGCTGTATACACTAACATTATTCCCGCGCTCTCTGCGAATTCTCTAAACGTTTCCCGTTTATTTGGCTCTTGCTAATTCGCAGGAAGCATGAAAAGGGGTTAAACTGCAGACGAACTAGGAGGTCCGAGGGCCGATCTCGGTTTACTTAGTCGCATTGTGTGATCCTGGGCTCAGTGATTATCTTCCTCTACATCAGTTAGCTTGAGGGGCTCCTAGAGGCTATAACGTTGACTGTGCCGGGAGTGACAGACGAACAGAAAGGGTTGGAGGCTGCACAAAGCTTAAGGTGCAGCGCCTAGACGGGTTCCAGCAATTGTACATTTAAAAAGTCCTTCAAACAGCCTAAGATTGCTGATGTGGTGCTATACACGACTCTATCTGGAGGGACAATCTAATGCCACTGGAATAGTGGGACGGCAAGATGGGAACTCCAGAGTGTGATTTATCTAGACACGGAGATACCAGTAAGAGGCATGTACAGTGTTCGTCATCTCATGCATCAGTGCACACCGTTGCTTCCAGGCAAACAGTGGGGCATATTTACAAGCTGGTAATAAAAAATTATCGCCGCTTTTGCGGCCATTTTCGGCCGAAAAGCGGCGATAATTTTATCGCCTAATTAGCAAGGCCACGCTAACACGTGAAACCTTGCTTTGGCGTGGGGATTCCTAACGCCCAGGTAAAGATAACTAATCACTGGATGCTCAAAAAATCAAAATTTGCGAAGCCTGGAGGTTGTGGCCACATTGCAGGGAGCAAAATGTTCCTAATCACGGCATGTATTACAAAGTGCTCTCGCACAGGCTACATAGAGAACTATGCAGGGCGTGCATAGCGATTACCCAACCAGCACCAGCGTTGTCCGTGTGATGGGTGAAGCGTGCATCGAGTGTCTGGGTAGATGTCTGAGCGCTGGGTGATGTATTGTAGCAAGTAGTAGTTGAAAGGTAAAAGGTGCTGACGGGAAGTGTAGTTTATGCATTGCGTTTGAAGGAGGCACGGCAATATTCCATTCTTTACCTGGACAAATCACTTAATATCCCCGTGCCTATCAAAAAATGAATGTATCCTTAGCGTAACTGGTGCTCATGTAAAGCTCTCCAATACCTTTGGGTCGAGTTTGCGCTATTTAAAATAAAAAAGAAAACTGCAAAAAAATAGGTTTCTTGTACTTACTGTGTGCCAGACAGGCTAGTAGCCTTTGAGTAAAATATGGCCACTCTCTGCTTGCCCCTCTTCAAAGGCATTTATACTCTGCCTTCCCCTGAACTTTACCACGTGTGCACACTTCAAAGAGCTCGCACTTCCTTATTTTTGTTATTGAAGCAAAGCTTCAGTGTCCTATGTTGCCCTTTTATCTTACAAACATTTGTTACCGGGATTTAAATGACCTCTTTAGACGAGTGACTCATGCCTTCTTTTGACATAAAAATTACTTAAAGGCTTAAACTGAGCAACTACTTTATAGCTGTGGAGAATGCGGTTATGTTCACAGGTTGATTTAGTTTCTTACTTACACTGATGCCTGGAGGGCATGTGCCAAGGGTGAAGGTCGCCCATTCAACTGGCGCCGTGAGATGAGGGACCGCCTGTGCTTTGCCACCACTGCTGTGGTATCTGCTGCACAGCAGAGTGTTTCCGCAAGTGTATGAGCAGTTTCTATGCGTGTGGCCTCGTCGGATGAGCAGACGACTGAGCGATTTTCCTAGTCCAAGGAATTAAGATTATGTTTGCTGGCTCCAGGCACCCAGTCCTTTCCTGTGGTCTTATTATGTGTTTTGAGTTGCTGCCATCTCAGAACTGTTGCTGCGCCATTTCATTTCAGTCATGCATGCACAAGCACCTCAATATCCCCTTCAAAGCACTCCCATTAGTGCTCGCGGCGCCCCAGGCTAGTTTTGATGGCGCACCAGGGTGCCGCGGCGCAGTTTGGGAACCACAGTATTAAGTGAATGGGGTCTCTGTCAGCAAGGCCATCGCAGCCGCCCCATTGTAAAGCTCTTGTGCTGCAGATCGGTGCATATAATTTCTCCCTACTTCCACGGACAGAGTAAATCCACAGTCACACGCACATACACTCATCATACGCTAGGACCCATTACACTAACATTCATAATTATTACTCTATCCACATTGAAGATACAAAAGAAACCTAAACCAATCTGCATCTAGGTGAGGTCAATGCGACCTTAAAGATATGTCTTGAGTCATGATTTTAAACATAGAAAATACGTTCGGAACTCAATAAATGACAAAGAAATACCCACCCGACACTGGAATTCAAACAAAATGATTGTTTATCTAAATTAGTTCAAAGGAAAGTCAATCAATAGCAAAATCATTATTCTCATAGTTACCTATTCTAGCTAAGTGGGTCAGGACAGGTCTCTCAGTAAAGTCTCCCGAGTCGCCGTCCTCTCAATCAGCGTCGATCCTCTCGAGCATAGGTTCGGGAAGTAGTGGCCTTAGACCCTCTCTAGTCTAACAATATTTATAGTGAAACGAACAAAATAAAAGCAAAAAACAAACTCTAAACGTCCGTTGAGCCGCTGAGCGAGCAGGAAAGGATGTTGATTTGCAACATTTAGAAAACCTCCGCTCAGAAAAATCACAAAAATAAAAACACGGAAGAAGGAAATTCAAACTAAAAAATGATACATCCATGAATGCTTTTCCTCTGAACCATAGTGAAGCCACCACAAGTTTATCAGAGTTCATTGTGGCTTTATTCTTTTCCAAGGGCAATTGGCAGCGAGCCTGGAGCTGCTATCCTCACGGAAACTTTTACTACAGACAGAGGCTGTGGTCAGGTGACTTCCAACCATGTTCAGCGAGGCCTCTTGTCAAATTTCAATCACTCGAGTGCAGGCTGTAAATAGCGGCCATCTTGGATTAGGCCAAAACGGACCATCTTAATTAAAAGAAATACAAAACAACGTTAATACATTGTAATGATTATACAGTGTTAATACCCACTAATACCCTTATGTGTATGCAACTATCTAGCCTTCTGCGACACAAAGAAGCATTAAGGCACGGTATTTTAAAGCGCAAACACATAACAAATTGCACTTTAGCCACACATATTTTATTAATTTGCTCACCAACTTAGTTCACGTATTAATAAAGCAACATAAATGCATTCCTGCGTGTAATTCTTTCATTAGTAATATTGATTAGTCAGAAACTTTAACAAAATTAGTAATTAATAATTAATTATCAGTAATTTTAATTATGACATATAAACATAAAACTAGAGTTTAAATCTCAATAAATTTACAATAGAAAACTCTGCTCCAGCAATCCCCCCTTTGGTGATATATATCACCACAAAAACCAACCCAAAAAAAAAAAGTTTTCCCCATTTTTAGGAGAAATTGAAATGTCTTTTTCAACACTACACACCAGACTCTCTTTCATCATCCCTCTTTGACTCCAAGTAAACACTCTCCCTCAATTCTTCTAATTCTATCTCTTGTGGGTCTCTCTTTGACCTCTTTTGTTTCCTTTCAGTATTCTGTCTTATTATTTTCTTTTTCCCTCCCCTGTTTTTACAACACAAACACCCTAATTTAAGTATCAATCAAGCGACAATCACACATGTCAAAGGAAATAATATTTTACCAATAATAGTACTACCTATTTTAGCAATAAAACTCTTAACAGCAACTATCTTATTAGCTATTTTAGTCCAGATACTTTCAGCTTCCAGTGGTACTAATTCTTCATGCAAATCAGTAATATTTTTGATATAGACCTTTAGATCTCTGCTTTCGTCAGGAATGTAAGTGCAACAATGTTGAACTTTCAGCATTCCACAGACTCCACCCTCTTTGGCCAATAGAATATCAAGGGCAAGTCGATTTTGCATAGACATGGCACGTACGGCAATCATCTCCGTATTTACCAAAAGAAACCCTCCAGCGGTACTTGTCGATAAGCGATCCACCACTGTTGAAATGAAATGAAATGAAATGAAATGAAATGAAAATGAAATGAAAAAAGTATTTAATAAAGCGCACTGCGGCCAAGCGGCTTCCTGGCGCTGGGGACCTGGTCAGAGCTCACAGAGGGAATCAGAGGAGCCTACGAAGAGAAGGCCTGAATGAAAAGAAAAGTTTTGAGGGCTTTACGAAAATGGGTGTAGATGGGGATGGAACGGATGTGAAGTGGAAGGCCATTCCAGTACTGGGGGGCCAAAACGGAGAGGCGAGTACCACCCGTTCTAAGTTTGCGAAAACGGGGGATGTGCAGAAGAGAAAGAGAAGAAGAACGAAGGGTACGACTGGTGACATGGGATGAAATAAGGGAATTGATGTAGGGGGGGGCAGAGCGGGAGTGAGCTCGAAAAGCGAAGCAGGCTAGTTTGAAAAGAGATCTGAAACGGATAGGGAGCCAGTGAAGAGATTTAAGAACAGGAGTAATGTGAGAGAATTTAGGAAGGGAAAAAATAAGGCGGGCAGCTTGATTTTGGATGGCCTGTAAGCGTCGAGACTCGTAGGCAGGAATGCCCACGTACAAGCCATTCCCATAGTCGAGGCGAGAGATGACTAAAGCCAGGACTATGGTTTTGAGTGCATCAGTGGTGAAAAAACGTGAGATTTTCCGGATAAGACGAAGGGAAAGAAAGCAGGAAGACACAACAGAGCTAATCTGACTATGCATAGTTAAGTCAGAACTAACTTTGATGCCAAGGGTGCGAACAGAGGGGGAAGGCGTAGGAGGGGGACCAAAAGAGAGGGGCCAGTGTGCAGGGGACCAGGGGTTAGATGGACCACCCGTGAGGACAAGTTCCGTCTTATCGGGGTTGAGCTTAAGATGGTTGGCGCTCATCCACTCCGAAATAAAGATTAAGGTGGAACTGAACTTAGGAAGAGAATCAGAAGAAGAAGAAAGATCAAAGACGAGCTGGAGGTCATCTGCGTAGTTATACACTGAGACCCCCCGCTCAAGAAGAGAGGTGACGAGGGGACAGATATAAAGATTAAAGAGAAGGGGGGAAAGAGAGGAACCCTGGGGAACACCACAAGTGACCGGGTGGGGAGGGGCAGAGAAACCGGAGAGATGAACCGCCTGGTACCTATCTCGAAGGAAGGATGCCAGCCAGGAGAAGGCTGCCCCCCGAATGCCCGCTGCGCTGACACGGGCAAGAAGAATGGAATGGTCAACCGTGTCGAACGCAGCGGACAGATCGAGAAGGACCAGGGCTTGGGGAAGGTTGGAATCAGCCTTCCCCTTAAGTTCATCCAAGACCGCGAGAACCACTGCCTCCGTTGAGTGACCTGAGCGAAAGCCCGCCTGATGGGAGGCGAGGAGGCCATTATCCTCGATGTACGAGGAGAGGCAAGAGGTGACATGGGTCTCGAGGATCTTAGCTAAATAGGGGAGAAGGGAAATAGGTCGGAAATGAGCAGGAAGGGAGGGATCCAGACCAGGTTTTTTTAGGATGGGGAGAACAACGGCGGATTTAAATGATAAAGGGACAGAGCCAGCAGCCAGGGAAGAATTAAGTAGAGTGAGCGGGGGAACAGGAGAGGCGGTGAAAAGAGTTTTAAGGATACGCGCCGGGGCACAGTCTGCAGGGGAACCAGATTTAACCTTGATCAGGTAGTTGTAGAATAGATCAAGAGAGATAGGGGGGAAAGTGGCGAGGGAAGAAAGCGGGGGGGTGGCATAGCGCATAGAGATAGGTTGAGGGACAGTCGGAATATTAGCTTTAATTTTCACAATCTTGTCTATAAAAAAGTCATTGAGTGACAAACAGAGGGACTGAGAGGGAACCAAACCGGGGGAAGAACGATCAGAGGTGGCAAGATTGTGAACCAGGGAAAAAAATTCGCGAGATTTGTTTGCAGAGAGAGCTACTCTCTCAGTAAAATAGGAGGTTTTGGCCACAAGAATAGCTTGTTTATACTCAGTGAGGAGAGCTTTATATTTAACGCGCAGAGAGGGAGAGTACTGCCGTCTCCAGAGACGTTCCGACCGCCTGAGGTCGAGTTTTAAAGCTTTAAGCTCTGGAGAAAACCATTTGTGCGCATCGTAAGGGCGGACCGCCTTGATCTTTTTAAGCGGTGCCATTCGATCGCACGAAGAGGAAAGCCATGTGCTGATGGCATTGGCCTGGGACTCAAGGGGGAGGTTAGTAAGATCAGGAGCGGAGGAAGCCAAAGAAAGTGAAAGAGAGTCAAGGTCGGTGTGATTCCAATTACGGACAAAGTGATTCTTGGGAAGAGAGGGCTTATCAACCACACCCAAGTGAATAGAAAAGGAAATGATATGGTGATCCGACCAAACACAAGGGGAGATAAGGGGGGGTGAAGCCAGGGGACGAGAAGACCAGATTTGGTCAAGAGTATGACCTTGTACGTGGGTAGGGGCTGTGACATGGGAAATGAGATTCAGACAGTGAAGAGTGGCAGAAAAGTCTTTGGAAGGAAGATCTTCCTTTGGATCTCCTGGCCAGAAATTGAAATCTCCGAGAAGTAGTACGGAGGAGTTGTTGACCACCAAGGTGGCTAGAAGATCCTGTATAGAGGCTACGAAAGAGGGCATCGATTGGGGGGGACGGTAAACAAGGACAATAGTGAGAGGAGAGGGAAAATTAAGAGAACGGGCCACAAGGCAGTCCACGTTGGATATGGGGGAGTAAGAGAGGAGTTGAAATTTAAATGTTGACCGGACGATCATCGCTACCCCTCCACCGGCCCTGCCATCCGAGTGATCAGCTCGGAGGGCATAATAGGTATCGGGGAGGATGGCTAAAAGATCAGGAAGAGAGTCGGCAGTGAACCAGGTTTCAGTCAGAAATAAAAAATCAGGAGAATCAGTAGTCAGAAGATTAAAGAGTGCTGTCTGGTGTTTGACTGCAGACCGGGTATTCAATAAGTAAGCAGAGGCAACAGTGGGAGCAGGGGGGGGACGAGAAACCGGGGATAATGTAGTGGGAAAAAAGGAAGAGTTGAGAGAGGTGGGTATCGAATGAGACAGAGGGGAAGAGAGGATACCAAGTGAGTGTAAATGATGTAAGGAAAAAAGGGGGGGAGAAGGAAAGGCAGATAGTGCTATAAGTTGAGCGGAGGAATAGACCGAGTGAGGAGCAAGGTGTGTGGCCCCTGGTCCCGGCCCGTCGCGGACGGGCGCAGACGGGCTTAACTTAGGCGCAACTTCGGCGCGCCTTCGTCGCGCCCGCTGCGCCCGTCCGCTGCGCCGCCGGAAGACAGGAGCCATTATGTAGGGACGACACATGAGGAAGGAGGGTCAAGGGGGCGTGGCAGGGGGGGAGGAGCCAAGGAGCTGCAACGCCGAGGCCAGACCCGCCAAAGATGGAGGAGCCGCCCGTCCCTCTCCGCGAGTCAGGCGAGGAGGGGGCGGTCAGCGGAGGCGGTCTGCTCGCGTACAGGACAGAGGGCAGCCAGCGAGGATCAGGGCGCCGAGTCCGAGGCGCTCTGAGGCAGTGCAGGTAGGCAGCGGGTAAAAGTCAGGGGAAATAAAACTAGCGTTGCTCCCGGAGAAGCCTCGGGAGGTCTGACGACAGGTCAGGAAGTGCAGCCAGGTAAGCGCCTTAAGTGTCCGCCAGGGGGGGAGGAGCCAAGGAGCTGCAACGCTGAGGCCAGACCCGCCAAAGATGGAGGAGCCGCCCGTCCCTCTCCGCGAGTCAGGCGAGGAGGGGGCGGTCAGCGGAGGCGGTCTGCTCGCGTACAGGACAGAGGGCAGCCAGCGAGGATCAGGGCGCCGAGTCCGAGGCGCTCTGAGGCAGTGCAGGTAGGCAGCGGGTAAAAGTCAGGGGAAATAAAACTAGCGTTGCTCCCGGAGAAGCCTCGGGAGGTCTGACGACAGGTCAGGAAGTGCAGCCAGGTAAGCGCCTTAAGTGTCCGCCAGGGGGGGAGGAGCCAAGGAGCTGCAACGCCGAGGCCAGACCCGCCAAAGATGGAGGAGCCGCCCGTCCCTCTCCGCGAGTCAGGCGAGGAGGGGGCGGTCAGCGGAGGCAGTCTGCTCGCGTACAGGACAGAGGGCAGCCAGCGAGGATCAGGGCGCCGAGTCCGAGGCGCTCTGAGCCAGTGCAGGTAGGCAGCGGGTAAAAGTCAGGGGAAATAAAACTAGCGTTGCTCCCGGAGAAGCCTCGGGAGGTCTGACGACAGGTCAGGAAGTGCAGCCAGGTAAGCGCCTTAAGTGTCCGCCAGGGGGGGAGGAGCCAAGGAGCTGCAACGCCGAGGCCAGACCCGCCAAAGATGGAGGAGCCGCCCGTCCCTCTCCGCGAGTCAGGCGAGGAGGGGGTGACAGTTTCCGAATTCCATATGCATTTAATGAAATTCCCACTGCTGGAATTAAAGCTCCAAAAATATCACCTACAATTTCTGACCAAGTTTCTCTCTTAAAGCGTGTTAGTAGATTAATGTGCTCTACATCTTCTATCTTATCTATATGAAAAATCTTTGGAAAGACCAGGCCAACATAACACGTGCCATACCAATGGTCAGGCAACCTGTAATAAGCCTTATTCCCACAAATATAATACACTCCCGGGAAAACTGGATCTTCTCCTCCCTTGAATCCCCATCCTGTTGCAATAAAGTATGTATCATGGCACTCACTAGTCCCAACAAAATAGCTATCATATTGGGATTTCCTTCTGGTAATGCATAGTTTACCCTTCTGTGGTGCATCTAAAGCCAAAGTTGGACTGGCCCCATTTCTCAACTCCCTTCCCATCTCAATATCCCATATTGTCTCACTCATTTTAAATTTCCCTGCCTTTTCATGCATGCTCACTCTCCTTTTCTCTACAATGTCTAGGAAAGCTTTTTCTTCTTCTTTCAAACTACAAGTTAAATTGTTTCTAAAAATGTAATCTAATGTTAATTCTTCTGTCTCAATAAAAATCTCACCAAAAATGTTAGCCTCTTTAGCTTGATTCAGCTTTCTATTCATAGGCAATTGCCCAAACATGTTATCTTTGTTAGACATCTCATAATCTATTTTCCCTAACAAATAAAAAACACTACTTAACACACTACATGAAATTCCATACGTAGCTGGTAAATGATGATAAGTAACACCCTCCGAAACGGATGCAGGCAATTGCATACAAACGTAGCAATCCCTAACTTCCATTGTCTTTACGTATTCATACAACAACTTTGAAAAAACATTGCTAGAAAAATCATTAATTGACCTATCTTTATGTATGTAAATGTTACTACTTCTAGTTGGAATTACTTTTTGTGAACTCTTCTCTATGTTAGTCACATTCTCAGCATGTATTCCAAAAGTATCTATTGTAACCCTAAAGGTAACTAGTAAAGCAAGTACACCCCATAACAGCATTAAGAGTCCTGTACAACAGCAGCACATTCTACACCATCTTTTCAAAAAGGCACATCTACTTTGATTATTTTCTGTGTTAGCCATTTTATTACTTCGGCAGTGTCTTTTGGCTTAGCCTCTATTAATCCACTACTGAATTTTAGAACTCTAGATTATTTTAAACAGCTAATTTCAGTTTTTCTTCTCTTCACTCCTCTCCAAGTGACTCCTTCAGATCACTCAATTTGGATTGTCATCACTTTTCACTTCTTCTTCAGCAACATCAAATTGTATCAGATCTTCGACATCCTGAGCATCCGACTCTTCTCCAATGTCAGTCAAGATAACTTTCAGGATTCCAACAGTTTTCTCCTCCTCAACCACTTCTCGTACGGTCCCCTCTGGATTTCCTTGACTTTCTGCCTCTTCACCTTCAGACAGTGCCACGTACGTCCATTCCGGTGACCTATACTTCTGGTTAGGTTTTCTTATTCTCTTGATCTCCTCTGGTTCTTTTGAGACCTTTTGTTTTTCACCCTTTGCTTGATTCTGACTGGACACCTCGTTCACCTGTTCAGCTTTCGATGAACTTGAACTTGCACTTGCTCGTGTCAGTCTGTACCTCAGCCTCTTTATCCTGTTAGGCCAAAGATCTCCTCTTACAACCCTTTTTGGTCTCACTTCTTTATTATTTCTTTCTCCGATCCAAGTTCTCTTTCTCAGAACTCGACCCTCTGGTTTCTCATTCTCACTCTCATCTGATTCTGTCTCATTTGCCTCTTGTTCTTCAACAATTCTCTTTTGCTCCACAGACTTCTTCCCCACCAATTGAGATTTCCCTGCTACTGTCCCTCCTCGGGTCTCCGACACGCAATCTTCTTGCTGTCTACTTGTCCCTTCACCTAGCTTATCAGGAATGTTCCCTACACCTCCTCGGGGGTCTTCCGCAATCTGTCCCTCTCTATCTTCTTCTGACCCTACTCCTTCAGGAGTAATCTCAGGTGGATTTTCAACCTCTTCATTTGACTCAGGTGTAGACTCTGTGGAATTGCTCTTTTCTCTTCTTTCTTCACCACTTGTTGTTGGAACTTCAGACACTCTTACAGAATCCGATCTCTCCTCTGAGACTCTCAATGTTTCTCTAGAAGCCTCTCTCGGAAAGAAAAAAGAATCACCTGACTCTCTTTCTCCTTCTCCTTCCCCCCTTTCAGGATTCTTTTTTCTTCTCACTGGTTCAGTCTCTGCATCATCACTGGAATCTGACTCTTCTAAATACTCTTTACCAGTCCCATCCTTCGGATTCGGAACTCTTAGAGTATGACTTGCATGCACCCAGTTTTTCACACCAGCACACTTCACTGCAGTTGTCGTAGTCAGAATAACTTGTCTTGGCCTTCCCCACCTTGGAACCAAGCAATTTCTTCTTCTGTGCACTTTTATCCTCACCCAGTCCCCTGGACTCAGATCATGGGCTTGCTTCTTTTCAAGTGTAGTGGCGTCTTCTCCAACCTGGTGAAACACAGAAAGAACTGCGTCAGCCAGGCCTGTACAGTAATCCAAAATCATGTCATCAGTTATTGTCATCAACTTGTTGACAGGCACGAAAGCATGTCTCATCGCACGTCCCATCAATATTTCATGTGGACTCAACCCTGTGGTTCTATCTGGAGTAGACCTAATAGTCATTAGCACTAGAGGCAAGACATCAGGCCATTTCATTCCAGTGGCTAAACACATCTTACCAATTCGGTTTTTGATTGTGCCGTTCATCTGTTCAACAACACCAGAAGCCTCTGGTCTGTATGCACAATGTAGCTTCAGCTGTATGCTCAATGCTTCACAAATTAAACCCATGAGCTCATTGTAGAAGTGTCCACCTCTGTCTGACTCAATTGTCACTGGGAACCCGTACCTAGGAATCAACTCTCTCAACAGTAACTTTGCCACTGTTATTCCATCATTTCTCCTAGTCGGATAGGCCTCCACCCATCTCGAGAACAAACAGACTACCACTAGAACATACCTCAATCTATTCACTTGAGGCATTTCAATGAAATCAATTTGCATTCTGGTAAAAGGACCTCCTTCTCTGCCTATTGTTCCTAGGCTCACCACTGTCTTCTTTCCAGTATTGAACTGCTGACAAATCAAACATCTCTGACAGATGCTTTCCGCAATTAACCTGAACTTTGCATTGTACCAGGTTTGTTTAAAGGACCTAATCATTGCATCCCTCCCCAGATGTCCCTGGCCATGATACATTCTTGCCATTGTTGATAACATTGAGTTAGGCATGACTGGTCTTCCATCTCTATAGATCCAAACATGATCTGTCTTTCTTGGGGCACAACCTGCCCTAATCCAATCTCTCATTTCCTCATCTCCTGCTTCATCCTGCAACTGTTTCACTTCATCCCATGTTTCTAGGACATTAGTAAATATCACAGAACAAAAAGACATTTCCCTTTCTCGTCCCCTGTTAATCGAATGATTGTTCTTTGCACAATACTGTGCTATGTCATTGGCAAAACGATTACCAAGAGTAACAAAATCATCTCCTTGTCCATGAGCAGCACATTTTACAACCGCTAGTTCTTTAGGCAGCTGTATCGCCTCAAGCAATTTCCCAATCACTTCAGCATTCTTTATTGGAGTCCCACTCGACG
Source organism: Triturus cristatus (assembly GCF_964204655.1). Taxonomy (NCBI): domain Eukaryota; kingdom Metazoa; phylum Chordata; class Amphibia; order Caudata; family Salamandridae; genus Triturus; species Triturus cristatus. The sequence goes on from NC_140579.1 coordinate 655,591,002, forward strand.
TCAAGAAACCTCTCTGAAGCCAAAGTTGGCCAAAATCATGAACCACTCCAAATCCATACTGACTATCAGTCATCACAGTCACTCTCAGATTTTTCCCAATCTTGCAAGCTTTCGTCAATGCCACCAATTCAGCTACTTGAGCAGACCTTACTCCTTTCAAAGACGAAGCTTCCATAACTTCTGAAACCTTGCACACCGCATATGCTGCACTCAGCACACCATCATCAGTTCTCAGACATGATCCATCCACAAACAACACATGATCACTCTCAGGTAGTGGCAGATCTCTTATGTCCGGTCTGGGTTTTGTGCAGTAATCAAGCACATCCAAACAATCATGATCAACATCATCTCCCACATTCACATTTTCAGCATCTGGCAACAGTGTTGCTGGATTCACATTCACACATCTCTCAAGAGTCACATTTGATGCTCCCAGAATGATTTTCTCATATTTAGTCAGCCGACTAAGTGACATATATTGAGTCCTGCTTCTTGTCAAAAGAATAGCCACATCATGAGGTACGAACACCCTTACAGGATATCCCATTATTATACCCTCACTCTGTTCCAAACTTCTGCATGTAGCAGCTACTGCTTTCAGGCAACCTGGCAAACCCACAGCTACGGGGTCAAGTGTTGATGAGAAGTACGCAATTGGTCTTCTCAATTGTCCATGTTTCTGAATTAACACTGAAAGTGCACAACCATTTCTCTCACTGCAGTACAACTCAAACTCCTTCTCATAGTCTGGCATTCCCAAAGCAGGGGCTTCACACATTCTGCTCTTCAACTCTTCAAATGCTGCCATTTGTTCTGCATTCAGTTCCAATGGGTCTCTCACCTCACTTTTAGTCAATTTAATCAGTGGCTTTGCTATCAGGGAGAAATTACTTATCCACTGACGACAATAACCCACCATCCCCAGAAACATCCTCACTTCTCTCTGGGTCATTGGGGCTCTCATTCCTCTGATAATCTTAATCCTATCATCAGTCACCTTTCTCAGACCCTTTTCAATATTGTGTCCAAGATAATGCACCTCTTTCTTGCAAAATTGCAATTTGGCTGGAGATACCTTTAACCCTCCATCTGCCAGATGATTCAATAAAGCTATGGTATCTACTTCACAAGCTTCACGTGTTTTCGATGCCACAAGTAGGTCATCAATGTACTGCACTAGTACTGAGCTTTCAGGCATGATCAGACTCTCCAATGATTTCTTCAATAACTGATTGAATATCGATGGACTCTCTGTATACCCCTGTGGGATACGACACCATGCTAAAATACGCTGTCCAAACCAAAATGCAAAAATCGGCTGGCTGTCATGATGCAATGGAATTGAAAAGAAAGCATGACACAAATCAATTACCGTATACCACTCAGCATCATGTGTAATCTGATACAAGATCACTGATGGATTTGGCACAATGGGACAACATGCCACCACAATTTTGTTAACCTTTCTCAAATCTTGTACAATCCTGAACTTCCCATTAGGTTTCTTTAGCCCCATTATCGGTGAATTACACGGGCTACTCAGTAACTCTCTCAAAACACCCTGTTGAATCATCTTGTCAATTATAGGGGTTATTCCTCAATTATTTCTGGTGTCAATCTGTACTGTGGGATATTAGGATAAACAATTCCCTCTTTCACTGAAATCTTCACTGGATCTACATTATTCATCAATCCCACATCTTCTCCAGTAAAATCCCAAACTGCTTTTTTTTACTGTGTGTCTCAACTCTTGAGGCAAATCATCTGGATTAAACACAGCATACGTACCAACAATCTCACTCTCTCTATTATCTAGAGTCATCCTGTACAAAACATCCTCCTCTGGTGTCTCAAAAGCTATTCCATCCGGAGTACAGAAAATTGTGCAATTCATCTTACACAATAAGTCCCTACCTAACAAATTCACTGGACTAGTGTCACAGACTACAAATCTGTGCATGTCTGAAAATTTCCCTATTCTTACCCTTACTGGTTCAGTAAGACGAGTCTTAATCTGTGTATTAGCTACACCAACCACTTGGATTGCTTCGTCCAAGAGAGGAAGATTTCTAATATCTGGTGACCTGACAGTTGATCTCGTCGTTCCTGTGTCTACCAAAAAAGTAACACTTTCCCCATTTATTTTCCCATCTACAAATGGTCCTGCTTGGTCTATTTCTAGAGTTGCACCAAGTATGCACTCTTCCTCCTCTCTTCGTCACCGTCAATAGTCCCCTTCAGACTCACTCCCCTCATTCTTTAACCAGTACTGCTGTACCAGGTTAGTACGTCTCGGTTTGTTTACCTGCTCATCATTGTAGAATCCTGAGTCCTGGTTATACTTTTGGGACCCTCTATTCTGCGGCAAGGGCGGTTTTGGCTCTTGACTCTGCTGTCTGACAACCTTCTGTTGTTGCTGCTGATGATTACACCCCTCGTTCTGCACCTGTTGATTCAATGATTTATTCTCATTACTCACTAATGGTGGATTGGTACACTCGGATCTCCAATGCCCCAATTGTCCACAGTTGTGACAAGGGAACTTCTTCTTCGCTTCTTCTAGATTCCCCTTTCCCTTTCCTGTGCCATATCTGGGCCTATTTCCTGCATTGTTTGCTTGTTCCACTAGCTGTGCTTCTTGTCTTTCACCTGTGCCTACATTGCTTTTTCGTTCAGCTTTCTCTGCTTTGCCTCAATTTCATCACTGAAGTACTTTGCATGTCTCAAGATCTCATCAATCTTTTTACTCTGCCAGTCAACTGTGTGTTCACGAATCCTTTCACTTATTTCAGGTCTCAAGCCATATACAAACCTGTATACAAAATGACTCAAATCCTTATCACCCAGGTGTTCATCTCCACTGAACTGTTTAAAAGCCAGTATCAGTCTTTCATAAAAAGCATGAACTGATTCTTTTGCTTCCTGATGTGTTCGATCTATCTTAACCCAGTCTGTTTCTTTCGGGGGTACCTTATTCTTCAGGAACACAATAACCTGCTCATACTTCCTCATGACCTCTGGGTCTGGAGCTCCTGTTTTCGGATCTCTTGGGTACTCCTTAGCAGGCCAATCTACAACTATTTTACACTCTGTCCACAAGTCTTCTGGAACAATTATATCAAACAGACTATTCAGGTCAATCCACAGCACCTTTGACAATTTCACAAACCTGTCTACCTGCCTATACCACTCGACGGGCTTTTCTCTCAGTCGAGGGAAATCATTCGTAAATGACAAAATATCCTGTCTAGACCATGGAACATGTACATATCCTCCTCCAGGAATCTCTCTCATAGGATAAGCATCCACTGTTTTCTCTTTTTCTCTCATAGGAAAAGCTATGTAAGTCCTGTCCACTGAATCTTCCCTTTTCTTTTACCACCTATCCTTCCACTTTTCCACATCACCCCATTTTCGCAATAAGGAAACCATTTCCTTAATCTGCCCTGTTCTGCCAACACCATTTAGATTTTCAATATCCTTATCCGAGAAATCCATCCTGTAAGACTTCTGCAAAGCTTTCACCTTATCCATGTCAACTCCCATTTCACTCGCTATACTCTTTAATCTGTCATGTGTACTCTTAGCCCTCCAGGTGATACTCTTGCACATAAATAACAACTCTCCATCATGATGGTTTTTCAATATTTCTGTAGGAATTGTTCCTGCAATAAGCTCCTCTAATTCTATGCGCAACCTGGCTACATCAATTGCCTGTGGATCTTTATCCTTCTTTTGAAGAACTTTCAACCAATCATTCAAATCTTCAGCTGTTATTTCTGTAGACTTTTTCACTGCACCCACTTGTTCTGCCATCCTCTGTGGTTCCAAAATTGATCCTCCCAAACAACCAGCATTCAATCCTGAATGAGGCTGTACATCTGATCCTCCACTACATGTGTCATGTCTTGACTGTCTCAAATTATTTTCTCCTGTCCTCATTCCTGATTCCTACAAAGAGCAAGAACCAACCAAACCATTTCCAACATAGGGAACCGTCAAACCATTCTCACCCATTCTTTGCTTATCAAAAATAGGCACAACCGGACCTATGGTTACAGGCATCCTCTGCTACCAGGAAACTGCTGCAGATCGGCGCATATAATTTCTCCCTACTTCCACGGACAGAGTAAATCCACAGTCACACGCACATACACTCATCATACGCTAGGGCCCATTACACTAACATTCATAATTATTACTCTATCCACATTGAAGATACATAAGAAACCTAAACCAATCTGCATCTAGGTGAGGTCAATGCGACCTTAAAGATATGTCTTGAGTCATGATTTTAAACATAGAAAATACAAAGAAATACCCACCCGACACTGGAATTCAAACACAATGATTGTTTATCTAAATTAGTTCAAAGGAAAGTCAATCAATAGCAAAATCATTATTCTCATAGTTACCTATTCTAGCTAAGTGGGTCAGGACAGGTCTCTCAGTAAAGTCTCCCGAGTCGCCGTCCTCTCAATCAGCGTCGATCCTCTCGAGCATAGGTTGAGGGAAGAAGTGGCCTTAGACCCTCTCTAGTCTAACAATATTTATAGTGAAACTAACAAAATAAAAGCAACAAACAAACTCTAAACGTCCGTTGAGCCGCTGAGCAGAGCGAGCAGGAAAGGATGTTGATTTGCAACATTTAGAAAACCTCCGCTCAGAAAAATCACAAAAATAAAAACACGGAAGAAGGAAATTCAAACTAAAAAATGATACATCCATGAATGCTTTTCCTCGGAACCATAGTGAAGCCACCACAAGTTTATCAGAGTTCATTGTGGCTTTATTCTTTTCCAAGGGCAATTGGCAGCGAGCCTGGAGCTGCTATCCTCACGGAAACTTTTAATACAGACAGAGGCTGTGGTCAGGTGACTTCCAACCATGTTCAGCGAGGCCTCTTGTCAAATTTCAATCACTCGAGTGCAGGCTGTAAATAGCGGCCATCTTGGATTAGGCCAAAACGGACCATCTTAATTAAAAGAAATACAAAACAACGTTAATACATTGTAATGATTATACAGTGTTAATACCCACTAATACCCTTATGTGTATGCAACTATCTAGCCTTCTGCGACACAAAGAAGCATTAAGGCACGTTATTTTAAAGCGCAAACACATAACAAATTGCACTTTAGCCACACATATTTTATTAATTTGCTCACCAACTTAGTTCACGTATTAATAAAGCAACATAAATGCATTCCCGCGTGTAATTCTTTCATTAGTAATATTGATTAGTCAGAAACTTTAACAAAATTAGTAATTAATAATTAATTATCAGTAATTTTAATTATGACATATAAACATAAAACTGGAGTTTAAATCTCAATACATTTTCAATAGAAAACTCTGCTCCAGCAATTGCACCGCCCCCATTCCCATCAGTAAGTAAATGATGCATCAATGTGCCTGTCATTACATATGTTGCGTTTGTTTATGTCCAATGCTCGTCTCATCCATACGTGCACGCGCCTCTTCAGTGATTGTCCTAGTATCACAAAGTGCACATCTGTCAGACACACATCGTCTTTTTTTAGCATTCTTGTTTGGCAGTGAAGGGACAGTCATACATTCCATCACAAGTTTGCCGATTGCTAGATTTGCAGTTCAGGACATTAAGCAAGAGTGGGAAGCCCTCTTTGGGTCAGGCAGAGCTGTTGCTATAGTCCTCTGGTCTCATGAACTTTAGACACCCGCTAGAATAGTGAGCTGGCTTTCACAAGGTTACCTTTGTTACCGCAGCATCTGAGCGCTTGCAGGTGTAGTATTTACTGGGGTTTTACACAGCTCTGGCAGCCTCTGCTTCAGAGGGAAGATGCTGGCCTTTTCCAGAAGCGGACAGTTAAAGATCCAGACCTGTGTGTATTAATGGGGCTGTGTCACAGACTCCACCCACCCTGGGAGCTGAGATCTGGCTTTGTTATGTATTTACTTAAGACCCCGATTTCTGAGCTCATTGAAAAGCGCTTAGTCTTTGTCAATTGATTGAATTGTTATCGCGTGCACACATCTGAGGGATACCTTATGTGCAGTTTTCTAGTGCTGCAGCCAGGGGCTGCACTTTGTGGCCTGAAGATTGTAGCGCCTCTTCTTTGACTCTGTGATTCAAGTCCTATCTCGTGCAAACATCTGAGGGGCCCTTGTGTGCAGTTTTCTAGGCTGCAGCCAGGGGCTACCCTTTGTAGCCTGATGATTGTATCTTAAAATGGTGTGCTCAGTGACCCGATGATTGACACTTCCAGCCCTTCACTCCTCAGATAGAGATAACCTGCCCTGTTTCCTGGGGTGGTAGAAAATAACAACAAAGTCGGTGCCCAGAGAACAACAACAACAAAATGTCAATGGGGTGTGTGCGCATTTGTTCCAGAATGGGAAAGTGAAAGTCCGAGAACCACAGCCTGCACGAGGGGGAGAGATACTGCATGGGAGACAAGCGCAGGCATGCTAATTAAAAACTTATGGCCCCTGCGCGCCGCTGCTGCCTCCCGAGAGCGAAACGCTCCTGGAGTAAACATTTCACAAGAAGCTGGGACCTCCACACGCCTTTGGCCAATTGTATACTAAAGCCAGACGCAAAGGCCAATCGCGTGTGAGGACGACAGGCACAAGCTTCTACTGAAGCTGAAGTGATTCCAAAAGGTCAATTTCCTAGGCAACGCATGCACGCTGCCATAGGCTCGACCTAAAAAGCAAAATAAAATTGCACGATATACTTTCTGTACACATGCCCCAAGTGTACACTAAGTACATTGTGCTATTTTTTTTTATTTTTGTTTTTTATTTGCTTGGTGTTTTATAAAGCGCAAACTTCACCAAACCGGGTGTCAGAGTGCTGCTCTCCAGAGGAACGATATGAGAGCACCCTGCATAGTCAAACGTGTGGATTTCCAGCAGAATGAAACTGATTGTTTACAATTCAACAACCCTTCCCTCTTCTATCCCTCCGCTATCCTTTTTCAATCCAAATAACAAACTCACATGACCACCGCTCAAATTGATTTCATATCTCTATAATAATTGACCACTAACCTTGCCTCCTACTCGCCGTAAAGCGCTTTTACGTGTCATCAGGGAAGCGCTATATAAATGCAAATACAATTACAACAGTGGTCAGGAGTTAAGGTTGCAAAACATGTAATGCAGTCAGTCATAAGTTATGAAGAACACTTAAATATGCAAGTAGTGCTACAAAATTATTGTTCCTCTAAATTTGTTACATTTGAAGGAGTTGCATATTGTAGGCAAATAGTGTGTTGGAAGATGCAACAACACATTCTAGGATGTATTGTAGAATCAGGGTTTGCTGTTGAGGTTGTCTTCTTTGCCTGTTTTGGGGTGTACTGCCAGGTAGTAGGAGTACTTAATGTGAGCCTGAGATGTGTCCGTAGTATTTGTCATACTGTGCTGGAAGGCTATGTCAGGGTATGCTGGAAGGTGGTGTTGGAGTGTCAGGGCCGTTGTGAACCTCTGCTTTAGCAGCTTAAGCGGGGTGGAGTTATTGAAGGGCCTCTTCTGTCTACAGTTCGGCAGACAAAGGCTCATAAATAACATGAAAGGGTAGGTGGGTGCAGGGCCGGCTTTACCACTGGTGGCACCCTGTGCGACAATGTTTGCTGGCGCCTCCCCCCAATGACCACCTCGCTACGGATCCCCACACTACCACCATTTGACAGAGCCCCCCCAAGTCTTCATAACCACTGTCTCTTAGATTCATTTAGATTTATAGCACCGCTCATACTAGTTTAAGGCGTCACAGCACTTTACATCACACCTACATTGCACGGAAACAATCATACGTTTGTAAATCAGTGTATAGGAAATGTTACATAAGACAGAGGCCTACAAGGTGAAGGAGTCACATGTCATCCATACGGGTAGGCAATATAGTTTAAGAGTCCTTGGTCTGGAAAAGCACAAATTCAGGGGCATATGTTCAAGGAAGTGGCGGAGTGAGGCGTTAGTCATCATGGCTTAACGCCTCACTCCGCCACTTCAGAAACGCAAGGCTGAACCATATTTAGAACGATAGGGTGCAGCCTTGAGTTTCACCCTGCGCTGGCACTACACTTAGCAGTGTAGCGCCAACTAAGGTACCCTTGCACCATAGTGCAAGGTTGTCTACGTGCAAGGGAAAGATTATTTATGTACAGAAAGGTTCCCCTTCCTGTACATAAAGAATCTTTAAATGCCATTTTGTCACTTCTATGTGTGTTGCTTAATGCAGCACACATGGAAGTCAAAAATGGCATTTTGTTTAAAAAGATTGTTTATGTACAGGAAGGGGGACCTTCCTGTACATAAACAATCCAAGGATTTTTCCATGTCTGCTGCACAAGGCAGCACACATGGAAAAAGAAACAAGCATTTGCATAGCCAGTAGGTCTCGCCTTTGGGACCTTATAAGTGTTTCGCCATGCAACAGTTGATGTTGTTGTACCAAGGATATTCTGCTGCATAACTAAATACTTATAAGGTCCCAAAAGCGAGACTTATTGGCTATGCCAATGCTTGTTTTTTACTTTCCTTGACGTCAAAATACTAGCCAGGCTAGTGAAATATAGGGGACGTAGCAACCCTAGCACAAGCTAGTGAGTCTGCATACACCTCGCCGTGGTCCAGAAGAAGCAGTGTGACTAAGTCGGTGTCTGGTTATGCATATTAATAGTTACATTTCGGTACAATGGCAAGAAGAATGCATGGAGAATGAAAGGTGCCAAGTACCATGAGAGAAATGGTAACAAGAATCATACTTGTTAAAGCTGAAAAAGACGAGATACCGCACAAAGCCCATGATATATGGAATAAAGTACTCCCTTCCGTACAGTATAAGGATACTGCTAGTCATTGAGGAGCTCCGTGACCATATAGAGGAACGCGGCTGAAGTCACAGTTCCATTATGAAGCCATGGAACTCCGGGGCAACATGCAATATATTTATGAAGTAAATTTGTCCCTTACAATACATGGTCACGCCATCACCTTTCCTAAAAACCACCGAAGTCCTTCAACTATTCCTCTTTCACATGAAAGAGATTGGATACTTTCATACGGGAATCTGTATTGCAAAATTAAATATACCAAAAAGGTGTTAGATATTTGTTTCAAAAAGATATTGGAATCGGTCTCAAGTCAGATTTAAAAATACACTGAGGGTCAGAATGTGTAGACACATGTAGAGAGATTCGGCAGAAATATCTCCATTCTGCTGATCAATGTTCATCCTCAAAAACAGAGCCGAAGGACGAAAAGCGAGGTTTCGCTTTCGCTGATTAAACTGAGCTTTAAATATACTTGCGTTCTGCCTTTCACCTGGCAACAGCCACTGTGATGTAAAAACTCCGCTGTCACAAGCTATTACAGCTGAGCAGTTAATCACAGGCGGCTAGAGACATCACAGGTTGCCTGTAATAAGGGTATTAGAGACTGGGTTAAATACAGGGACTGCAGGCTCCCATGTATTATAACACAAGCTCCGAACTGTTGTGCTCAGATCTAGCAGTGCCCTTTATAAATGCACAGAAGTTGCATGCTTCCTCTCTAGAGGACAGGCATGTAGCTTTACTGTGAGCTCCAACAATACCCCAAGGGCAATCAGACACAACAAGGACTGCAGGAGTTAATCTTCTGTCATGCAATGACCTTTATAGCCGCGAGATCATTTTCCTGCTGTTGTACATGGCCAAAGAAATAGTTCCTCCTTTTAGTTTTTTGAACAAATGCTTTTTATTGAATTTCGCAGCTAAGTCTTTACAACGTTGCAAATTGGAGGCTTGCAAGATTTCACAAATAACCACAACCCTACTGTGATGCATGTAAGAAACAACAAACAAAATTGTATTGGAATGCTGATGCTTTCTTAGAGGTTGATGAAGAAACATGGATTTGTTGCTGCCTCTGAGGACTTAAGCACATGTGTTTGCCCATTGCCGCCGGTTTGGTTCACTGGAATGTCACACAGCTTGGAAGTCAGTAAAACAAGGAAGATAACTGCGGGGTCAAAGTGAAAGTGATCGCGGGGGGAAAATGCTACCGCCGGCCACAGCTTGCAGTGCATGTGCGCAAGTGGTGCGCGCGCAGCAGTAATCACGCCATATGGCGCCTCTGCTCAAGCGCGCGCCCGCGCACATGCACTGCAAGCTGTGGCCGGCGGTAGCATTTTTTTAAGCCTTTACTTAAAGTCTCGCCAGACCAGCACAAGCGCTGGGTCAGGCGAGACCTAAAAACAAGCATTTGCAATGCAATAGGTCTCGCATTTACGCGAGTTTAAGCTATTGGCATTGTCATTTACATTTACAATGCCAACAGCTTAAACTTGCGTAAATGCGAGACCTATTGTATTGCAAAAGCTTGTGCATTGAGTGTCGTCGGGTAGTGCAAACTCGTGTTCTCACTGTAAGTGGAGTGAAAGTGGCCTTTGGTTGTTGAGATTTGAATGTTAAAAACATAGTTGTGTTGCTCCTCATCAGCCGGGCTAGAACACATAGCTGAGTTAGTTACAATGTTATTATTTCTTGTGTTTATGAACCTGGGGTTCAAATGGCAGAAAATGACCAGCAACTGGCAGGTAGGTATTCACCCTTTTAGCATACATTGCTTAGTATGTGCACAACGGAATCCATGAAGTCGTCTAGAGCTAATAATGTCACGAGAGGCCGGCGGTCACCGAGTTAACAGCGCCTTTAATGCAGGGGCGTCCTACGTAGTAAGTACGTGAGTGGCAGGTACATGTCTTATTTTCAGAATGTCTAGGTATGATTCATTTTCAAACAATTAATTTAAATGATGTCAGTTCCACTCAATAGTCAGACCATCTCATAGTATTGGATTTGTAAATGAATACCAGCACATAAAACAGTGCAGATTTTTGTTTCCATGTAACGTGTTCAGCAAAGTCAGGGCATTCCAAGCAACAGTCCAATCCCCTGCAAATAACTATAAGCAGGCAATAGCTGGTGACTCCAATAATTACTGTATTTAATGCATAGTGTTCAAAAAGCAGAGAAGCTTAATTTGGGTCAGCGGTTTCCGGTGCGCGACACTGGCAGATAATTGTCAGCACTGGCTCTAGTGACAGCCCAGCACATGGTGAGGTTGTCTTTTTTAATTCTGAGGTGAGCACATCATCTGTGTCTATTATGTGAACATACACTGGGCATGAATAATACCAGCCTCTCATGCAGTTATTATAGCTTTGGAAAGCTGGAAATCTCTGAATTGTTAAACTTGTAGGATATTGCTGCTTAGGTGTTATGTTGGTACTGTCAATGGCAGTGCTGTCGGGTTTGCGTGGTGCGGGGTGCAGTAGCCTTCTAAGAAGAGCCCTGGCAGTTATTTTTTTTTTTACAAATCAAGCAAATAGAATGTTTCCAATATTAATTATTAAGGGGTACTGTGCTTCATTTCCTAGGTGGCACAATTCATCACTGGGGAATGGAGCCAGACAGGAGCTGTAACTGAAATGTAGAAGCCCTGGAATGTCCGTGTTATTGAACCCTCTCATTAACCTTCTCCGGGCCGTGACATATCCACAATTATGAATGCTGCTGCTTTCGAACTGTGATTTGTAGGCCAGTGGCACATTTTGGTTACAACCTACTTCCAAATAAATACATTTTTGCCTGCTTACACCAAATAACCCCTGGCTTTTATGCTCGCATGCCCCTGCATGTACACTGCAGGGTTTCTTAGCATGCGATTCTTTGGGGGCCAGTTCTCAGAGAATCTTCTTCAGCTAAAAGCCTCAGTACAAACTCCACATTCGACGTGGTAAGATCTCTCTAGATAATCCACGTAAAACAAGCCGAAAATATGCTCTTAAGATAAACGTGCCATGCGTGACTAGCTGAACATTTTCACAACCCCCATGTTTAATAGCATGCCTAAAGTGTGTTCACAAGATCTAAGCTTATGATCATGTTGAACATCTCCTTATAAATTGAACATACACTCACATGCTATAAGTCCCTGAAAAAAAAACGCCGAAAATGTACGCTCTATTAATAACCAGCACTGAAAGTGCATGCTGAACATTAGGGTTTACAAGATCACCAAGTGTTACGGGAAAGCGCTAAAAGGTCAAATAATTGCTACAGTGGGGATACGTAGTAGAAGAACATACTATGATGAGACATATGTTCAAAGATTAACACGTAAGGGCATGTCGAAAAGCTGTTTAATTTACAGCAGACACATGCATCTGTTAACAACTTCCACATGCAATGACATGCTTGGAACAAGCAACAAGGTTGGGGTATTAGAGGAGGGGGGCGTTAATGAGCAGCAACACAAAGGAGACAGGGCGGGAGTTAAAAGCAGAGACGTGAGAGGAGGAAGGGAGGGACTGGACTCAGGTAAACAACCAGCGGAGGGTTGGAGGTGGTGCTAGATCGGACGGCCTGGGGAAAATGCGATCACATACATATAGTACATTGCCTATACCACTGCGAACCTCTAGCAGATGTGTCTGCGCGCGCACAACCAAAGCTTTCAGCCAGGATTTAACAGCGCAGGCACTTCTGTAAAGTGCTCCTGTAAATAATAATTGAGCATTGAAGTTCACGCGCTCCCACAGCCGAGGCAGTGTTAATTCTTACACGAAGTTTACTTTGACAGCATTGTACTTTAAAGACCCAGCAGCAGTACAAGGAAAGAGGGGAAGGCACCTCCAAAACTGCTGGTAACATTTGGCGTTGATCTTTAAATGCACAGCAAATGTAAGGAGATAAGGCATGATTTACAAGCGTCGTAGGCACAACCTAAACAAGCGCGCACTGAAGCTGACGGAGTGGGAGGGGGAGTGGGGGCGGGCACGCAGGCTGCCAAATGGTGCGATGAATCACGGCTAAAGTGAAAGCAAACAAGTGGTTGGAGGACTCCAAATGGTGCGCGCGCCCGGACGGGTCACATGCACTGTAGTTGGAGGCCTGCAAAGCCACTGTTTGCACTTCCAAAACGCGCTTACTATAAGTCTCGCCAGAGCAGCGCTAAAGCGCTGGCGAGACGAGACCTAAAAAGGGCAATTTTCCCTTTTGACGTCTATTGAATCAGAGGCAATTTCAGGTGGGAGACAGTTAAAATAAAGCAATTTGGGGATAAAAAAATAGGGAGTCTCCTGCATAAACCGGGTCTACTCGCATGTATCATAAAGCATTATAACATGTAGAGTAAGCTATCACATTTCAAGTTGCTTAAAGTGAAGAGGACAGGGGTTATTAGGCTGCATTCTGTTAGGGGGCTGCCTGTGGCAGTGCGGTTTAATGCTCACATGTACAAAATGAAAGTTCACTCAGTTTTCAGCACGTGTAAACATTTACCCTACTGGATTTTTATAGCTTTATTACAAATGTCTGACAAGCATGTCTTTTTAACGGAATTTCTGGCCACTTGATTGCCAGTGGCTGCAGTGCTCATCGTTTGGATTTATAAATAAAGGCTTGTCTAAGAAACAGTTATTTGAACACTGATTTGAGGCAAGACCAGTGTACGACTTCCATCTACTGGAATGAAATAGTGGCAGAATTTTGTGGAGGTCCATTTTAATATACCGACCTGATATGACCGTGTTCAATTAATGACATGAGGTTCAACGTTGATGATTGTAGGAAACAGCGCTAATTCCACTAAAAATGTTCATGAATTTGTTTTGAGTTTATGTATAAAAAATGAATCCCCAGCATATATCAAATACTGCATAGTCTTTATGATCTTTTATTGTTTCACTTTGCATCAACTATTATAGTGTCATCTGCACTTCTCGTTCACATTCTGCCACAATGTGTATAATTCGATACATAAATATATGTAAATATTAATATATGCCTTATCTTTAAATATTACTTACTTAAATTAATTAATTTAAGATAAAATTGCAAGGCTTCTAGACCACCAGCTTCTTTACGGGCCACCGGAGAGACATGGAATGGCCAGCCAGAACTAAGAATTTTCATCATGCATGGTTTGTTTGACCTTTTAGGTCTCGGCTAGCGAAGGCTGCGCTTGCGCAGTCTCGCTCGCGAGATATAATGACTTGGAGAAGAGGGGCTTGAACCCGCCCCTCTTCTCCCCTCTTCTCCATTGGCTGGCCTCTTGAATGCTGGCAAGCCATTGGAGAAGAGGTCCGTCACTCCGAACAGGCCCCGTCCTTTTCGGATTCGGGGGCGTGTTTTTTGCAACTTTTCTAATTATCTCCTCCAGCCAATGGCATGAGGAGAACACGCCCCCGAATCCGAATGCGCCGCTGCCTTTCTCCGAGGCATTTCTGCTTCGCCTCGGAGAAAGGCAGTGGTGTGCTCGTCCTCTCCCCCACTCCTTTCCGGAACAAAAGAATCTAATGCATGAATGAGACTAACCGAGAGTCCTGTAAAGTGAGTATAGAACACAATATGTTTGCCTTCTGCCATTCACATAAAAAGATGAGCCTCCACGACTGAACTTCCTAAAAGTAGGAATAACCATATGGGATGTTCTTGCCGACTTAAAGTACCTCAGTGGCTTATATAGAGCGCTTAGAAGTGTAGCAGAACCGTGTAACTTGCTACAGAGGAATTGGCTTTCTTGAAACAAATGCGGAAGTTACGTCGGCCTTAGCAGACACGGGACTTGTGATTTTCATTTCATGATGCTCGTGCTGATTTGTCACAAGACTTGTTTCACACGAGGCAGTGAGTCACTTTTCTTGGCTCGTTTTCAACACGTACACACCCACCCAAAATCAACATCTCAGATAACCCGAGAGTCCAGTGTTCGAGGGCAGTCGAGGACTTGAACCTCAAGTCGTCAGCTCAGACGGCCTCCATACATTTTCTTTGTTTTGAACAGTGTAGTGCATTTTCCAAAAGTGTGCAGGGCGTAATTTAGTGCCTCTAGGTGCTTTTGACGAATCAGATTTTAATTCTCTTCACTAAGGTAAAGATTAATGATCATGTACATGATTACGTATGGCGCTTCAATACTTCGAATGGTTTGTTTGTTTCCTTAAATTCGGCCCAGATGATGTTAAAGCGCCTCAGCTGAAAAAAAACAATACAATTGCCTCCTGCTTTTCCCTCTCGGGTAACCACAAACACGAGGTAACCAATAGGGACAAAGCTAGATAGTACAAAGGGTGCATCTGCACCAGGGACCAGAACTCTGATGAGCCTAATGGACGTCATTACTCTGAGGAGCCCATGGACGTCATTAGAGGTGTTTTGGGTTGCCACAGGATCAATGGCTGTGACGGCCATCTTCCTTGGCTGCATTGGGGCCTCGTGCCCCGTAGATGCGTCACTCGGGAGCCGTCGAACGGATGCTGCAGCGGCGCCGCCTCACGCTGCCTCCCTCAGGTCTGTGTACACCCACGGGCAGCAGAGGTTACATCAGCCGCGCTCGACAGCGCCAAGGCCAGCCTTTGAAGGTGCTACCGAGCGGGGGCTGCACTGTAGAAGTGTGATGTACTCGCTGGATTGGACCTTTAAATGGGCCACCCAGTAAATGTAATAAAACCCTTTCCCCCTCTCGAGTTCTGCTTCACTAGCAACGAAGATCCGCAAATATCCTCTTGTCTGATGTACAGGTGGGCACTGCGAGCTCATCTGACATTACGGACTACTAGATCGTACTTTTAAAGGGACAGTCCATAAATAGAAGGAATTACAGCCCTGCTTCCTTAGCTGTGCCTCATTAGCAGCCAGGATCCCTAAATATCCCCTTTGTCTGATGCACAGATGGGTGCTGACGTCTTTTCTAACGTTATTAACAAGATCGTACCTTTAAAGGAACTTCCAGTCATTCAATCACTCAGTATTTGTAAAACGCACTGATCTCCACGGTGGTATCCAGGCGCTGAACCGAAATACATCACAGCGAGGATCCATGAATGTGCTATTATCGGGTCTGTCTGTTTGGGTCTTAAACCCTCTTGTGACGTCATTCTTTCTTTAAAGGGGGACTGAGCTCAGGGTCAGCAGCTACAAGAAAGTATTTTATCGACAGCACAGTGGAGGGCCCTTTGTACATGGGTGACTAATTGAAGCACGTCATTAACACAACAAATAAATAATGAAGGTTGGTGCGGGGGGGTGGGGGCGTGCGCTCTCCCTGTGCACCCCCAAAGGATATTTGGCGATAGCCTCATTCATTTCCGTGAAATGTAAATATATGTTTGCCCCCTCAGTGGGTTTTGAGGCTCATTCTAAAGCTGGGGCGTTAGTCACTGCGTGGTTAATAGAGTTTGGGGAATGATGGTGGGGGCAGGGGGGACTGACAAAGCAACCCTTCCTTTCTTTTAGGGAGCTCTCTTAAAAGCGAAGAATGAAGGGCAGTAAAAGGGGAGCGTTTTTAGGTAGGAAACCTGCACAAAAATAGGTCTCACATTTGAGAGAGATTAAGCTATTGACATTGTAAATAACAATGCCGTTTCTTTAAATGTTTTAAAAACAAAAACATAAACAAAAATAATGTCATGAGCAATGCCAATAGCTCAAACTTTAACAATGCCGAGACCATTGCATTGTAAATGCTTGTTTAAAAATGCTATTCAAAAAAGCAATGGGGTGACCCAGTATCCCTCAGAACCTGGGCGGTAAGTTTATAAGGTAACAATGGTTCTGTTGGGTGAAAGTATTGCTTTGCACTTACGGTTTAGTCAAGCATTTTTTCACAAAGTACATTAATTTGACTTTAAGCAACACACAAGACAGTTCATATGCAACCAAATGAATCTTTATATATGAATTGCGTCATTCATATATGCATACATCAATATTTTCACGAGTGGCCGTCATGCAATAATGTGCTGACAGTAGTGACACAGTGAGAAATCGGTGCTCAGTGACAATGTGCGTGATATGTGCAGTAGTTTAAAAGCGATTTTTTCGTGAGTGGCCAGGATGTGTCGAATAGTAAGACTGCGCTGTGGAAGAGTTCTATTTTGGCACAGGTTCTATACGAAGGTCCACAAATTAGTCGACGTTTCAACCCTAGTACTGCCCTCTTGATAGGTCAGTGCGGGTCTTCATCAGGACTTGAATTTAAGCGTGACGGCCTGTGAGTAAAAGAAGACTGAGTCAGGTGTGTTGTCACTAGAACGAGGTTGATCTATGTGCTAAGGATGGTAGCTGACTCACCTTAGGAGGTCTAAGTCTATGGAGTAGGTGAAAAATCCGGCGTAAATGACAGGATTGGGTATACTCCAATGGTTTGTCCTATGGACGGGCCTGTGAAGTAATTACACATATCGTGAATATCCATAATATTATGTAAAGTTTATAAAGAAGAGACTTGCGAAAAAAGGGGGGTTGAATTGCTCACCCTAGTTACTTCACTTTGGGCTCCATCATAGTGTTTGATATTGAAGGTGTCTAGAAGATAATAAATAAAATAATAAATAATGGGAAGGTCAGTGTGAGGAGCCATAGCATCTATATTGTATGATGGGTTAGAGTAGTGCAAGGCTCAGGCTCACCTATTTGTTTGGGCGGCGCTGTCTATAATCCAGATCCTTGTACCTCATTAGTGTAGGTAGGGAAGGTGCTTCTTCAGACGAATTATTACTGAAAAGAAGCAATCATGGGGTAAGGGTTAAATAGCCTTAAAGCAGGAAGAAACGCGGTCTCTTCGCGGTTCCTAGTTACCTTGTTCTGAAGAAACGAAAAGCCGGCCTTTGGGTCCTGGCTCGTCTGAGGTGAATCAGCAAAGAAGCCTGCGGTGAATGTGCATATATGCCTAATGTGGCGTGCGCGTGGACGCCGAGCACGGGTGGTTGCTAGGCAAAGGTTTACGCTACGTTGTCAGGTTCCCAAGCTGACGAATCGCAACGCGGTCATCAGGGGGATTCTATGCGCCCATTGGTGTGAGTCGGGAAGTGTCAAAAGACGTCATGGCTCGTCAAATGTTGCCAAGGTTACTCCGTAAAACACAGTGTGTCATCTCCTCGTCAAGCGTTGCCGTAGTAACTGCTTAAACAAGGTGTGTTCTCTGAGGGATTCGGAAGGAGCCGATTGCTGTAACGTGAGTGTGTCGCTTGATATCGGCAATTTTAAAGTGAGAAATAATGAATACAATTCACAAAGCAAAGCAAAAGGTGTGCTGGCATATACATCAATCGACATGAGCACTGAATTCAAAAGACGGCATGGAAATGCTGTCCACATACGTAAAATGTACAGATAAGCATGGTAAAATCAATATTAAAATTGAAAGAATACGGTGATTTTATATTGTATTTCATTTACGGTATTTACAATTATGCACATAACATAAACCAATTCACGGAGTGACAAAGAGTTAGGGCGTTCTAACTAAGCCAGAGTGGGGAGATTCTGTTACACTCAGGCAATCTAAAGTAAGTACGATGGTTCAGCCAGTGTTAAGTAGTCACGTTTCGGGGTAATCATAGTAGGCCCATTTGCTTGGATATCTCCTCCATCTCATTCAACCCATTCTGGACCGAGTTAAGCAAATGGATCCATCTACACTCTTTGTAGTTCAACAATCTCGCTAATGACCCACCTCTGCTGCTAGGGACAATCTTTTCAAGTACCCACCATGTGATGTTGTTGGGGGAGTGATTGTGTGAGGTATAGTGCTCTACCATAGGGGCCCCATGTACTTTGCACCTTACCCTGCTCATGTGTTGCAGAATACGTGTTTTCACTTTCTGAGTGGTTTGTCCCACATATATAAGTCCGCATGGGCATTGGATGGCATACACGACATTCATGCTGTTACAGTTTGTAAATTGAGAAAGTTTGTATGCTCTTCCAGTGTATGTGAATGTTGTTCCTTCATAGCATACATCGCACGCCTTGCATTGTCCACATTTATGGTGTCCAGTTACAGGTGCCAACCCCAAAAGGTCCCTGAGGTCAGGTTGTTTGGGTGTGTCCAAAAATGCATTTACCACCGAATCCTTGATGTTTTTACCTCTTTTGAAGGCGAATGTCGGGTCTTGTGATGTCTGTAGTTCACTCGCTACCAGGTTCCAGTATTTTTTAACAACTTTCTTTATTTCATTGCTTTTAGTGTTAAACGTAGTCACACAGACTATTTTTTGTTGTTGTTCCTCTGGTTGTTTTTGGTTGGTCTCCAACAGTTGCTCCCTGGGGCAATACCATGCCCGTTTCTTCGCCCGTTTGAGTAGGCCTCTCGGATAACCTCTCTCTCTGAGTCTGGATACTAATATTTCAGATTCCCTGAAATAGTCTGTCCTTCTCGTGCAATTCCTCCTCAATCTGAGGAATTGGCCATAGGGGAGGTTGTCTCGCAGGCTGCGTGGGTGATGCGACTGGTATTTGAGTAAAGAGTTTCTTTCCATTGGTTTGCGGTACAGGTCACAGTATAGCAGATTATCGTGTGAGCGGAATGTTAAGTCAAGGAAATCAATTGATTCGTTATTGCTCGTCATTGTGAACTGGATATCCGGAGATCTCGTGTTTAGCCAGGTAAAGAAATTGTTGAGTTCACTGTCATCCCCATTCCAAATCATTATCACGTCGTCTATATAACGCTTCCATACCGCGATAGCATTCAGGTATGGGTTGTCCAGACTATATAGATGCTCTTCTTCATAGTGGTCCATGTATACATTCGCCAGACTTGGGGCATATGTAGCTCCCATGGCCACGCCTTTGCACTGATAATAAAATTGTTTCTTGAATGTGAAGTAGTTCTTTTTCATGGCAATGTCAAGTAAAGAGATCAAAAATTCAGTGGGGATCCAATGCGGTCTTTGTCTGGAGTCCAACGTGTTTCTGACAATGTCCAATGCCGTGTCTTGAGGAATTGAGGTGTATAGGGAGGACACGTCTAGAGTGACCAGGAGCTGGGTCTGTGGATCAAAAGCCTGTCCTTCCAGTATTTGGATGGCATGTGTCGTATCCCTTATGTATGATTTCGTTTTGGACACGAAGGGTTGTAAAAAATGGTCTATAAATTGATTGAGTGGCTCCAGGATCGAGCCACATCCCGAGACAATGGGTCTTCCGGGTGGCTTCTCCAATCGTTTGTGTATTTTAGGTAAGGTATAGATGGTCGGTGTTCGAGGGTTCTTGCTGTTGAGGAAGTCATGTTCATGCTGGCTTAGGAATCCATTTGAGAGACCCCCTTTGGTCACTCTTTCTATCATAGATTTGAGAAGAGGCATCGGGTCACGTGGGGTCGGTTGGTAACTCTCCTCCATTCCTAGTTGTCGTTCAAGCTCATCAACATAGTCGTCTGTATTTTGAAGTACCACTGCGCCACCCTTATCAGCTGATTTGATAATGATGTTTTTATTACCGCTCAAGGATCGTAGGGCACTTTTTTCTTCTTTACTTATGTTGTACTTTATGTATTTTCTTTCTGCCACAATTTGCATAGTTTCCTCAAGTACAATCTTCTCATACGCAAGTATTTTTTCACTCACCATGTGTGACCCTGGGGTGAAGGTTGAAATGGGTCTAAATCCTGTGGCAGCAGGTACCGGGTTGTAGGTATTCTTGCTGAAATAGTACTTTAATCTGATTTTGCGAAAGAAGCGTTGTAGCTCGATTTTGATCTGGAAAGAGTCAGGGATGGTTGTAGGGACGAAGGAAAGTCCTTTGGCAAGTATGTCTTTCTCAGCCTGAGACATGATGTGACTTGATAAGTTGATGATAGGGTCAGATGAAATGGTGCTCTTCTGGGTCGTGGGAAGCGTGTTGTTGGCTTCATACAAATCAAGTATGGGATGTAGAGTAGTTCCCGATTGGTCAGGCACCTGGACTAAAGGAGTATGGGCCTCTACCATCTGTAAGTTTGCCTCCGTGTGGATATTTCCCCGTGTGTCTCCGGTTGGTAGAACCGAACCCGCGATGTACCTTGCTGGGTGTTCCTCCCCCTGTTCCATCCTCTCGGTCTCTCCCAGTTCTGAGCTCTCCCTCCGCCCCTGTTGTGTTGGCGGTAGCCCTCTCCTAAAAAACGTGAACCCTGGGTGGTTTGTGGGTTTGAGGGAGGTCCGTCAGATTCAGTATCTGAACCACTTCCCGCAGAGGAATTTGAGAAGGTATAAAATCTTCTGGGTCCCTGTCGGCTTTTATTGCTGAAGAAACCCTGACTATCTTGCTGGTAATAGTCATCCGATAAATAGGGATAAGTTATGTTCTTGTCGTAGTTCCTTATATCTTTGGATAACTTATCTAGCTTCCTGTTCAATGGGCGCATAGAATCCCCCTGATGACCGCGTTGCGATTCGTCAGCTTGGGAACCTGACAACGTAGCGTAAACCTTTGCCTAGCAACCACCCGTGCTCGGCGTCCACGCGCACGCCACATTAGGCATATATGCACATTCACCGCAGGCTTCTTTGCTGATTCACCTCAGACGAGCCAGGACCCAAAGGCCGGCTTTTCGTTTCTTCAGAACAAGGTAACTAGGAACCGCGAAGAGACCGCGTTTCTTCCTGCTTTAAGGCTATTTAACCCTTACCCCATGATTGCTTCTTTTCAGTAATAATTCGTCTGAAGAAGCACCTTCCCTACCTACACTAATGAGGTACAAGGATCTGGATTATAGACAGCGCCGCCCAAACAAATAGGTGAGCCTGAGCCTTGCACTACTCTAACCCATCATACAATATAGATGCTATGGCTCCTCACACTGACCTTCCCATTATTTATTATTTTATTTATTATCTTCTAGACACCTTCAATATCAAACACTATGATGGAGCCCAAAGTGAAGTAACTAGGGTGAGCAATTCAACCCCCCTTTTTTCGCAAGTCTCTTCTTTATAAACTTTACATAATATTATGGATATTCACGATATGTGTAATTACTTCACAGGCCCGTCCATAGGACAAACCATTGGAGTATACCCAATCCTGTCATTTACGCCGGATTTTTCACCTACTCCATAGACTTAGACCTCCTAAGGTGAGTCAGCTACCATCCTTAGCACATAGATCAACCTCGTTCTAGTGACAACACACCTGACTCAGTCTTCTTTTACTCACAGGCCGTCACGCTTAAATTCAAGTCCTGATGAAGACCCGCACTGACCTATCAAGAGGGCAGTACTAGGGTTGAAACGTCGACTAATTTGTGGACCTTCGTATAGAACCTGTGCCAAAATAGAACTCTTCCACAGCGCAGTCTTACTATTCGACACATCCTGGCCACTCATGAAAAAATCGCTTTTAAACTACTGCACATATCACGCACATTGTCACTGAGCACCGATTTCTCACTGTGTCACTACTGTCAGCACATTATTGCATGACGGCCACTCGTGAAAATATTGATGTATGCATATATGAATGACGCAATTCATATATAAAGATTCATTTGGTTGCATATGAACTGTCTTGTGTGTTGCTTAAAGTCAAATTAATGTACTTTGTGAAAAAATGCTTGACTAAACCGTAAGTGCAAAGCAATACTTTCACCCAACAGAACCATTGTTTAAAAATGCAGCAAAGCTTTTCTTTTCGTTGATATGTTAAACAAAGGATGGGGGTGTTGAAAAGCTTGCCTCCTATGAAACTGCAGCGAAGACCCATGCAAACCGCTTTCCTTAAAAACAAATGGCTATTTTCCAAAATTACCAACACTGTATACAAATGTTTTGTGCAATAAGCGATAAAGTGTAGCTCAGTGTCATACATAAAAGTATGTTAAATAGAAAAATCTTCTATAGTGAAAACGTAAAAGTTCCTCATCCCTAAAAACAGGGCTTTAAATGGACTGGGTCTCACCGGTGCGGAGGACCGGCAATTTTTTAAAGGGGGCCTTGAAACGGGTCTCTATCGGGATCTGTTTTGTTCCCTAGCATAGGCGGTCCGTTATGTTCCGAACTGCAGTGACAGCAGGCACATCAATGTGCATGTGCTCACAATGCCCAAGTCTCACTAGTGGAGAAGTTACGTCATGACAGGTGAGCGTTGTAGCGGAACGGAAATCCTTTAAAGAGAGTCATTTTATCTTTGGATTTCTCTTCTGTTTTTGAAACTCAGGAGCAGCAACATTGTTGTGGTGTCACCAGGGCTGTAAGTGAAAGCTTTTTTAATATTATATACAAGCCATAGTTGCTGCTTATTCATCTTATGCAACTAACAACCATTGACAAAGCCAATAGTCCTGAATTGTTGTAGGTATGATATTACTTATATCTGGATGCAATGACCTTGATATTTGTGAGAAGTTGGCCTGGCATATGCTGGTCACTAGTTATAGTGGCCACCTTGCACCAGTCCAATTCGACTCTTATGGTAGATAGGTTTAAGACAACCTTTTAAAGAAAGCTATCCTAGTGGTAGCTGTGGAGAGCAGCCTTCAGGCTAAGTCTCAGAGGAATGTAAAGCAGCTTGTTTTACCTTACAATCTCTTGAATTACCAAATGAAAGGACACCACACAGGTATATATATCAAATATATATGTATTCATTTCTAGACACACTCTACTAATCTCTTTATGAGATTAGAAGTCAGGAACACATTCAAATATCAACGTTTCACAATAAGTTAAGCACAAATATGGCTGGGGCCCTAGGGGCATACCAGACCATATACTAAAAAAGAGGTTTAGGAAAGTCGACTTGCAAGGGGACAAGGCCTAGGGCCTGTAGAATCGCTGGGGCTTCACTAATCCACCCAAGGCAGGTAAGTAGAAGACCCACGAGAGACGCGTGCGGTGTGAGAACACAGCCGCGGGTTCCCTATTGATTACAATGGAGCAAGTCGTGGTTGGATTTTTAACGTTTTAGGGTACTTCGAGGAAGTCTACAAGCAAGCCACTTACAAGGTAATTAATTCGAGGGCCAACACACACTAGGGCATTGGAGTGCACAAGTTACCTCAACCCAGGGAAGCCGGGTGCATAGGTGTCTTTTGGTGTCGGGTCGCGTCGCGTCGCTGTTTTCTATGGAAGCCAAAGAAGATTTGCTGCTTGCGAAGACTGAAGAAGTGTCCGGTGGAATCCAAGGCTGGATTCAAGATGAAGATGACCTAAAAGCAGAAGGGACAGTGTCCACAGTCACTTGCCAGTGACCCGGGGCCAGGAAGATATATGCCCACAGAAGTCGGTTGATTTCGAGTGATCAAGGGTGATTTGACTCTTCACCAACGAGGTCCAGGAGGCATTGACGATGATCAGCAGATGGATTCAGAGTTTCCCACGACGTCTGCAGCTTACTGAGGCGTCGACAACCAGATTGGAGCCAACAAGCCTTGGCAACAGCAAGTCTCGTGGAAATCGAAGAAAGTCAGCGGTGCAGACCAGCAAGGTCTGAGGGACTCACCCAGCGAGGGTAAGTCAGGCCAGGCCTGGGAAACCAGGGGAGCCCTTTGGTTTGATGAAGAAGTCTTCAGGGGACCCACAAGCCAGCCAGCAAGGGATCGCAAAGACGCCTCATGAGGATTCGCTTCACAGGAGCCCACGGTCACTCGGGATGAGGTAGACCTCTGATTTTCAGGGAGAATCCTGCTGGCGGCTTGGGTCACATGTGGTCCAAAGCACAAGTTTGTAGAATGTCATAAAGGGGTTGCACTTGACAATAGTGCATGGTTCCCAGGTATTGCAGTTCCTCGTCACTCGTGCGGTCCACTCGCCTCAGCTCTGCTGGGGACTCACAATGGCTGTCGAGAAGTCCGGAAATCCACTTCTGGGGCTGCAGGGACTTTGGACTCCGGTGGAAGCGGGAAAGTTTGCGACCGTTGATTCAAGTTTTGGTGCCTGCCAAGCAGGGAAGTCCCTCCTTGACTCCAAGGGAGATTCTTCCAACTTCCAAAGGTAGTGGAACGTTGAAGGGCCAGGAATCTTCTTGTAAAGCGTCATCCAGGGTTATCTAACTTGCAATGGCAAGGTGTACCTATCTTATAGTAAAAGAAAGGGAGGGACTAGCTCTATGATCACTCCTCTAGGAGGGTCAGGGGGTGGGTGGTTACACCCACTTCCCTTTGTCCAGTTTCGCGCCAGAGCAGGGGCTGGTAGCCCCTGAACCGGTTGGAGCTGACATATGCACAGAGAAGCCTACTGCTCCCCCAGTGCAGGACTTCAAAGCACTCTAAGAGTGCACCCACCCAGATCCAATACACTAACTCCTGTCTGGAAGGTGGTGACACCTCCCTGTGACAGGATGCCTATTGTTGGGCCTCCTCCACTGCGAGTTTCAGTCAGCAGCAGGATGGTAGCCCAGTGTCTGTGCTGGTGGCATCCATTTTTTGATGCCAGGGCTCTTTCAGATTTCTACCGTGTTTCCACAGTGGGTACATGTCGTCCCCTCTAGAAGGGTGGGATCATACTCCCACACCAGTTACTGGTGTTGGGGTATGATTCCAAGTTGTTTGACACCAAACACGACATGTTTTGATGCAGTCCTTCCAAAGTTAGCATTTACCGGGAGGTTATAATGCACTTAAGAGTATATGGTTTAACCGCATCCACAAACAGCTACAGGGAATAGACCCTGCCAGTTGCAGAGGGGCCTTGCTCAGGCAGAGGCACCCCCTCACATTGTAAACCAAGCACCCTGCCCTCAGGATTGATAGGGCCTGCTTTAGGGGTGACTGATAAGTTTATATGTGTGTGTATGGTGAGATATAGGAACCTATACCTTTGTGAGGAGTGCTAACACTACCTCACCCAGGCTGCAGTAGCAGGCCTGAGGTGTCAGATTTAGTCTGCTTCCCAGGGGTGGCATAATACATGCTTCAGCCCCTGGTAGGCCTGTGAAGTACCTATGCCCTTGGTACCTAAGGTACCATATACTAGGGGCTCATAAGGTACCACAGTATCCAATCACTAGTGCATCTAATATGCACACCAGTCATTTAAGGGAGTAAGCAGATAGGCTGGGGTCCTGGATAGCAGGATCCCAGCCAGACTAGTCAAAAACCATTCAAACACCAGGAAAAAAGTGGGGGCAACCATGCAGTCAGATTCCACCTTCCTACAACATTCTTTGTGATTCTGCTATGCTATCACTTCCAATGTTAGACCCTAATTTAGATGTCAACGATCTTACCTCCCAATGCCTCTCAGTCCTTGCAGTCCAAATTGATAATGTTGCTCCACTTCAAAGCAAAAGGAAAAGGCCTATTCCTTCAGCACCATGGTTTAATAAATCCCTTTATGAAGAACCTGAGAATACTGGAGAAACAATGGAGACAATCTCCATACACCACTAATCTTTCTATTCGACGTTCAGCAAGATCAATATACCACAAACACATCTTCCATTCAAAAGTGTCACACTTCAGAACCCTCCTCGACTCAGCCAAAAACAGACCCGAAAAACTATTTGACCTCATCAAAAATCCAAACTTCTCTCTTTCACTCAACCATCAAGCCTGACGATTCTCCAAAGAAAGCAGCAGACTTCGCTATATTCTTTGATGAAAAATTTAAATCACTGGTGGATCAGGTCATTCACCCTACCCCCCTAGAGGAACGCAAATCCTTAGTCATTTGGCAGAACTTTGACGTCATCTCTGAAGATGCCCTCCTCAAATGCATCCTCGAAACAAAACCTTCTAACATTCTTTCGACCCTATCCCGAGTGATATTGCCATGGACTTCTAGACCCCTACTCTTTCCTATTGCACCAGTCTGGTTAACCACTTCCTCAGTCAAGGCTCCCTTCCTGTTGCCCTTAAAACAGGTCAGGTTACCCCACTTCTTAAAAAACCCTCCGCTGATGCGAATGATCTCAACAACTTCCGCCCCATCACCAACCTCCTTTTTCTAGCGAAAATCACAGAAAGATGTGTAGCCAAACAACTTTCCATACATATTAAGGATAAGAATCTTGTTGACGAATTCCTGTCTGGTTTCTTGCAAGACGGCAGCACTGAAACAGCCCTGCTGCAAGTGATCGACAATGCGCTGCGAGTACTTAATTTGGGGGAGTCTCGTCTTCTGATTCTTCTAGACCTTTCTGCAGCCCTAAAACACTTTTAATCACAAAACTTTCCTAAACAGTTTAAAACAGAGAATGAGCATGGAAGGCACAGTGCTTAAATGGCCTGCTTCATTACTCTCGAGCAGATCCAAAGTGATTAAAATAGCGAACAGCCTTTCGGCTTCAATGGTGGTAGGTCAAGGCGTCCCTCAAGGTACGATCCTCGCACCCACTTTTTTCAATCTTAATTTGGAACCATTGGGAAATCTCCTAAGTGAATCTGGGATCCTTTACTATCTCTATGCGGATGACACCCAAATCTACCTTAAGGTGTCTTCCACACATGACATCTCAATCCTCAACACTACTCTCAACTAAGCCTGGGCAAAGCACTACGCTCCGCTCGCGTAGTTTGCGAAGTTCGCGCTACTTCGCACTACGCGAACTGCACGTAGCACAGTGCGAACATGCGTAGCATAGTGTTGCGTAGAGCTGCGGTCATTTTTTGCTTGCTCGCGGTCCTCAACGTCAAGTTGGCGACCGCGAGCAAGCAAAATGACATCCCGGCGAGACTTTTTCCTTGTTCGCGATCAGCAACATCAAGTTGGCGATCGCGAGCATGGAAAATAAACCTCCCGGTGAGATTCCCAACGCGAGGAGGTCAGGTTTCTCATTGCGAGTGGTCGCGTATGCTCGCGACCGCTCGCGATGAGAAACTACCAGTTCGCGTTGAGAAAGCTGCCGCTCGAGTAAAAATCTACTTGAGCAGCAGAAAACTACAGCTCGCACTGTGCAAGATGCCATTTTCAATGATTGCACAGTGCCGGTTGCTTGTCCGCACTGTGCAATCATTGAAAACGACATCTGGCACAGTGCGAACAAGGTACTACGCAGTTCGCGAAGTGCTACGTGTAGCTCGCGTAGTGCGAACTGCACTTTGCGTAGCTTCGCGAAGTGCTACTTCGCGAACTACGCCCAGGGTTACTCTCAACTCCGTTCAAAACTGGATGTTAGCTCATCAACACATTCTGAATCCTTCCAAAACTGAATTCCTCCTCCTTTCTACCTCACTCTCTCCTCCTCCTCCTGTTTAATCTTGGATGGATAAGCTAAATTTACTCAACAATAAACTTATTATTGTCAACAGTGCTAAATCCCTTGGTTTCATACTTGGCAAAAGGCTCAATCTACTCTCCCACATCAATTCCATTGCAAAGAATACGTGTTACAAACTGCGCCTTCTCTGGGGGATTCAAGGTTTCTTTCCGGAACAAGACATAAAAATCTTGGTCCAATCTCTGGTTCACTCTAGATTAGACTATTGCAATTCTCTTCTTGCTGGCCTTCCCAAATCCCACCTTTCCCCTCTTAAATCCGTTCTCCATTCAGCGTCTCATTTTGTCTTTGGGGCCAAAAGAAGTGACCACATCACACCCATTTTTTCTTCTCTTCTCTGGCTTCCCATCGAAGCAAGGTCAATCAAGAAGACTGCCTGTATCACCCACAAAGTCTTGCACACTTCCTCCCCTCGATACCAGGTGAATAAACTTCAAATCTCTGGAGGCTCTAGACCTTCTCATTATGCGGAAAATGTACTGCTTGAGCCCCCCCCCCACCTTCAAAAGGGAAAGATCGATGGCTCAATCCTTCTCAGGCAATGCAGTTAGAATCTGGAACTTGCCTCCCCCACTTCTCCATTCCACCACCTCTACCCGGACCTTCAAAAATGACTTCAAATCTCTTCTCTTCCAAAGACACTTCCAAAATTAATACATCCCTTTTCATGTCCCTTAAGGAAGTTCTTACATAGTTGTGAAATATGTAATCTATGCCTGTACGATCCTCATCCTAATGTGTTTTTTTTTTTGTGTGACTACCATCTATTGTTTTATTTTACTGTTTCTTCTATCTCATTTGTATCTGTAACGTGTAAATATATAACCTTTCTCCTCACGTAACGTACTTGGTTCTATTGTAAAGCACTCTGACACCTTTGAGTAAAGTCCGCGCTATATAAAAATGCATTAAAATAAAAAAAAAGTAAAAACAAATGACAGAAACAGCAAATACAAGTCGGGCAACACACTATGCTATGCACAGATTTTTAGCGTACGTGTTTTCAAGCCATGAACTTAATTACATTGGTCACGCCCCTTTGAAAGAGAACCCCCCCCCCCCCAAGTTTTTTAATCCCACTTAAAGCCCTGCCTAAAAATAAGAAAACTGCAAACAGGTTAGCAAAACAAGACAGCACTAGCACACGAACATTCTTCAAACATGAAAATCTCACACAGTATATAAAATTGGCAGCCCTGCTGATGGACTTTATCCCAACACAAAGATCGTTAGCTTGTCAAGTAGGCTGACCAGGCGTCTCAGATTTATCAGAACAGGCCCGGTTTTGCACCAGCTATCCTGGCAGAGTTTGGCAAATTTAGCAGTTGTCCAGGTTTTCACAGGAGCGACTGGAAACAGAAGGAGGCGTGTCTTTATATGTATTCCAAGGCAGGACGAGTCAGCAGTTCTTTTTTTTTTTTTTTTTTCTGTCCTCATATGCCACCAAGGTTATAAGTGCGCAATCAATCGGATTACAAGCAATATGCTGACACAGTTCATACCAACTGGGAGGGATAGTCATGGAGCCGGGGCCTCATCCCACAGCAAAAGAGCTCGACATACCAGCGACCGCCATACCATAACCTCAGAAGTTCAGCTAGGGTGCTACCCAAGTGCTGAAAAAAGGGAATCAAAGTACCGCTTATGCCAAGCAGTTGGATAAATGGCTTAATCATTGGACCTGGGGGAAAAAAAAAAAAAAAAAAAACCCCAGAGTCTCACTGATCCCATTTAAGAAGATGCCAAAATGATCTTTTGTCTGGATTCCCAGCTCTAGCCAAATCCAGCTTAGAAACATGCAGAGTAGAGGCGTACCAATCATTGATAGAGGGAGGTAAAGGATCCTTCCACTTTCTGCATATCTCCCTTCTAGCCAGTAGTATAGCGTAAAATACTAGCTTCTTCGCTGAGCTGGAGACCCCCTCTAAGACTCCGAAGATCACCAACTGAGGATGTACAGTTATTCTGGAGTCTATTGAGGACGACAGGATCTTACAAATGGCTTCCCAAAACTGAGACAGAAGGGGGCATTCATAAAACATGTGGATGTCAGAGGCTGCTAGGAGACCACATCTAGCACACACCACCATATTCCCCTGAGTAAATTTAGAAAGTCGAAGGGGGGAATAATATGCTCTGTGGATAGTAAAGATGTGGTTCCTACGCAACCACGCCGGTTTCACCACATCCCACAGCAGTCTACAAGATGTTCTCCATACCTCATGCAAATCAGTATTACTTAATATGTCAGCCCCCCAGAGTTCCTGTGGAAGTTTAAATAATCCGTCCATCTCATCCAAAATCAGATTGTACCAGGACGAGATCTCCTTCTTAGCAGGGGGTCTATCAATTAACTGAGTAATAAGGGTACTATAACCACCTACTGGGAATTTATTTTTACGAGAGGGCTGTGCAGAATAGGAACGAAACCAGCTAGCCATCTGCAGATATTTTAGCCTAGCAAGGCCAGGGCCAATCTTTCTACTCAAACACTCCCAGGAGAGCAGTTCCCCCTCAACAAATAGATCACCCCAGACCTCCAAACCTGCCTCTCTAATGGGTGCTGCAAGTGAGTCTCCCAACCAGGATGGATTATCAGGGAGATCCCATAGGGGAGTTCTACTGCTATAGTACCCTACTTTGATAGATTTGGAAACCTGGGCCCAAGTCTTTGCCATTCCCAATAGAATTTTCAATTTAATTTTTTTAAAGAACTTGGGATCTCCGAATTTCAATAGGAACCCAGACTGGCTGACCCCCTCTCCCTTAATCAGAGTAGTGTATAGGGTTCCCACCCCACACTCCAATGGTTTTTTTAGCAACACCCTAGCACGAGACAACTGGAACGCCCAGGCATAGACCTGGATGTCGGGTGCGGCCAGCCCCCCCTTTTCCCTGCGCCTCCTTAACTTTTTCCACGAAATTCTTGGAAGATGTTTATTCCAGATAAAAGTATTAATCTCGGCCTGAAAAGTTTTAATGTGGTTTGGATCGAAGTACAGAGGGATAGTATTGAAAAGAAAGGAAATCTTTGGCAAAATAGCCATCTTAACCAAATTAGCCCTTCCTAATAAAGACAGAGGAAGATGGGACCAGGACTGAAGCAACTTACGGCAGTCCTTAGCTACTTTGGAAAAATTGATATTTGCAATTTGGTCTATATTTTCCACAATATCGAGGCCCAGGTATCTCAATTTATTCCCTGGCTGAATACCCGAGATACAGAAGTTCTTGTCCATACCCCATGTCATCATCTCGGTTTTAGAAGCGTTGATCTCATATCCGGACACGCCCCCAAATTCCGAGGCTAGCTTAACTATTTTCGGGAGAGCCGTACGGGCATCAGAGGTGAAAATAAGGATATCATCAGCGTACAGGGCCACTTTCCTTTCCCAACCCCTGTACGTGAACGCCTTGATGTCAACATTGCTTCTTAAATTTTGAGCGAATGGTTCCACGTAGAGATCGAAAAGAAGTGGGGAAAGTGGGCAGCCCTGTCGCGTACCCCTCGAGATGTTGAAGGGGTCAGACAAGATGCCATTAATCAGTACACAGGCACTTGGATTCTGATACAATAGACTAATTGCCCGGCGAAACCCAGCTCCCACATTGAACTTTGCCAAGGCCTCCGACAGATACAACCAATTAACTCTGTCGAAGGCCTTGGTGGCATCCAAGGTAAGAACCGCCAGGGGGAGGGACTCCAAAACTGCCAAGTCGATAGCCCCTATTAAATCGAAAGTCAGTTCATGTAGCTGTCTCCCCCTAACAAACCCTTTCTGATCCGGATGTAAGATATTGGGGGCAACCGAAGCTAGTCTATTGGCCAGAATTGAGGCAAAAATTTTATAGTCGACATTCAGTATGGAGATTGGCCTATAGGAACCACATGCAGTAGTCGATTTCCCTGGTTTTAAGATTACCGTGATAGACGCACTGTCCCAAGATGTCGGGGGCCGACCACCATCCAGTAAAATGTCATTAAACAGTAGTACCAAAAAGGAGACAAGTTCCTGCTCCAGGACTTTATAGATTTCAGCCGGTAGGCCGTCAGTACCTGACGCCTTCCCTTTTTTGGCATTATGTATAGCCTTGATGACTTCCTCCTCCGAGATTACACTATCCAACCTCTCACTCTGCTCCTCAGAGAGAGCTGGAAGTGTGATCTTACTAAGCCAGTCTTTAATTCTGACCGAGCTGATGTTCTTATCCTCACAATAGATATTTTGGAAAAAATCTCTGAAGGCGGATCTAATATCTTCATCCCGGGAGAGAGGGAAGCCATTGACATTAATCACCTCGATGTTATTACGAACTTGATCTGTTTTGGATTTCCATGCCAATAGCTTCCCTGCTCCTTCACCATACTGAAAATGTGCGAGCTTACTGGCCTCCCATCTTTCTTGTATTCGCTGATTTAAGACGGAAGCGAGGTGGCCATTTAAAGAGATTAACCTTCCAGACAAAAGAGAGCGATCTTCTGCTGTAGTGGAATCAGCGTCTAGTTCTAACTGAGTCTTAGCTATGTCTGCTTCCACCGATGTCACTGCTTCTTTGTATTGCCTCCTCCTATACACCATTTTGTTTGTAATAAGACCTCTCACAAAAGCTTTAAGAGAGTCCCACACCACTCCGATGCTTGCCGATCCTACATTTGTTGTTAAAAAGTGACTCACCTCAGACTTAAAAAAAAG
Source organism: Triturus cristatus (assembly GCF_964204655.1). Lineage (NCBI taxonomy): Eukaryota > Metazoa > Chordata > Amphibia > Caudata > Salamandridae > Triturus > Triturus cristatus. The sequence goes on from NC_140579.1 coordinate 655,623,655, forward strand.
AACATCATCCGGGTGAGAAAGTAAGGAGCGATCAAAGGACCAACTTCTAGCTGGCAAACTTTGCATCGAAGTAAGCTCCATAGTTACTGCCGAGTGGTCTGATAAATGAGACGGGAGGTATTTAACATCTTTAACAGAATCTACTAAGGTATGGCTCACTAATACAAAGTCTATTCTGGATTGGTGGCGGTATTTTTGGTTTCTAAAAGAGAAACCCAACTGTTCACCTACCCTCAACCTCCAAATATCCACATAGCCGTATTGCTTCATTTCACTAAGCAAAAAGGATCTAGATTTTGATGGGATTCGAGATCGACTATTATGCGATTTATCAAGAGTGGGGTCTAAGACGATATTAAAATCGCCTGCAAAAATTACAGGCTCTGGGAGGGACAAAAGGTAAGAAAAAATTGCCTCCAAAGATGACGGATCGTCCTGATTAGGACCATAATAACCCACAATAGTAAACTGATTACCCAAAATGGACAGGTAGGCAATCACCCATCTACCCGCTGGGTCAACCTTAAAATCTAACACTTTAGCCCTGAGTTGTTTTTTGAAGATAATTGAAACTCCTCTACAAGTCAAGGACTGAGAAGTAGAAATTGAAAAGTCAATCCACTTATTCTCCTTAACTAACGCATCCATTTCGTCTTGGACCAGATGCGTCTCTTGCAGGATAATCAGCTGTGCCTCAGAATCCCGAAGATATTGAAGTATCTTCCTTGCCCTAGATTTAGTACGCAGGCCATTTACGTTCCAGGATATTATCTTTAAATTAGCCATTTGTCTTCGATGCCTCTCAACTCCACCCAGAGACTTGGGACATCACCCGTATGACCTAAGCTACTGTCTGATGGTTGCATATCTGAAATTATGCTACACCCAGTGGAATACAATAATGCACAAGGTTGGCACATGAGGAATTTTATAAGACATTTTACCCCGTGACCCCTGTAAACCCCCACACCCCCCTCCCACCCTTGGAGAACCCTTGGTGTATCCAACCGGAACAGATCCAGTAGATAGCACCCCCATCTCAAGCTCCCGTGACCCTCCCCTGACGCTAAACCAATCCCCCCTCAAAAAGTAATCTAATTACACACATGTTCTAACAAAATCTGTGAATGCGGTATATGTATCTGGGAGTTTGTAAATACAGCAAGGATAGAACAAGGAAAGGAGATAGGAGAGGAGAAGAGAGAACCGAATAAAATTTCTAGCCTTCACCAAAAGTATATATATATATATATTTTTTTTTTTCCCTTCCACCATTCCTCTTTTTTTTCTCTCTCCCTTTTTTTTTTCCCCTTTTTTTTTCAGTCTCCCCCATTTCCCCTCTCTCTCCCCTCTCTCTCCCCCGTGGTATTGTGTTGTAGCAGATACTACCTCAACTAATATGAAAAAACTAAATTCAATATCTACCATCTACTAATATATTTTAACACTCAGGGGCCCATTTATTATTTGATCTGAATTTTTACACAAGGTACATATCAACCAGCTGCCTTATTGCCCAACTCCAAAAGGAGCTCGTCAGCGGCTTGCACTGACCTAATGTTAAACATCTTACTGTTAAACATCACCTTCAGGGCTGCAGGGAACACCAGCTGAGCCGTTGCCCCCAATTTTCTAAATGCCTCGAGCCGCCTTCCAAACTCCCACTGCTTCTCTAACGTGACCCTAGAAAGGTCAGATCTAATGAGAAAAGTAAATCCCTTTCCATGGAGGGATTTTTGTTTTAGGGCTAAGTTGAGGATCTGTTCTTTAAGTGCATAGGTATGGAAATTAACCAAGATTTTACGAGGTTTAGATCTTTGTGGGTTTCTCCTGAACGGATCTCTATGGACCCTCTGAATGTCGATGGTCAGTTCCTCTAGAGAATTATCGAGACATAATGACTCCTTTAACAGTTGCGCCACAAAGTTTTTAACATCAGAACCCTCGGAGCCTTCAGGCACATTAAGTATGCGTATATTGGCTCTCCTGGCATTGTTTTCCAATAATTCCATCCTATCAAGTAGGGCCTGATCCTCTCTTCGCAGATTGACGATGTCTTCCTTAGCTTTCTCCAAATAGACAGACATCGCAGCAACCGTATCTTCTAGCTCCCCTGTTCTAGATGTTAATCCATCGATCTTTTTGTCTAAGAATGTCCGCCTGATTAGCAGAAGACTCTTCAAACCCCTTTTTAATATCACGGGACAGGGTTGAGAACATTGCCAGAATAGAAGCCGCAGAGATTACACCCCCTGTATCTGAATCCACTGGGGTTACTGGATCGAAAGTAGCAGAATCTCCTGACCCACCTACTTCACTTGCGTTACCATGGCATCCCCCCCCCCGGAAACTGAGGCTTGAGAGGCTCAACCGAGTCACTGGGCTCTAAATCTGGCTGAATCAAATCCACCTCAGACAAAACACATTCAGAAGTGAGCTTAGGGCCAGAGTCTCCGCCAGAAGGGGCACAAGAGGCAGAAAGATAGTCTGTAGCTGGAACTCCCATAACACCCAGGGTACTCGAAACGGGCATACCTTTAGCGCCAGTGTCCATTGCTGTCGAGAAAGAAGACATGCTCTGAGCCTCCGTCAAACGAAGCACCTGTGGTACGACTTTAAAATATGAGCGCAGAGACGGGGTTATCTTCGAGTTCAAATCAGGTGGCACACTTGAATCCCTTTTATGTTTAGCCTTGCCTCTAACCCCGTTTGGTCTTGTACCCTTCGATTTCACTTCCACAGACAAATAAGATGAGGCTTTCTTACCTTCAGAGGATGAGGGACCGCCGTGTACCAAACCAGCCAGATTTACCTGTGAGGTAGGAGCAGGCTTCTTCCACTGTACATTTACGGGCTCCTTACCTCTTCTACGTGAGCTTCTGCCTTTAGATGAATGCTGTTGTAGCTGCTGTAATGGCTGTGGACACTTTTTAGCTAACTCCTCCGGGAGCTCCCCCCCCCCCCTCTTCGCTACTTTCCACGATCTTCGCGCCCGCCGGGCACTCAACCCCTCCTTCACCCTCCACTGCACCTCGAGAAATATACTTGAGCTTCTGAGCCTGGGAAGAAATATTACAAGCTGCAAGTGTCAAACATCGCGCCTTCCTCCCTCGGCGCAGCTCCAGGGCGGCTACGGACCACAATCCTAACTTTAGAACAGCTGGTAAAACATATTGATTGGGGCGGGGAACACCCTCTAACCCCGCTGTACTGCCGCTGCCTCCACCGCAAGACTCGCTACCTGCGGTCATAGAGAGGGAAAGCAGCCTGCCTACACCGCTACACCGCCTACACCGAGCGGAGCCGGAGACCAGGTAAGATTGTTAGAAAACAAACACTCCGTGATTCCCACCAAGGCTCGCTTTTTTGGGGGGAAATGAACTTGGTTTAGGAATCCTTCACTCCGGGTTACGGGTTACGGGGAAACATTTTAGACGCGCATTTACAAGCGTCTAAGCAGAGCACATCGGGAGCCTGATTTTCGGAGCGCTGCAGCGATCAGCCGACCGCCGCCATGTTCTCCACCTCCGTCATGTGTTAAGAATGCAGTTCTTTTTGAGTCAGCAGTTCTTATCATAAAGCAATTTAATTAGTACATAACAGGCTAGGTGTACAAGATGCATTTATGTAGTCCTTTTGTGCATCGTTGTATGTACTCCTATGTTGATAAGCGCTGTAATTTAAGTCGTCACTACAACTCAGATATAACATTATAGTCCTTCTTCTACATCTTCTAAACGTCCCGGTTTTTGGCTTTCAAAAACCTGGTCACCGTATTGTCAACAAAAGATACAGCGCATGGGCAGAGTCGGCCGCCATGTAAGGTGTGGGCAACCAGCAACGTTGCCGACTGGCGGAAGCGTTGCCCCCTGAGACATATATTGGTTTATATGTCCGCAGTTCCTGTTACTCTGTAAGAATTTCTTCTTTCAGTGAAACAACCTTACCTGCACACAACGCGCAGCTCCGCCGCAATCTCCGCCGCAATCTCCGCGTTGCATCCCAACTCTTCTACCACTGCGAGATCTTCCTCCTCCACATCGACTTCCTCCTCTTCCTCCAAGGCGATGTCCTGGAGTAGTAGCTCCTCTTGCCACAGCTTACCCAGGGATCCCACCTGAAAGGTTTTGCTACTTACATCCTGGACTTCGTATTCGGGCACGGTGCACCGTTCTCCTCGTGTGCTCTCCTCCACGCGGAAGATCTCTTACATGTTGCTCTGCATTTTGATTCTCTAAGCTTCTGCGATAGAGCATTGCTCCTCCAACAGAAAGCCAGGCGCTTTGTATTGTGGGGCTTGTAGTTTACCCGAGCATTTTTGACGGTTTGGGCATACATTTTAGCGGCTGCCGAGGAGGCTGCTAATTGACTCCTCTTTATTAACTGTTTTTCTTTTGTTGATCATTGACCGAAAGTTTAACGATTCATATTTACACCTATAACATTTCTTACGAAACTTCCAAATGAACTACAGTCCCCAAAAAGCACAGATGGAGTGGCGTGCGTACTTTAACTGCTCGGGAAGAAAGACAAGCACGGTCCGCTTTCACGTTTGTGAAAGCTTTCTTGTCTTTATGGGGCCATGTGTTTTGAAACACATGGCCCCATAAAGATAAGAAAGCTTTCACGATGCACGGAAGGCAGACGAGCACGTCCAAATGGGACGGCTCAAAAAGCCGGGCAAAAACTTCACCAACAGCTCTTTTCCAATGGCTGGCCACAGTTAAGCATAAACGGTGATGCCAGCCAATGGAAAAGAGGGGAGGGGCTTAATGCCCTTTACAGAAATACCCTAAATCGTTAAATCTCGCCAGCAAGACTGCCCATGTGCGCAGCCTACGCTAGGCGAGACCTAAAAAGGAGGAGCAATAATGCATTTCTCCTCGTTTTGCCAACTCAAGACCATGATTTCCCTGGTCTTAATTTTGGCGCTGCCTCCTATTTACGCTGCCCTTGTAAATAGGGGACAGTGTCAAAAGCAATGGGTGTTGCGGTTGCAACACCCACTGCCAACCCCTTTCACGCTAAGAATTGCGTGAAAGGGGCTCTTATTTACAAGGTAGCGTTAAGCCACATTAAGTGGCTTAACGCTGCCTTGTAAATAAGGCAAGACCCCTATCGCCATGGGAATGTCACAAAAAGTGACGTTCCCGTGGCGATAGGGGCTTGTACATATGCCCCTCAGAATTTAAAATGTAACAACATTGTTAGGGGTTTTCTATAATAAGAATTTATTTCTAACCAAATTAACCCTTTTTTATTAGGATAAGGGAAGACTGTGCAAAAAAACATGTATCTGTAATATATTCCTTGCAGTTTACGTGCAGCTCTTTGACGCCTGGTAATAGCTCACTGCTCTATAATAGGATTTTAACAGTTAAACTGCAAGTAACAAAAGGATCTCTCTGACAAAAGCGATAACACATTGACCTATTAGTAGTATATGCACTTCTGTGATCTGAATTGGACAAGTTCTTTGCAGCAGGCATGTTAACCTTCTGCACTGCGCTATGATGAGTCAAAACATCCACTAGGTGACAAAGCTCTGGTCTCTCTAGAGGAAGAGCATTAATCACCGGAGTTAACCTGACATGTTTATTGATGCTTGAAAATTGCTGGGACAAGGAAAGTGGAATCAGGTGCTTTTAAAACAATAAACATGGCGCCCCCACCCTAAGTAAGCGCCCGGTGCGGTGGCACCGATCGCTCCGCCCTAGAGCCGGTCCTGGGTGGGTGTGTGAGTGAGTGAAAGTATGGGTGGATGAATGAGTGAGTGAAGGGATGGATAGAAGGATAGATGAGTGAAAGAATGGATGGATGACTGAAAGGGAGGGTGAGTGGATGGATGAAAGAGTGGATGGATGGATGAGTGAATGGATAAAAAGTATGGATGCATGAGTGAGTGAAAGTGTGGATGGCTGACAAAGTGGCTGGAGGGGTCGAGTAACAGGGTGGATGGATGGACCAAGTGAAAGAGTGGATAGATGGATGACCAAAAGGATACATGGATGAGTAAAAGGATGGATGCTGAAGCAATATGAACCTCCGGTTTAGCAGCTACAGTGGGGGTGAAGTTCTTGATGGGACTCTTCTGTCTGCAACTTGGCAGACAAAGGTTAGTGAGTGGTAGGATGGGTTGATGGATATTAGGGAAAAGGTGGATGGATGGGTGAGTGAGAGGATGAGTAGGTAGATATATGATTCACTGAAATATTGTTACAGCAAACAAATGATGGACGGAATGCTGACAATGCAAACATTCTCCCCCAGTCAAAAGATCTGGGTTAAATCCATCGTTCTTTTGCCCATTACGCCACCCCAGTTTAGACCCAGCCATATGCAAATCAGTCTTGACCCTGTGCCTCATGGGAACAGTCCAGACCGAACTACCAGGCCAGGTCCTCCCTGGACCGGAAACAAGCATCCTGGGACCAGTTTCAGGGAATGTCACCCTTCTTCAGCCAGGCTAGCTTGAATCCAGTGGCATAGTGAGCAAGGGACCCACATCTGGGCATACCCATCCCACTTAGGGCGAAAAGTGTTACAGCAAACAAATGATGGACGGAATGCTGAAAATGCAAACATTTTCCCCCAGTAAAAATGGTTGGGTTAAATTCATCATTCTTTTGCCCACTACACCACCCCAGTTTAGACCCAGCCATGTGCAAATCGGTCTTGACCTTGTGCCTCATGGGAACAGTCCAGACCGAACTGCCAGGCCAGGTCCTCCCTGGACCGGAAACAAGCATCCTGGGACCGGTTTCAGGGTATGTCACCCTTTTTCAGCCAGGCTAGCTTGAATCCAGTGGCACAGTGAGCAAGGGACCCACGTCTGGGCATACCCATCTGTGAAAAGTTGGCCTGGCATATGCTGGTCACTTGTTATAGTGGCCACCTTGCACCAATTCAATTCGACTCTTATGGTAGATAGGTTTAAGACAACCTTTTAAAGAAAGCTATCCTAGTGATAGCTGTGTAGAGCAGCCTTCAGGCTAAGTCTCAGAGGAATGTAAAGCAGCTTGTTTTACCTTATAATCTCTTGAATTACCAAATGAAAAGACACCACACAGGTATATATATCAAATATATATGTATTTATTTCTAAACACACTCTACTAATCTCTTTATGAGATTAGAAGCCAGGAACATATTCAAATATCAACGTTTCACAATAAGTTAAGCAGAAATATGGCTGGGGCCTGAGGGGCGTACCAGACCATATACTAAAAAAGAGGTTTAGGAAAGTTGACTTGCAAGGGAACAAGGCCTAGGGCCTGTAGAACCGCTGGGGCTTCACTAATCCACCCAAGGCGGTAAGTAAAAGACCCACGGGAGACGCGTGCAGTGTGAGAACACAGCCGCGGGTTCCCTATTGATTACAATGGAGCAAGTCGCGATTGGATTTTTAAAGTTTTAGGGTACTTCGAGGAAGTCTACAAGCAAGCCACTTACAAGGTAAGTAATTCGAGGGCCAACACACACTAGGGCACCAGAGTGCACGAGTTACCTCACCCAGGGAAGCCGGGTGCATAGGTGTCTTTTGGTGTCGGGTCGCGTCGCTGTTTTCTATGGAAGCCAAAGAAGATTTGCTGCTTACGAAGACTGGAGAAGTGTCCGGTGGAATCCAAGGCTGGATTCAAGATGAAGATGACCTGAAAGCAGAAGAGACAGTGTTCACAGTCACTTGCCAGTGACCCGGGGCCAGGAAGATGGATGCCCACGGATGTCGGGTGATTTCAGGTGCTTGAGGGTATTTTGACTCTTCGCCCACGAGGTCCAGGAGAGATTGACGATGACCAGCAGCTGGATTCAGAGTGTCTCACAACGTCTGCAGCTAACTGAGGTGTCGGCAACCGGATTGGAGCCAACAAGCCTTGGCAACAGCAAGTCTTGTGAAAAGTGAATAAAGTCAATGGTGCAGACCAGCAAGTTCTGAGGGACTCACCCAGCGAAGGTGAGTGAGGGCAGGCCTGGAGCAACTAGAGGAGTCCTTTGGTTTGATAAGAAAGTCTTCAGGGGACCCACAAGCCAACAGACAATGGATTGCAAAGATGCCTTGTGAGGAAATGCTTTACAGGAGCCCACGTTCACTCAGGATGGGGTAGACCTCTGATTTTCGGTGCACAACCTGCTGGAGGCTTGGGGCACAAATGTTCCAAAGCACAAGTTCATAAAACATCGAGAAGGGGTTACACTCATCAATAGTGCATGGTACCCAGGCATTGCGGTTCCTCATCACTCGTGGGGTCCACTCACCTCAGCTCTGCTGGGGACTCACAATGGCCGTCAAGAAGTCAGGAAATCCACTTCTGGGGCTTCAGGGACTTCGGACTTTGGCGGGAGCGGGAAAGTTTGAGTCCGTTGATTCAAGTTTTTGGTGCCTGCCAAGCAGGGGAGTCACTCCTTGACTCCAAGGGAGATTCTTCCATCTTCCAAAGGTAGTGGAACATCAAAGGACCAGGATTCTTCTTGTAAAGCGTTGTCCAGGGTTATATAACTTGCAACGGCAAGGTGTACCTATCTTATAGTAAATGAAAGGGAGAGACTAGCTCTATGACCACTCCTCTAGGAGGGTCAGGGGGGTGGGTGGTTACACCCACTTCCCTTTGTCCAGTTTCGCGCCAGAGCAGGGGCTGCTAGCCCCTGAACCAGTTTGAGCTGGCATATGCACAGAGAAGCCTACTGCTCCCCCAGTGCAGGACTTCAAAGCACTCTAAGAGTGCACCCACCCAGCTCCAATACACTAAATCCTGTCTGGAAGGTGGTGACACCTCCCTGTGACAGGATGCCTATTGTTGGGCCTCCTCCACTGCGAGTTTCAGTCAGCAGCAGGAAGGCAGCCCAGTGTCTGTGCTGGTGGCATCCATTTTGTGATGCCAGGGCTCTTTCAGATTTCTACCGTGTTTCCACAGTGGGTACATGTCGTCCCCTCTAGAAGGGTGGGATCATACTCCCACACCAGTTACTGGTGTGGGGGTATGATTCCAAGTTGTTTGACACCAAACACGACATGTTTTGATGCAGTCATTCCAAAGTTAGCATTTACCGGGAGGTTATAATGCACTTAAGAGTATATGGTTTAACCGCATCCACAAACAGCCACAGGGAATAGACCCTGCCAGCTGCAGAGGGGCCCTGCTCAGGCAGAGGCACCCCCTCACATTGTAAACCAAGCACCCTGCCCTCAGGATTGATAGGGCCTGCCTTAGGGGTGACTGAAAGGTTTATATGTGTGTGTATGGTGAGATATAGGAACCTATACCTCTGTGAGGAGTGCTAACACTACCTCACCCAGGCTGCAGTAGCAGGCCTGAGGTGTCAGATTTAGTCTGCTTCCCAGGGGTGGCATAATACATGCTTTAGCCCCTGGTAGGCCTGTGAAGTACCTATGCCCTTGGTACCTAAGGTACCATATACTAGGGGCTCATAAGGTACCACAGTATCCAATCACTAGTGCATGTAATATGCACACCAGTCATTTAAGGGAGTAAGCAGATAGGCTGGGGTCCTGGATAGCAGGATCCCAGCCAGACTAGTCAAAAACCATTCAAACACCAGAAAAAAAGTGGAGGCAACCATGCAGTCAGATTCCACCTTCCTACACCATCCCACTTAGGGCGAAAGTGTTACAGCAAACAAATGATGGACAGAATGCAGACAATGCAAACAGGCTGGGGTCCTGGATAGCAGGATCCCAGCCAGACTAGTCAAAAACCATTCAAACACCAGAAAAAAAGTGGAGGCAACCATGCAGTCAGATTCCACCTTCCTACACCATCCCACTTAGGGCGAAAGTGTTACAGCAAACAAATGATGGACGGAATGCTGACAATGCAAACATTCTCCCCCAGTCAAAAGATCTGGGTTAAATCCATCCTTCTTTTGCCCACTACGCCACCCCAGTTTAGACCCAGCCATATGCAAATCAGTCTTGACCCTGTGCCTCAGGGGAACAGTCCAGACCGATTTGCCAGGCCAGGTTCTCCCTGGACTGGAAACAAGCATCCTGGGACCAGTTTCAGGGTATGTCACCCTTCTTCAGCCAGGCTAGCTTGAATCCAGTGGCATAGTGAGCAAGAGACCCATGTCTGGGCATACACATTCCACTCCCAGATCTCTTGACTGGGGGTGAATGTTTTGATTTGTTCTGCATTCCGTCCACCATTTGTGTGTCCTTTGCTTTCTCGCCCTAAGTGCGCCAGGTATGCCCAGACGTGGGTACTGGGCTCACTGTGCCACTGGAATCAAGCTATCCTGGCTGAAGAGGGGTGAAACCCCGAAACCGGTCCTTGGATGCTTGTTTCCGGTCCAGGGAGGACCTGGCTTGGCAGTTCGGTCTGGACTATTCCCATGAGGCACAGGGTCAAGACTGATTTGCATATGGCCAGGTCTAAACTGGGGTGGCATGGTGAGCAAAAGAATGATGGATTAAGCCCAGATGTCTTGACTGGGGGTGAATGTTTTGATTTGTTCTGCATTCCGTCCATCAATTGTGTGTCCTTTGCTTTCTCGCCCTAAGTGCGTCAGGTATGCCCAGACGTGGGTACTGGGCTCACTGTGCCACTGGAATCAAGCTATCCTGGCTGAAGAGGGGTGAAACCCCAAAACCGGTCCTAGGATGCTTGTTTCTGGTCCTGGGAGGACCTGGCTTGGCAGTTTGGGCTGGACTGTTCCCATAAGGCACAGGGTCAAGACTGATTTGCATATGGCCATTTCTAAACTGGGGTGGCATGGTGAGCAAAAGAATGATGGATTAAACCCAGATCTCTTGACTGGGGGTGAATGTTTTGATTTGTTCTGCATTCCGTCCATCAATTGTATGTCTTTTGCTCACTGAAATATTGGACATAAAGATGGATGGGTGAAAGAATGGATGGGTGAGTGAAAGGGAGGATGTATGGATGAGTGAAAGAATGGATGGATGAGTGAAAGGGAGGGTGGATGGATGGATAGCCGAGAGGGTGAATGGATGAGTGAAAGTGTGGATGTACGGATGATGATAACGACAATGGATGGATGAGTGCATCAAAGGATGAATGGATAGAATGAGTGAAAGGGAGGATGGACAGATGGATGGACTGAAAGGATGTATTGATGAAAGGATGGATGAGTCAAATAATGGCTGGATGAGTTAAAGGGAGTATGGATGAATGGAGTGAAAGGGTAGATGGATGGAGTGAAATGGTGGATATATGGATCACAAGAATGGATGGATGACTGAAAGGATGAGTGGATGACTGAATGGGTGAATGGAGAGATGGATTGGTGAAAGGTATGGATGGATAGATGGGTGGGTGTATAGGTTTGGAGATGGATGGATAGGTTTGGATATGGATGGCGGGTGGTCTGAATGATGAATGAGTGAATGGACGACAGAATGTAAAGGTGAAATGGTAGATATCACCAGGTGGATGGAATGATAAAAGGCTGAATGGACAGATGCTTGGATGAAAGAGACAAGAGAGCTCTTCTGGGGAGGGTTGTGATGACTTGCTTCGTTTGTTTATGCCATAAGAGCTTTGGTTTGAAATGGGGGATATTTTAATTTTCTGGCTACTTCCTTGTGTGGTGTTCTGATTGGGAGGTTAGTTGTGCAGTCAGAAATAGTGGGAATGTGTTGTCAAGAACGGGCAGGGCATGTTTATGGGGAGTGTTGAAGATTTGGTGGTAACTAGTTTCAGGTATGCCAACCAATGGCGTAAGGAAATTTGAGGGGGGCCCCTGCAAAGTACAGGGAGGCCCCCTGATCCATTCAGGAGGTTTCAGGAGGCAAGGGTCCCGCCGCCCGTTCACAGTGCCAGCCAGTACATGGTGCGTGATTGTGTGGAGCCACGCACAAGGGTATCAAACTAACTGGTCACAGACCCAGATAGTGTACTGTGCTCTGAGGGGGGACCTTGATCTCCCCCCCCCACACCCCGCACCGCAGGGGCTGGTCTTACGCCACTGATGTTAATACGTATTATTTATCAGGGTGTGCTGGCAAGTTGTATTGTATCATCTGGCAGCAAGTTTTGGTGTCGATATAAAGTATGTAGTGTACTGGCAGGAATGTCAGTGTGTACTGGTAAGCTGGGTCAAGACATGCTGGCAGGAAATGTTATGGTGTGTGGTGGGACTTGGTCAGTGTGCAGTGTGCAGCTTCTGCTGGTGTGTTAGGGGTACACCCCACTAATAATTTCTTTGTCAGATCAAGGCCAGGCAGTAACAGTCGGGTCAGCAGTATGAAGCAACAGTGACTGCTGTCTGTAGTGTCAAGTCACTTGCTGCAGAATGAGCCTGGAATGGCAGAGTGACCTACGAATGTGATTTTAAGATAGAGCCCAGGGCACGGACCTGATTGGGCATTCATTAAAAAGTGTATTTGAAAGAGGTCCCTATTGGGCCTTAAATGTATCTCCTATAGAAGGAAGAATACAGCATGAATTTTGAACGACTGCTGTAGAATGCCTTGAGGTGCTCCATTATAAGGATGCAGTCAGTGTTTACTTTTTATTTTTACCTCATCTTGCGTTCCCAAGACTATTGTTTTTTTCTATGAATTGCATTTCAGTATTTTAGTGCATGCAGCATATGACTATTATGTGAACTATGGGGCATATTAACTAGGAAGTGGTGGATGCCTGCTTGGCTTAACGCAGTGCTCAGCCACTTCCAAAACGCAGAGCTGCACCATATTTGAAAGGATAGGATGCAGCCCTGCATTTCACCCCTGCGCTGGCGCTAATATTTAGCTGCCTAGCACCAACACAGACACCCTTGCACCATAGTGCAAGGATGTCTGCGTTGTGGGGAAGATTGTATACCCTTCCATAGATTTTATCAATGCTTAACTCAGTCTCAAACTTTCAGAATTTAAACCTTTTCAATTCGAATTGTTCACAACAAAATAATAGTTTTTACTCATGTATTTGATACTGCTAACAGCCATGGGCAAAGTCAATAGGTCTGGTTTGGTCTAAGCATATGTCGTGTTATATACCTCGATGTAATAACATAAAATTCAAGCAGAGGCATCCAATTTCTGGCCAAGTGACATGCTTTGTAAAGCACAGGATTTTAGTTTTCATGTTTTACATCACACAATTATGTAAGCTATGCCTCTTGAAGAGAATTCCTAGATGCCTTCTGCAAATGAATGATGTGTTCACTGCTGCAGCATCGTTATTCTTCTATCATAAACCCCTACTGAATATGAAGAAGTATCAGACACAGGATCTGGATGGCACAGGTGCACGGTTAACCGAATTACTGGAGTCAGAGTTGCACACGTGACCTTAGAACTGAAACGTACACGTCAACAACATGTAATACATTATTTTGAAATGGCTCACTGGTATTCTTTCTTTTATGATATTCTCTTACAGTCACAAGTGGCCAAGTCAATGTCATATCGAAGAAATCATATTTGTTGTTGTAGAATCTTACACTACGGGAGTATGACTCCTAAGTGCACATAAGGCAGCTGCTGATCACTGTGCAGCATCAGGATTCTTGATGAGATTTAGCAACGGTACTTCCCCACAACAGAGATTTATCATGCTTTCTTGCCAAGCATGTAGATGTACATGTCCTTCAAAGTCACTAGCCGCTTTCTACAGCTCAGCATATGCACAAGGGAAGCAGCTCCAAATGCAGCAGCGTCAAGGTCATTTAAGTACATCCATACATATATGCATCCATCTGTGCACATATGGGCACTCATATCAATACAGCCATTTTCCCCTCCACACATAACATGACAAGACATGACATGTATATTTATTAAGCATGCTTTCACTGCTTGTGGCATTTGGTACTGAAATAACAGATGTTATACTTACTTTACCATTAAACGTGTTCAGCCGTTCATGCACCCAGCTATCCACACAACCATACTGAAAAGTATGCATCAAATAGGCAAGGGTATTTGCACTACTGGTGCGGACTGTGCTGTCCCTGTTTTGTGAAAGAGAAGGCTTCCTTGATACAGACCGAGCTTAACCTTTTCTGTGACAGTAGGAAGTGTGGTCTGTTGTTGTAGTGTTATATGTGAGGTAGGGTAGCTTCCATTGCTATTATTATGCCATACCTGTTCCATGAAGGAAAGAAGCTTACACGTCTGCCCATGCTGCACCTATTCCAAGAGGAATGGAGCTCAGCTGTACATGTCGTGTGAGGGATGCTGTGGCGTACTTCTCTGAAGGTGGGAAGCTGATGTCTGTTCTGTGAGACAGGGAAACCGGCTCTGCTAATGCCCAACCGCGCCTGTTCTGTGAATGATCCTTGCACTGATGATGGTCATGTACCTAGTGTGTGAGTGAGTGAATGTTTTACTGAAGCTGTCCCTCTCATATTTCGGATACATTAATCACACCCACTGTTGTGTACCTATCTGTTGGTGTAAGTGGAGGGCACATGGCTGTGGCTTCTAACCATGATTAGGAGCATCCGGTGAGTGTCAGTGACACGCAGGAAGGGTTGCTACCTTTGTCAAAGAAGAATGCTGGACATTTTGGTGTATCTGCAGGTTATGGAAGGGCCGAGTGTTGGTATTTAAATTGCAGTTTGAGTAAAACTCTCTATTTTCTTTTTCTTTCAAAGGGTGATTCTACCTATTTTTGCATTAAAATATTTAGGAATAACGTAGACAGCTCCAAAATACGTTTGATATGTTTTTATCATCTTGTTGGTGTTTTGTGTTTATATTTTAAAGGGGAAATTACTGAGTGCCTAATTCACAAAGGTAAACTTAGTCCTGAAGTGTAAATTTAGACCTGAAGTCTAAAGCTAGGCTTCGGGTCTTAACTTAGATTTCATGTCCAAGTTTACCTCTGTAAATCGGGCCCTAAATTCAGAATTAGGATGATTTTCTTTTTGACTTGGGATAAAAGTACTGGCTAGACCAATGGTCACAGTTTCAATCCTCTTTATGGTTAATGTACCTGCACCAGAGCATTGCATGCAATGTTCAATCTCACGTTTGTAGTCAAAGAGAACTTAGTGGGTTAATGTTTTATTACAGATATCATTGTGTACATTTTGCCACCACTTGAACCTTTCCTTTTGCGTCTACATAATGGCCCTTCATCTGCTGCTGTGCAGAGAAAATGTGGTTGTTGACTTGGACCTGGTGTCTTCCATCCTCTTGCTGTCTCGGCCTGGTTCCATCTACACTTTTTATCATCATCCCCCTTCAAGTCATTGCTTCGCTGTGTACTATGGTATGCCAGTGGGTAATGAGACGACTCCGAGGCCATCAACCGGCTGCAAGCCATCCCAATGGTTCGGTGTTCACTAGATCAGTTGTATATCCAGCTTAAGCCACACTTACACCCTACAACAACAGTATGCATTTGATGCGATTCCTGTTCCTATCAAAAGCACAATAACAGATCAAAGTCGTCCAGTGGTCTAAGTGTTTGCTGCCTCAGTGGTACCTCGTTTCAAGGTATACTGATAAACGATAGCTTATCATTATTCTGTGTATCCGCTTATTAAGGCATCCTGGCCTAGCAGCAAGACACAGCGGACACTTGGGGCCTCATTTATGAAAAGTGACGCATCACTGCGTGAAAACAGTGATGCGTCACTTTTCACTGCGCCCTCCCTGCGACTCCAATGATGCGTCATATTTACAGTATGACGCATCGTGTCGCAAGGAGTCACAGATACGTCAGTATTTCTGACGTTTCTGTAGGCGCAAAAGTGACGCATTGCTGGAGTGTGTCACAAAAGTGACGCAACTCCAGCAATGTGTCCTTTCACATGGGGCAAGCCCCATGTGAAAGGGCCTGCGTCAGTCTTACGCCTGCTGTAAGGCAGGCGTAAGATATTGACGCATTTGCACCCTAGAAGTGGCGCAGTGAAATCTCGTAGATTTCACTGCGTCACTTCTACGATGCTTACTTACGTGGGAACGCCCACCCTGCATACATTATACCTGACGCAGGTATAATGTAGCGCAGGGGTTTACAAAGTGACGCATCTAGGTAGATGCGTCACTTTGTAAATATGGCGCATCATGGCGCATGTTTTACGCCACTGGTGCGTCACAAAAAGTGACGCACCGGTGGCGCAAAAGTGACGCAGGGGCTCATAAATGAGCCCCTTGGTCTCCAAGATCAGACTCTCCCTAGGCACATACAGCTCCCAGAGAAGTAACAAAAAAAACAGAAAGCAAGCCTTCTCATGCTTCGCCCAATAATCTGGGAAAAGATCCTAATACAGATCTAACGAGCACTCTCCCTCCTGTTCCACAACCTCTTTGAACATCATTTCCTCCCAGTGACCATTCCTCTCTGCTTTTTACCGCCAAGAGCCCCCTTCTTCCAGTAACCCACACGCAATGCTCGTCTCTGGGGCAGGAAGCTTTTGGTTAGAGATACCTACTTTTCTGTTGGTAATGAGTAACACGTGCCTAAAACGAAATTGTGTGCAATAGTCTATTTGCAAGAAAACACATTGCTCTACAGATCTTGAAAATATGACACCATCAACAAGGGAGAGGAGTTGGTCTAACGGCTAGGGCGCTCGACCTGGGAAACTGGATTCGAGTCTCGGCAATGACGCTGAACATCCTGTGATTCTGGGAATCACTTAATCTCCCCGTGCCTAACAGAGAATGAATGTGTGTCCTAATGTAACGTAACTGCTGCTATGTAAGGCGCTCTGAAACCTGATTGGATTCGGGTCAAGTTCGCGCTATATAAAACTCAACAAAAAAAAAGTAAAACTGAGCTTTCCAAAGAAAACATTTTAATGATAAGTATTGCAATACGTTTTACTTGGCACACAAAGTTTGAATCTTTAAACTACATTGAATATGAAAAGCAGCAACACACTCCAGATGTTATGGTATATGGATTTGCATAGCACACTAATCACCGAAGAGGGTATCCAGGCGCTGGGGCAGCTGTGTAGGTTAGTAGTCCCCAAGGAGTTTATATGAAGAGACAGGTCTTCAGTTTCTTGTGGAACTCAAGAAGTGAGGAGGCTCTGATGGGGTGAGGGAGGTCATTCCATGTTTTGGATGCGATGTAGGAGAATGAGCGGCCACCAGTTCTGCTTTTGCAGATGCAGGGAATGTGTGCGAGTTAGAGTGAGGCAGAGCGTAAGTGTCTGGTGGATTGGTAAAAGTGTATGCATCTGTTCAGGTACTTTGGCCCTGTGTTGTGTAGGGCTTTGTATATGTGCGTGAAAAGTTTGAATTAGCTGTGCTTGTGAACTGGGAGCATGTGGAGCTTCCAGAGCGGCAGTGTGATGTGGGTGTGGTGTGGGAGGTTGAGTATAAGTCTTGCAGTGGGGTTCTTGATTGTCTGGAGTCTGTGTAGAGTTGTGTGGAGATTCCGGTGTAGAGAGTGTTGCTCTAGTCCTGCCTGCTGCTGATGAGTGCCTGCATGGTGGTCTGCCTGGTGTCCTTAGGTAACCATTTGATTTCTGCAGCGTGCATAGCATGTGGAAGCAGGAGATGCAGACTGCGTTGACTTGAGCGGGCATGTTGAGCTTGTTGTCTAGGATGATCCCTGGATTTCTTGCGTTGTCTGTGGGTGTTGGTCCTATCTCCAACGGTCACCAGGTGGAGTCCCATGCGAAGGTCTTGTTGCCGAAGACCAGTACTTCCTTCTTGTCAGAGTACATATTCAGGCAGCTATTTCGCATCCAGAATGCTACCATGGTCATGCAATTGGTGGTTAGTTCTGGTGGTGGTTGTTTTGTCCATCAGCGAGAGTATGAGTTGGGTGTCATCAACATAGGAGATGGTGGTCATGTCTTGTGATCGGATGATGTTGTACGTGTGCAGATACGTTGTAATTACTTTTATCTGTGTACCAATAAGTACTACTAATTGTTTAGGGGTATGTTGCTGCAGATGGTGCATTTTTAAGTAAATTACATCAGTTGCATTAGCAAAGCATTGATCAATTGGAATAGCACTGCTCCTCAAGTGGTGTGTGAGGCCGGTAATGGTAAATACAAAAACAACAGTTGATGGACAGAATGCAGAACAATGTCATACATTCACCCCAGTACAGAAGTCTGGGCCTAAATCCATCGTTTTTTTGCTCACCATGCCGTTCCAGTTTGAACCCAGCCATATACAAATCAGTCTTGACCCTGTGCCTCATAGGAACAGTCCAGCCCGAACTGCCAGGCCAGGTCCTCCCTGGACTGGAAACAAGCATCCTAGGACCGGTTTCTGGGTTTCACTCCTCTTCCGCCAGGATAGTTGATTCCAGTGGCATGGAGAGCATGGGACCCACAACTGGGCATACCCTTCCCACTCGGGGTGACAAATGCAAAAACAACAGTTGATGGACAGAATGCAGAACAATGTCATACATTCACCCCAGTACAGAGATTTGGGCCTAAATCCATTGTTTTTTTGCTCACCATGCCGTTCCAGTTTGAACCCAGCCATATGCAAATCAGTCTTGACCCTGTGCCTCATGGGAACAGTCCAGCCCGAACTGCCAAGCCAGGTCGCTCCGTCCATCATCCCCTTTGGACGCTCCATCCATCATCCTCTTTGGTATCGTTTTGTTCGCCCTAAGTTGGCAGGGTATGCCCAGACGTGGGTCCCTTGCTCACTTTGCCACTGGATTCAAGATAGCCTGGCTGATGAGGGTTATGAACCCGAAACCGGTCCCAGGATGCTTGTTTCCGGTCCAGGGAAGACATGGCTTGGCAGTTCGGGCTGGACTGTTCCCATGAGACACAGGGTCAGACTAATTTGCATGTGGCCATGTCTGAACTGGGGTGGTGGAGTGAGCTAAAGAATGATGATGGATTAAAGCCAGATCAGTTGACTGGGGGTGAGTGTTTGCTTTGCTCAAACGCTCCGTCCATCATCCCCTTTGGTATCGGTAATGGTAAATAAGCATATCATAGCATGGTAGGCCGTAATATTGGTCAAAGAATGCAGAAATCGAGCCCTTCGGCAATCAAGGAAGAGCCCAGGTAATAAAATTAAATTTAACAACTACAAGCAAGCTCAAGTAGCTTTCAAGTCCGCAGTTCGCAGGGAAAAACAAGTGGCCTTGGATCAATTTTGGCTGAAGCTCCTCTACGAAAGTAAGAAACCAAATTCAAAGCAATTGTGGTCTCTTGTAAATAAGGGTCAGCGAGGTGGAAGTGGCTATGGCAGCGCAAACATCAGTGCTGTCGAATGGACCCACATTTTATCATCTCATTTCAAGATTAACCACAACAAAGTCGATTGTCCCAAATTCGCCAGCATAGCCAACGCAAAGATACTATCCCCGGAGGCTACGAATTCAACACGGCCGGGCCCCAGCTTTTCATCCATAAGTATATTAGAAGAACCCATAAATGTGGCTTGTGGGAATAACATCGATTCATTTTCAGAGACAACAGTGACACCAGAAGAACAGAAACATAAGATTCTACGTTCAATAAAGAAAGCTAGGGCCGATGGTGCACCTGGGCCAAACGGTCTTCTCCAGGCTATGTTTAAATCAGAAGCTGAATTTTGGTCAGTCCATCTAACCCCCCTGTTTTTTGATTGCAGGTTAAACAACATAGTTTATGAGTCCTGGAGAGGTGCCGTCATTCATTCCATTTATAAGAGCGGGAAGAGAAACGATCCAAGTAATTATCGAATGATAGCACTCCGAGATGTTGAGTCTAAATATTATGCCAGCATTTTATTGGAAGAGCTGCTGGCCTGGGCCAACGAAACAAAGCGCCTCCCCTTCAATCAGACGGGTTTTGTGGCCAATTCTGGTACAACAACCAATCTACTAAAGAAAGCAACAGTTCAACAAATCTAACTGCACTGTTGCTTTGTAGATTTTAAAGCGGCCTTCGACCGAGTGCCCCGGGGCTTACTGTAGCAAAAATTAAAGTCCTGGGGCGTACCCCGGTCTTTGCTACTCGCAATATTTCAACTCTATTCTGAAACATGGATAAGAATCAAGCTGGGTGAAGGCTCTCATGTTTCTAGGTAGATGGAGACCAGAAGCGGAGTAAAACAAGGCTGCGTGCTGGCTCCACTCCTTTTCAACCAGTTCATATCGGATCTCTCGCCAATTCTCGACAGTGTTAACTGCCATCCCCCCTAGGTTGGAGGCTAGGAATGTACTGCATAACACTGTTTTGAACTGATGGCCTCCTTATTTGTATTGTGATATTCTGGATAGGCTTCGATGACAACACCACATGGGGCACAGCGGTAGTATAATGCCTGCATTGTATCCTGAGCTCTCTGTATAACTAAAATGCTCAATGTAATGTGTACTACGATGTACCCCCACTTGAAAATCCCAATAAAGTTGTTTAAAAAAAAAAAAACTGCCATCCCCCCCAACTAGATGGAGTACGTATCAGTAACCTCTTATACGCCGACGATCTGGTGCTGCTTAGCCATACGAAAGTGGGCCTACAAAGGCTACTTGATGAACTGCTCCCTTATACTACAAGCAACTTCTTAGAGTTGAATCTATCAAAAACAAAAACAATTTCCTTTGGGAAGCTAAAGAAGACGCGTGGAGGGTGGCACTTTAATAATGTAAAAATTGATTCAACACCTCATTACAAATATCAGGGAATATTTCTTGACACTAGAAGCTCATTTGTCAAACAGAAAGAAGTACTGAGGACCAAAGCCCTGGCTTTAGAGGTTGCAGCTATGAAACTGTCTAAAAAGCTACTTGGCCCTAGTTTAATCCCAATGTTGAAAGTGATGAAGGCGAAGATAACCAACTCATTGACGTATGGCCACGAGATCACGAAGGGTACCACAAATACTCTTTTAAACAAACTAATAATCACAATTTTTAAACGTGCGTTTCATCTGCCAAAGTCAGCATCGCCAGCACAAGTTCGCCTCGAACTAGGTCTATTTGACCATCACGTCATAGAGGCTGGCACATTTATAAAGTTTTGCAATAGACTGCGTCACACCCGGGAGGGTTCTTTGGAGGCCAGACTCTGGCAAGAAATCCAGAAAAGTCATGCCAGTCATAAATATCGGCTTCACCTGGATCATAGTTGACAACTACTTGTGTCAAGGAATTCTGGGGAACAAACCCCTCCCAGCTAGCATTTAAAGCAGTTATTAAGAAGAGCGTCAGGTTGTGGTCCTTTCATTCTGATAGGGTAATATTGTCAAAAAAGAAACATGCCTGGGCAGTGATCACAAATTTTAAACCAGGAGTTGTATCCCCTTATTTATCAAGCACGTTCACACTTTATTGGAAATGAAAGTTACTGGTTTTAAGAATGGGTGAATGGCCTTTTTTAAAGAACCTCTCAGAATGGTGTCGCCCAGATAATCATACCCAATGTAGGTGTGCGGCTACCACACTGAAGGAATGGAACATATAGTTTGTCTATGCCCCGCAATGCTTACCGTTAGACGATTTTTACTGCGAGAAGAATGGTTTAGGCTCGGAATTCGATCATGCTGCCAAGCCATAATAGCAGACTTAAACCCAGACAACACAAAGTTGAATATCGGGTTAACAAAATTTGTCACCAAGGCGTTAAAACTGTTGGAAGTCATTGGTGCTGCTAACCACTCCCCACTATAGCAGCTCGGCACTCCATCCTTGGGTTCAGTAACAGTTTTCCGACCACCAATAAACTGCTGACCCTGACCTGGTCCTCGAGTCGAACATTAACTGCCAAGAAGCTCTGCAGAGTTTTAAGTAAAATGTTAATTTTGTAACTTTCTGTAATTTTACTTAGTGTTTCTTTTCAGAATATGCCGCAAGTGTTTTTATATTGAAAGGGTTTTAATTAACCAACAATAAAATGTTTTTACTTACTGGTCAAATAATGTTATGCTTGAATACTACAGATCTGTACATGGAGAGTTGGGGTTCTTCACAAGCAATTTCTGGAGGTTTAGGGTAAATTGTGCATTTGTAGGACTGACAGACAGATTTGTAGGTATTTGGTGGATTCCATTCAAGGATTTGGAGGAATTGAAGGGAGTGGCAAATAGTGCATTTTTTATAATAGGCCAATGATATTGGTTAAAACTTGGTAGGACGCAAAAATCCCTTTACACAAGATGGGGGGCAGGATAAGCTTTTACAGGAAATCTGGTGATTTCCCCCCATTGAATTTTGGGAAATTTTGAGACAAATGGGGCAATCATACGAGTGTTAGATTGGTCCCTTTGTAGAATTTAAAAATACCTGGTGGCAGGTTGTAGGACTTTGAAGATTTTTTGCATGGTGTGGAGTAGTTGTCCTGCTGATTAATTTTGGGGACACAGTGGCAAATACTCCAAAGGATTTTGGGAAATGAATGTAAATGGTGCATTTTTTAAACTGTTAGGCTGGTAACATTGGTCAGTTGTTGTTCTGGTTTAAACAAAGGAAGCACAATTGCTTTACAAAGGAAGCACAATATGCCAGTACCAGTAGTTCTAACAGGGATATAAGTGCACTTTACCAGGGACTTTGAAGGATATCTTGATTAATACAGTGACAGTTGAAAGCTGTCTGCAGGCAAGGCCTATAAAGCAGGGAAGTTGCAGTGCTCCACTGAGAGAGGTGGCAATTTGATGTTCACCTCTCTCTCAGAACGCTATTAAGCACCAACAGCTGAGGAAGTCCCTTCTGTCCTCTCTTTCTCATCTGTTATTTATCTGCACAGAGCAATAATTGATTGAAAACTATATTAGAGGTGAACCTGAAAGATATTTTGTCAATTAATGTGATTACCCTGATGAAGATCTGAACTTGCGAAACACGTTAGTAAAATGTACTAACAAACAAGTGATGCCGAGCTTTGTTTTTGGAATCATCTAACAAGTTGCTAGAAACTGTGCTTGGGTTTACCCAACATAATTGTTTATGTTTAACGTGGTCAGGGACAAAAGACCACATACTGAGGTTCCCCCTTTGCGCTGGTTCATGGTTGCCCATAGTACATAGCTAACGTACATCTCATGCTGCCTGTGCAGCACAGCTGAAAAGAGAAGGTGAGAAGAACATTCTACAGTGGGTTGGCAGTCTGTGGCAATCCGCACTGGCCCATAGTGTCAATCTGTGCTCACAAGCAGTGTCACTGTGCAGGTAGGGGTGTCATTCTATGCTTTCAGCAAGTCTCAGGATGTGCCAGCAGGCAATACTGGATCTTCAGGCAGGCAATGTCAGTCTGTGCTCACAGGCAGCCTAGGATGTGTTTTCAGGCAATGCATTGTAGCAGGCAGACTGTTTCTGCCTGTTCTCGCAGGCAGTGTCAGGATGTGCTCGCAAGCAGTGAAGGGTCTACAGTTCCGTATGATCAGGTAGTGCAGGCAGGTAAGCAGGTTCAGGATGTGCTTGCAGAAAGTGTGGGGTGTGTCGGCAGGCTGTGCCTGTCAGTGCCATAGGCAGGTTGGCTCGGGAATGCTCACAGGTGATGTCAGGCCTGCAAGAATGCAAGGTCAGTCTGTGCTTGCATGCAGTCTCATGGTGTGCTTGCAGGCAGAACCGGGTTTGCAGGCAGTCATAGTCCATCAGTACATGCCTGAAGGCGGTATAATTATATGTTCGCAGGCAATGTCAGGTGTATAGGGTTAGTCTGCGCCCACAGGCAGTCTTAACATGTGCTTGCAGAGTCGGGTCTGCTGTAGGCAGGCAGTGTCAGTCAGTGCACACAGGTAGGCACTCACGAGGTGCTTATAGGCATGTCCGATATGCAGCCGATGCCCGTGCAGGTAAGAGCTGTGGGGAGGTGGGGCTGGGTGGGGCTGGGAGACAGACAATGATGAGGGACAACCTTTGGCATAGTTAAGCAAACCTTGTTATGAGAACACCGTTCATAAGATCAGCCAGATCATACATAATTGTTTTTGAGAAGCAGGTCATAGGGCAGATGAACAGCTCATAGATTGTGCAAGCCACACATCAGTATCTCGACCTTCCTCTACAAAGGAACATTTCAAAGAGGTTGATGTCAAGTGCCAGCAGGCCCCTTAACCTTATTCATCGTCCTCACCTTAAACCAAGGTCATCCCTTGATTAGTAACTTCCAGGGCACCGCATCGCAGTCCATCCCTGCCAGGGGAGACCTACCACTAGGCCAAATCCCCCAAAATGTTCAATTTCTGGCATCCCGGGGTAGGGCAGAAAGGCCAGGACCACCAGCAGGTCAGTCCCCTCTCCTGCCTGCCCAGTGCCCACATTAATTCAACCCCCTTCCAAGGGAAAAGTCAAGTAAATCAGTCCACATTTGGGGTAGCCCCCATTTCTTCTGGAAGAAAATCCGCCAAGATCGCCACATTCTGCCTTCTTGCCAGGGTGGGTGGGTGGTTGTGCAAATCCAGTGCGATGGCTCTTGGTGCTCAGCGAAGGGAAAAGAGGCCGCTCCCTTGCCTCGCGGGACCTTATAAAGCTGCTGCCTCCTTGAGCGGCCCCCAATGACGTCTTGGGAGCCCCCCCTCCGATGTGGCGACAACAACAGAGGACAACTCTCCTCCTTGGCTGCTCCTGCCCGTTCCGCGACTAAGGGCGCCACTCTGCTATGCGCCGGGTGCGCCTTCATAGTGCGCTCACACGTGCCACTCGCTGCACCCCACTGCATCACTCCCAAGGAGATGGACAATAGTCATTATTGTGGTTTAACCAAGGGCGTAGCCTTTTATTCATATAGACACCACTCACTGTGAAATGATAAGTGACAACCTTTGGCATAGTTAAGCAAACATTGTTATGAGAACACCGTTCATAAGATCAGCCAGATCATACATAATTGTTTTTGAGAAGCAGGTCATAGGGCAGATGAACAGCTCATAGATTGTGCAAGCCACACATCAGTATCTCGACCTTCCTCTACAAAGGAACATTTCAAAGAGGTTGATGTCAAGTGCCAGCAGGCCCCTTAACCTTATTCATCGCCCTCACCTTAATCCAAGGTCATCCCTAGATTAGTAACTTCCAGGGCACCGCATCGCGGTCCATCCCTGCCAGGGGAGACCTACCACTAGGCCAAATCTCCCAAAATGTTCAATTTCTGGCATCCCGGGGTAGGGCAGAAAGGCCAGGACCACCAGCAGGTCAGTCCCCCCTCCTGCCTGCCCAGTGCCCACATTAATTCAACCCCCTTCCAAGGGGAAAGTCAAGTAAATCAGTCCACATTTGGGGTAGCCCCCATTTCTTCTGGAAGAAAATCCGCCACAGGGCGAGTCGGCCACTGTCGAACTCGCCCTCCCCCCGCTACCCCTGATGGGCCTCTTTAACACCACTACAATTGTGCTGTTGACCAAAAACGAAACTTCTGGTACTTGTATGACCAAAAAGTGCCCCCCCTAAGGGGCCTCGCTCCATCCCCCGCACCCCCCACACTATGGGTGCCTAAGGACACGCTTCTGCCCCAGATTCTCCCATAGGTACCCATTTACTACTTGGATACAACTGCACCTTATAAACTGGAAGCCATATCGACCTTATTGTCTGGCTATGGAGCCTCCTAGCCGCGTAGTACGCTCCATTGCGTTATTGTAAGAATTCCTTCCCCCCCAAGCTCAGCTTCGTCCAAGCAAGTGGGATAATAAAATCCTACCCCTTTTGGGCCCCTGGGATCTCTGGGTAGATATACTCTTCTGCGACCTCATGCCATCCCTGTATCTTACCTAAGATTCCATATCCTACAGATGAGTCCCCGCTACTGGTTGGAAACCTAGCTGCGGACACAGACAAAGCGGAGCTGCTAGTCCTCGTAACCATAAGCGCCCCTTTCCTTAAAGGGGGGGCTCTCTCCCACCCCGCACGACCCCACTATGGGTGCTTAAAGATATGTTTCTGCCTCCTGTACTCCAATGGGTACCCCTTTTACTACTAGGTAACAACTGCCCCTTAAAACTGGAAGCCATATCAACCTTATTGTCTGGCTACGGACCCTCCTAGCCTCATAGTTCGCTCCATCGCGTTATTACAAGAATTCCTCCCACCAAGCTCGGCTTTCTCCAAACTAGGGAGCAAATAAAAATTCTACGCCTGCTGAACCCCTTGGGTCTATGGCCCAGGGTCCATTGCTCCACCCCTTGGTCCCTAGTGGTTCCCCATCCGGGCATAACAATGACCTTTGACCCCAGCGGAGCGCTACAGGAAGGAAGCCGGATTCTATCGCAGTTCTAGTGTCACTCGATTAGTACCGCCTTCCTTTATAGGGGGATTGTGGGCCAGCCTGCTTAACGCTCAATAAGGAAGTGAGGAACCCTCCTCCTCCCTATCCCAACTCCAAGCGCCTCTGGCTTCATCCCTAGATGTCCGCAAGATGTCGACGCTAAGACCAGTACTGGTTCCCCTTGATGAAACATGTCAATCCCTTACTGTAACTGCGCTCCCACGCTGCTTCACGTGAATTGCACCCCAGTGCCAGGTGAGTAACGTAAAGCCAGAACCCCGGCCACCCTATGCTATCCTCTGTTTTAGAGCCCCCCTGATCTAACTTCTCTGACCAGCAAGGGTCGACCGTAGTTAGTGTCAAAAAACCCTCCCCTAGTATATCTAGTAACACAACTGAGTGACCTGTGTCCTTCCCTTGCCACGAGCTGGGCTGCATTAGCCGCCAATATCATTAAAGGTCAATAAGACTCTCGTCCCATTAAAATGCTGGAAACCACCTGTTGGCCGCTGATGTAGATGTCTACCTTAAGGCAAAATCGCCCCCTTGGCTGGGGCCCAGCGAGTGCCTGAGAGAGCCTGGCCCTGGGGCCATCGTAAATTGTCTCCTGTGGGCCACGAAGATTTAACTCCTGTGTTAAAAGACCCATGCTCTCCAATTGTGTCACCTCTCTACTCAAGAGCAGGCTTTTGCTGTGAAGAAAAACAAGTCATGGGACTCAGTTTGCCCGACCGCGGCTGCCAATATAATGAATCCGAAGTGTATTTAAGATCAAGGGTGCATACCCTGCCTCCAGATGTACCCTGTTTGTGCCCATCGGTCACCCCCATTTATTCCTCTTGCACTGCCGCCAAGATAAATGGTGTTGATAAACTCCCCCAGCAACCCCTGGCACCCAAGAGGCACAACCCAACTTTCTTTTCTGAAGGGATCGACTATTGACTGTCTCCCATCACCTATCCCTGTCTCTCTAATTGTAGATAGGGTGAATTTCCTACTATATAGGGAAGCAGATCCTAGGACAGCGACTAACCCCAGTCCAGTTCAGCCGCTCCCAAAGTGAAACCCTGACCAAGACTCCTCTGCATATTCTGTTTGCGTGCCGCGATCCGTAGGCATAACCACCGCACTACCATCATACCTGCGTCTCCCAGGAAACTTTTCCTCTTGAGGAGCAGCTGGGAATACCTGTGTTGTTATCTAGGAACACTTAACGCCCGCTCATCTATACCTTCCTTTACCGCCCCGTAGGCTAAAAGGGGCGGTCAAAGCCCTTTATGTGATTATTTTGCACGTCGTCAGTCCTCACTGGCGACAGCAGACCTTAGACGGAAAGGAGGGGTTCTGCCTATAAATGTTTGGAAAATTAGTCCAACTCCTTGTATCTCGACTGAATCTTAACACGTCCCGACTTTGCAACTGAGTTTGCGGGGAGGCCTACTGTGAATCTCTGTCGCAATATAGGGCCAAATGTCATTGGGTGGCTTAAAAATGTCTTTCCATCACCTCGGAAACAGGCTCGTGGTGGCTCACTGCATACCCATTAAATCCCAGCCTATTGTACATAATTGAACTGTGCCCTGTGTCAAGAAGTCTGACCCCCAACAGCTTATGGATGGATGTCCCCTTGTCGGATCACACGGCCTGGTAACCTCCCATAAACAGGTTCGGGCCTGACCAAAACACGAGCCCAGGTTTCCTTCACACATCCAGTAAATGAACATCGCGTCGCCAGCACTTTCCTGCAATCAATGTGTTTCTCCGATATCATCTTTTTGCGTTTGGTTGGGTTACCAAAGGAGGCTAAGTAACTGTCAAACCACTTCACCACACAGTAACTCTGTACTTGTTGCTTAAGCTGCCAGCAAAAGGTATTTCCAGCACTAAAGATCCCGCCATGGGGAACGACCGCAGGGGGATCATTGTACAAAATGCTTGTTTCAGGAGCCCCTTCTCAGACACTTCGGGAGTTAGAGTGGTAACTGGCAACCGCAGCAAGCCCCAGCAGCCTTTCCTCCCTGGCAGGCTGGAAAACGCCTATGAATTATGGTGTTAGCTGCATACTGTGCCTCACACAAAGCAAGTTCAAAGCATTCATGGCAGCGTGAACGGAACCCATAACTCCCGGTGTCAGTTTGAATTATAAATAAGAAAAACATGACTCATTAACCGTGTAGCTGAAATTGGTGCAGGCCAAGTGTGTTTAAGCACCTGCTGCAGAAATCTAAGGAACTTCAGCATGCAGAGCATGCCGACTCGGTGTACCTGAATGAACTGGTTCTGCGTGCCAATTATAACAGCACAAGTTACATGGCTCACCTAATGCCTGATGATAGTCCGCTCAGTTGAGCCCAGCGCCCAGTTTAACGTAATGCATAGGCTCGGGCTGCGATCAAATGCTAATACACTGTATGTACTTAATACCTCAGCCTTTTTAGCCGCTCAAGGTCTAGCAAGGCATGAAGAGACGGTGATACGTGAAGACACATGGATGTTCCCCACATCCCAGAAGCGGACGGCCTAATGCGCCGCATAACATGTTGAGCCTATTGAGATACCACGACATTCGCTATACCCATTCCATTAGTCGTTGTGACAAAGGGAAGACATTGCCACCCGTCCGCTGGTACACTAAGTGCAGATTCTAAAGACGATTAATAGAAGACCGTACTAAATGTGCCTTGAAACATTGCTTGTAATGAAACTCGCTGGTGGGTCTTGAGCTTAAAGACCGGGAATGGGCCCCTCCCTGTCCGCTGTCCCAGGTCTGGATAACAATGCGGAAGCCAGCTGCAACGTGGGCCCGCCTTGGCATTGTGCGATGTGGGCACTGCTGACCATAGCCGCCCCTGAAACTGAGGCATGTCCCCCCACCGCGAGCCACCTTACATCTGCATCGCCCTCCCTCCTACCATCATGAGCTAACGTCTCCTTGTTCAGGCGAGCAGGACTTTGCGGGCTGCTTTGGCCACACCTGTGTACAAGCGGGAGGACCGTATTCAAGAGGCGTTTTATCTCGCCTCAGCCCTTGCACCCAACGAAGTGCCTGCGGCAAACAACTTCCGATGCCCAGCGGGGTAACCATCAGCCAGACCATATAACCCGGTCACACGCCTCCTGCCGAGCTCTTTCCTGTGTCTGAGCTTGCTATCCTCAGCATTTGCACCCCCCGAAGGGCCAGCGGCAAACAACTTTGTAGTATATTCATGTAAGATAAATACTGTTCTCCAGTATCTTGTAAATAGCTGCTCAGCCAGTGTGAGAGTTCCATATGGAATGTTGATGTGACTGGAATGTTGGAGGTTGGTGTGGTGTGAGACAGTTTAGAGGATGGGCTGAGCAGCTAGCATGCTGCTCCTGGTGGGGCTATACTATGGACTTAACTATCTTAATAAATACACTTAAGACATATCCTGGCTACGTCTGCTGTGTCACACTAACTTATGGAACCAGGTCACTTCAATTGGCGACGAGTTGGACTAAAGAAACCGTGCGTGTAACCTGAACAGACTGGTCTGTAACTGATCTAGTGTGACTTGAAGATGTTGACTTAAAGAAAAGAAACTCCTCATCTGGCGGAACCACCTGGCACCGTGAGCCCCACCAGTGACCACAACACCGGTCGCCCTAACCTCTGTGCCAGTTCCTGCTAGACTTTCTTTCTTCCATGCTGCAGTAATCCTGGAAGAGGTGTTAAGGAGGAGGAGTTTGTGTTGATGTACCTTTGGAGAGTGATTAATCAAGAGAAGTCCCTCAAGTGCAATGAAGAGGAGTTTTCACTGGAGTAACGAGTAGGAAGTATCTCTCCAGTCTGGGTCATGATCTACGTAGAAGAAGAATAGTTCCCCATTGTTTGTGTGGGGAAGAGCGTCTGGGGAGGTGCAGTTTTAAGAGTCCTTGAGGTGCAACTAGTCCTCAGTGTCCGTGGTCAACTGACCTATGTATGGGAGAAGCCCGTCTGTCCCTGTTTCGTGAGCTGAGGAAGTTTTGTCTCTGTCAAGAGAAGCACACGTCAAGATTCATATGGACAGCTGTCCTGCGTAATTCTGTCTGCACTGGATGTGACAGTTACTTTGGAGGAGCCTGGAAAAGGACTTTAAGTGCCTCAAGTATCCGCTATGTGAGTAGGGATCTCTGCAGTTGGGTTCACATATCATTTTGGATTTGTAAACGTGCACTGTAGTGATCATTTTCAGCGTGGAGAAATCACATGAAGGACAGCTGAAGATGTGACATGGAGCCTTTGGGATAGCGGGGCATTTACAAGTTTCTTTCTAGCAGTAACTAATTGCGTGGTGACAAGATGTGGTGCATTTTTGGTGCATCACAGATGCACTGTCACAGGGAGCAGAGTTGGGTGAGACACATTTTTGTCATTTATTGTTGGTCTATTCTGAGACTTGATGTCTGTGGGAATATTCAACTGTCATCTTTGAATTTAAAAATGAGGCACATGAGTCTTCATGTGCGCGAGGAGGCTTACTTTCGTGTGGGTCTCGCGCTGTGCCTGTATGCAATTGTGACGTTCTAGTAAGCACCGTGTCTGCCCATCAACGTTTTCGGGCACTGGCGTGCCGTGAACCACCCGGCACAGCGTGGGATAGCGTGGCACCATCTTGTGGAAGGCAATTGCCATAGTCATTCTATAATTATCAGCCTTTCAACTTAGCAACCGCTTATTTTGCCAACCACATTTTTTTTCTTACGTGCGTGACATTTCCAATAAAGTTTTCAAAGCACTTCAGCAGCAGCGTAGTAACGCTTCAGCAGCAGCGTCGTAACGCTCAACATGGAGTTGGTTTCCTTATATCTCAAGTGTCCGCTACTTCAGTTTATCGTTTGACTAGTGAGTCCTGTTTTTCATGTCATCGGACATTCAGTTTTGGTTATTTCCATCTGCTGCCATCTGCTGTCAAGTACTTTGGTCTGTTGGCATAGTATCTGTTGCAGAGTACCATTTTGCACGTTTTCAAGAACTGTTTCCCTGTCTAGGGATGGGAGTGGGTTTTAGTCCCATGATCCCACATTCACAGTTATTTTTTGGGATGGGTTTCAGCCCCATTTCCATGTCATTAGTCCCATTTACCCAGTTTTGGGGGGGGGGGAGAGTTCCATCTATGTTACTTGTAATGGGTGTCAGTCCCATTTACTCAGTTTTGGGGGGGTGAGAGTCCCACTTATGTTAGTAGTAATGGGTGTCAGTCCCTTTTACTCTAGTTATAGAGGGTGAGAGTCCCATGGATGTTAGTGTCAAGGGGGTGTTAGTCCCACCTAGGTCATTGTTAATGGGTGTTAGTCCCATATTCTAAGTGTTTAGGGTGTGTTAGTCCCACCTATTAATTTAGTGATGGGTATTAGTCCCATACACCTAGTGTCTAGGGGGTGTTAGTCCCACCTAGGTCATTGTTAATGGGTGTTAGTCCCATATACTAAGTGTTTAGGGGGTGCTAGTCCCATCACATATATTCAGTGTTTAGGGGGTAATAGTCCCACCTACGTTTTAGTGTTGGGTTAATCCCATTTACTACTCAGTGTATAGGGGGAGTTGGGTCCACCTATGTAAGTCGTATTGGGTTCCAATACATTTTATAGTTTGTTTTAAGGATTTTCTCCTTTATGTATCTTATGTGGTGTCTTTTCAATTTCTGTTTGGTAGTTTGATATTATTTTCGTGTTTTATTAAAAGAGGAGGTTGGTGTTAGTGAGTGAGTTTAATGTTTTTTCTATCTTATTATAAGAGGAGGATGGTGATAGTTCATTCTTATCTTTTCATCCTTTTTCTTATCTTTGCCTGCCGTTTATAGTCTGGGTCCCTTTCGTGGTATAGTTTATTTATATTACCCTTGGGCTTTGGACTATTTATCTTTTGTTTATATTTTGTGTATAGTAGCTATTAATTTTTAGTATTGTTTGTTGTATTTTCAATTGTAAAGAAGGGAGATATTGTAGTATATTCATGTAAGATAAATACTGTTCTCCAGTATCTTGTAAATAGCTGCTCAGCCAGTGTGAGAGTTCCATATGGAATGTTGATGTGACTGGAATGTTGGAGGTTGGTGTGGTGTGAGACAGTTTAGAGGATGGGCTGAGCAGCTAGCATGCTGCTCCTGGTGGGGCTATACTATGGACTTAACTATCTTAATAAATACACTTAAGACATATCCTGGCTACGTCTGCTGTGTCACACTAACTTATGGAACCAGGTCACTTCAAACTTCTGATGCCCGGCGGGGTAACCATCAACAAGACCATATAACCCGGTCACGCGCCTCCTGCCGTACCCTTTTCTGTGACTGAGCTTTACGTCGCCTCCACCCTTGCATCCAACGAAGTGCCTGCGGCAAACAACTTCCGATGCTCAGAGGGGGGAGCATCAGCAAGACATAAAACCCGGACACGCGCCTCCTGCCGCACTCTTCCCTGTGTCTGCGCTTGCTATGGGCAGGGGCCCCCCACTCCTATGGCATCTGCCGCGAACCGCTCCCCCCCTCATTTGCATATCTTCCCCGCTCTGGCAGTTTGCACGCGGGCGTGTCCCCGCCTACCGCGGCGGGGCCTACTAGCCATACACAACCTTTACTCTGATTTTATTCGGAGCGACGGCGATTTGTAACGCATAACAATATAACCTGGTCAGTAAATTATACATTATCATCACCGCCCTGAAGCACTGTAATCTGATAAAATTGAGCTATTGCTCTGCTATCTTGGGTTTGCTGGTGACGAGAGAACCTTAGTGCCGCCGAGGGGTAGGTTTATTGAAGCAACACATATCTATATTCACATGCAACGCCCACAGCCGTTCCCTGTATGTAAGCTTATACCCGTAATTTCCCTTAGCATCTATAAACTCAAGAGTGAACGCTGCGTCCTCATCTGCTCCATAAATCCTTATTTTCATTCTGTCCCTGTCTAAGCCCTGGACGTGTGCTCTTTATTTTGCACACAACAAACCTGCTGATACAAAAGAGGCCTCGGTGTCCACAACCATGCCTCCCGGCCACCATGACGCTCTTCAGCTCGGCCTGCCTCGTGCTTCTTGCTGGCTGCCTGCTCCGGATCCGCAGGTCGCCTTCCCGGAATCATGCTGTCTCCATCTCCCGAGGTGGTCCCGACATGAAACAAAACAACATAGGAATTATCCCCGGTCGTGAGACAGTTTGCCTATTTCTCCTTTTTTTTTTTTTTTTAACAAAATAATCTACTAAAGCTATATTACCCATTGCTACGCTATTGGCCCCCCCCCCACTGTGCCCCCCGCCATCTACCATGCTCACCTTGTGCAAATCCAGTGCGATGGCTCTTGGTGCTCAGCGAAGGGAAAAGAGGCCGCTCCCTCGCCTCGCGGGACCTTATAAAGCTGCTGCCTCCTTGAGCGGCCCCCAATGACGTCTTGGGAGCCACCCCTCCGATGTGGCGACAACAACAGAAGACAACTCTCCCCCTTGGCTGCTCCTGCCCGTTCCGCGACTAAGGGCGCCACTCTGCTATGCGCCGGGTGCGCCTTCATTTATTTATTTTTCCCTCATCATCGTCCCTCAAAATTTCCCACACCCGGCCCCACCGCCCTACCGCTCTCACCTGCAAGGGCCGCGGCTGCCGGTATGGAGGCAGACAGTGTCAGCCTGTGCTTGCCCGCGGTGCCTGGTGTGCAGGTAAGCCCTCTCAGGATTTGCTTGCAGGAGGCAGTGCCAGTTGTGCAGGCAGGTGGTGTCATTCTCTGCTTGCGCACAGTCTCTGCATGTGCTCGCAGACAATGTGTGGTGTGCAGGCAGATGGAGTCATGTGTACAGATAGGCAGGGCCCGAATGGCCGTTGCGGCATTGGGCGTTTCCCCAGAGGTTTGAAGGGTGAGGGCCGGCTTTGCAGTGGTGCGGTTTCGACAGAAGTGGGCGATTTTACAGCGGTGCTGCAATATCGGCCATAGCAGTGCTTCCCACTTGCATTCCCCTGCCCCCCTGAGGGGGGTGATGGGAGGGCTGGTCTGACAAAATTGCCAGGGCTGCTTTGGGTTCCCGGTCCGGCCCTACAGATAAGTGGTGCCAGTCAGTGCTCCATGCAGTGTCTGGTGAGCAGGCAGGCTGTCTCATGCTCAGGACCACTGGAATTATGCAATTTTGTGGCTGTTGCATTTTCCACATTGTTATGGATTTGCTGCATATACTACATAACCGATCATCTACTGCATAATCTGCATATTTTAACAAAAAATTGTTTTGTTTCTGAAAGCACAGCAACATAGTTTGCCGCAAAGTGGAAGGCCCTCTGCAAAAGATGACTAGTCATCTTTCTGTTGCTTATTGCTATATTTTGGTGTTAAAGTGGTACTAATAAGGCTAAAGCTTTGCCCAGACAGTGTTAGTCTGTGTAAAAATGTGAAAAGAATAAAGTAATACTAACGCCAAATGTGCCGCATTCCGCTGCCTAATTTGCCTTTTGTTGCTGCATAATATAACTAACCCTGCCGCATATTTCCAAGCGCCCTGCTCATAATGTACTCATAAGCAGTGTCAGGTGGGCAGGCAGGGGGTGTCAGTCAGTGCTCGCAGGCGGTGTTGAGTGTGGGCGAAAGCGGACTCCTCCTGTGCGAGCAGGCAGTCTCAGGGTGTACTTGCAGTCAGTGTCAGTTGTATATGCGTTCAGGCAGCCTCAGTATGTGCTCGCAGGCAGTGTTGGATGTACAGGAGGGCTGTGCCAGTTAGTGCTCGCAGGCAGTGCCAGGTAAGCAGGCAGGCCATGCTAGCTTCTGCCGGAAGGCAGCATAGGTGATGTGCAGGCAGTCTCAGCATGTGTTCATGTAGGAAGGTGGAATCTGACTATATGGTTGCCCCCACTTTTTTCCTGGTGTTTGAATGGTTTTGGACTAGTCTGGCTGGGATCCTGTTATACAGGACCCCAGCCTATCTGCTTACTCCCTTAAATGATTGGTGTGCATATTAGATGCACTAGTGATTGGATACTGTGGTGCCTTGTGAGCCCCTAGTATATGGTACCTTAGGTACCTAGGGCATTGGTACTTCACAGGCCTACCAGGGGCTGCAGCATGTATTATGCCACCCCTGGGAAGCATTCACAATCTGACACCACAGGCCTGCTACTGCAGCCTGTGTGAGGTAGTGTTAGCACTCCTCACTGAGGTATAGGTTCCTATATCTCACCATACACACACATATAAACCTATCAGTCACCCCTATGGTAGGCCCTATCAATCCCAAGGGCAGGGTGCATCGTTTACTATGTGAGGGGGTGCTTCTGCCTGAGCAGGACCCCTCTGCAGCTGGCAGAGTCTATTCTCTGCTGCTGTTTGTGGATGCAGTTAAACCATATACTCTTAAGTGCATTATAACACCGCAGTAAATGCTAACTTTGGAATGACTGCATCAAAACATGTCGTGTTTGGTGTCAAACAACTTGGAATCCTACCTCCACACCAGTAACTGGTGTGGGAGTAGGATTCCACCCTTCTAGAGGAGATGACATGTACCCACTGTACTACACGGTAGAAATCTTTCAGAGCCCTGGCATCACAAAATGGATGCCACCAGCACAGACACCGGGCTGCCCTCCTGCTGCTGACCGAAACTCGAAGTGGAGGGAGCCCAACAAAGGGTTTCCTGTCTCAGGGAGGTGTCACCACCTCCCAGACAGGATTTAGTGTATTGGAGCTGGGTGGGTGCACTCTTAGAGTGCTTTGAAGTCCTGCACTGGGGGAGCAGTAGGCTCCTCTGTGCATATGCCATCTCAAACCAGTTCAGGGGCTACCTGCCCCTGCTCTGGCGCGAAACTGGACAAAGGGAAGTGGGTGTAACCACCCACTACCCTGACCCTCCTAGAGGAGTGGTCATAGAGCTAGTCCCTCCCATCTTTTCACTATAAGATACCAAAGCTTGCCAATGCAACTTAGATTACACCTAGATGACACTCTACGAAGAAGAATCCTGGCCTTTCAACTTTCTACTATCTCTAGAAGACCGAAGGATCTCCCTTGGAGTCAAGGAGTGACTCCCCTGCTTGGCAGGCACCAAAACTACTGAACTACGGTTGCAAACTTTACTGCTCCCGCCGGAGCCCAAAGTCCCTGCATCCCCTGAAGTGGATTTCCTGACCTCTTGACGGCCATTTTGAGTCCCCAGCGAAGCTGTGGCATCTGGACCCCACGAGTGACGAGGAACGGCAATAGCAGGGAAGCATGCACTGATTTCGAGTGCAAGCCCTAAACTACGTCCAACGAAGTTGTGCTTTAGACCACTTGTTGTCCAAGTCCCGAGCAGGTCTAGTACCGAAGATCAGCGGCCTACCTCGTCCCGAGTGACCGTGGGCTGTTTGTGAACTTTTCCTGCAAAGGCGTCTTCGTGGTCACTTGCCCGTTGGCCAGTGACTCTCCAGAAGACTTCTACCTCACCTTCAAGGACTCGCCTGGTTGCTCTGGGCCTGCCCTCACTTACCCTCGCTGGGTAAGTCCATCAGACTTTGCTGGTCTGCTCCATCCACAATCTTCACTCTACACAAGACTTGCAGTTGCCAAGGCGTGTTGGCTCCAATCCGGGTGCCGACACGGTCATCAGCTGCAGACGTTGTGGGAACCTCTGAAGCCAGCTGCTGGTCATCTTCGATCCCTCCTGGTCCTCGTGAGCGAAGAGACAAAACACCATCACCGACCTGAAGAGACGCGACAGCTGTGGTCATCCATCTTGCTGGCCACCGGTCACTGGCAAGTGACTCTGAACTCTGTCCCCTCAATTTCTAGGTCTTCTGCAACTCCAATCCATCGTCGGATTCGAACGGACACCTCTCCAGTCGTCACAAGCAGCAAGTCTTCAAGGATCTCCATTGAAAACAGCATCGCGACCCGACACCAAAGGACACCTATGCACCCGGCTTTCCTGGGTGAGGTAACTCGTGCACTCCGGTGCCCAAGTGAAAATACTTACCCTGTAAGTTGCTTGCCTGTTGACTTTTGCGAAGTGCCCTAGAACTTTAAAATACAAACCGCGACATTTGCCTTTGAAACGCATTGAAAACCCGCGTGTGTGTTTAGACACTGCACGCGTCTCCTGTGGGCTGATTACTTACCTGCTAACACTGCAGAAGTGAAGCCCCAGCGATTCCCAAGGCCCTAGGCCTCTTACTTTTGCAAGTCGAGTTTGTTAACCCATTATTTTAGTATATGGTCTGGAACGCCCCTAGGGCTACAGCCATATTTGTGCTTAATTTATTGAGAACTGTTGATCTTTTGAATGTTTACCTGGCTCTAATCTCATAAAGAGATTAGTAGAGTATATTTAGAAATAAATACATATATATTGGATATATATACCTGTGTGGTGTCTTTCATTTGGTGATTCAAGAGATTATAAGGTAAAACAAGCTGCTTTACATTCCTCAGAGACTTAGCCTGAAGGCTGCTCTCCACAGCTACCACTAGGATAGCTTTCTTTAAAAGGTTGTCTTTAAACGTATCTACCAAGAGTCGAATTGGACTGGTGCAAGGTGGCCACTATAACTAGTGACCAGCATATGCCAGGCCAACTTCTCACAGTTCACAGTCAATGTCCGATGGACAGGCAGGAGGTGTCAGTGCTGGCCCGCAGCGTCAGGATGTGCTTGCATGCATCTGTCTGCTGTGCAGGCAGGCCGTGTGAGGTTGTACTACTCAGAAGTGCTCACACGCAGTCTCAGGATATTCTTGCATGCTGTGTCAGTGTATGCACAAGCAGGTAGTGCTAGAAGGTATGTAATGCAGGTTCCTGCGGCGGGAGGCTGAGACAGAAGAGGGGCAGGTCAAGCCTTCAGTTGGCGCTGGAAGTACGAGTGTGGGGGTGCTGCAGCACCCCAAAATACTCCTGCTGTTGTTCAGAAGGTGACATGCAATAAAGATGCTTTTAAAGTTTTTTTTATATCTTGGCACACTTGAAAATTGCCGCTTCATCTTTTAAAAGGGATATTGGTGTTTATTTTTCTTCCTCTGACTGCAAAGTGAGAGGATTTTGTAAAGTGAACTATGTGACAATTTTTCTGCGGTGCAGGGAGTGTGAAAGAAAAGGTTGTAGGCAGTGGCGGCTCCTCCGCTAAGGCAGAGGAGAGCCACCCCACTGCTTTGCAGCAGTGAAATAAAGGGAAAATAAAATTATAAAAACCCGATGTTATTATCATTTTATTTGCTCCTGCTGCTGCAGCTTTGCGGGGTGGGCTGCTCTGCTCACAGAGCAGGGCAGGGGAGGAGTGGTGAGCCCTCTGTAAGGTGCGCAGTGGGCCGGCCAAACAGTCATGCGCACTTTGCATGTTCTCCACCAGGCTGTATTGCACTGCGTGGGTGGAGAACATGCCCAGGCTCCCACTGCCTGTGTGAGTGCCAAACTACGGTGCTCAGACCAATCATAAGGCTGCATTGCAGCGGTGTGATTGACTTACGGGAGCCTGGGTGCTCCCTGTTTTGTTCCCGACACGGAGGAGAGACGCTGCGATAAGGTAAGGTTTTATTTTCCTATTTTAGATCCCCTTATTCCACCCTGCCCCCCTCCCCTCCGCTTCCCACCCTGCCACTCCCGATTCATTCCGGCTGCTACTGGCTGTAGGATGTTTTTTTTTTCTAACAATAAGAATCCATGAGCAGTGCTTGTTGACAAGCGATCCACTACTGTAGATAATCTCCTAATTTTATTTGCATTCAGAGTTATTCCCACTGCCGGTATCAATGCACAAAAGATGTCACCCACAATTTCTGCCCAAGATTCTCTCTTTCTTCGCACTAAATGACTATTTGAACTATTTACACCCTCTTCTCTATCCATGTGAAAGATTTTTGGAAATACCAGGCCTACATAACATGTGCCATACCAATGGTCTGGCAAACGATAATATGCCCTGTTCCAACAGATAAAATATATTCCAGGAAATACTGGATCTCTTCCACCTTTGAATCCCCATCCACCCATGATTCGGTATGTGTCATGGCACTCACTGTTACCTACAAACAAGTTATCATATGCAGTTTGATTCCTTCTTATACAAAGTTTTCCTTTCTGAGGCCTATCTAAAGCTATTGTTGGTGTTGACTCTCCTTTTGTCAGGTGTCTCTCCATTTCTATGTCCCAAGCTGTTTTCTCAACCTTTCCTTCTGATGCCTTTTTATGCAGCTTATGCCTTCTTTCCTCAACCATATTAAAAAATGTATTTTCTTCTTTCTGCAAACTGCATGTCAAATTATATTTAAACACAGCTTCTAATGTTAGTTCACTAGTCTCTAGGAAAAATTCACCTAAAACCTTTGCAGGTTTTACCTTATTCAACTTATTATTAGCAGGCACTAATGCAAAAATGTTATCTACATCTGAAAAATAATACTCTAATTTCCCAATCTCATAAAACAAACTAGCTATTACACTACATGTTATTCCATAAGTAGCTGGAAGGTGATGATAAGTTACTCCCTCTGCCACAGAAGCAGGTAACTGCATGCAGACGTAGCAGTCCCTTACATCCATAGTCTTTACATATTCATACAATAATTTTGAAAATACATTATTAGAGAAATCATTAATAGACCTATCTTTATGTAAATGAATGTTTGTTTCTACAGTCGGTATTACCTTTGAGATTTTACCTGTGTTAGTTTTGACCATTTCCTTCTATTGTATCTATTGTGACTTTAAATGATATTACAAGAGCTAGGATGCTCCATAAAAGCATTAATAATCCTGTACAACAGCAACATGTTTTACACCATCTTTTCATGAATGTACATCTACTTTTACTACCATCTGTGTTAGCCATTTTTCTAAAATAGACCGTGTCTTTTGACTTAGCCTCTTCTACTTTGTGACCAGTTTCTACCCCAAAGCTTCTAAGCTCCTACTTGGTTCTACTAGTTTTCTACTTTTTCTCTTTTATTATCATTCTCCACATCAACAGCTTCTTTGATTATTCAGTTTGGCATCTCATCGTCCTTTGCCTCCTTCACCCAATCAGGATACAGAATTTCCTGAATCTCCGCTTCTTCTTCTCCAATGTCGGACAAGAGAACTCTCAGGATTTCTGATTCTTCTTCTTTAACCACTTTCAGTAAAGCCTCCTCTGGATTTCCTTGACTATCTGCCTCTTGGGATTCTTCAGGCAGGGCCACATACGTCCATTCCGGCGACTTATACTTTTGGTTTGGTTTTCTTGTTCTTCCGGATTCTTTTGTTACAACTGTTTCTTTTTCCTTTGATTTTTCCTGACTCGTGACTTCATTCACCTGTTCAGCTCTTGGTGATTTTACTCGAGACAGTCGATATCTTAGTGTTTTTATTTTGTTCTGCCAAACTTCTGGTTTTACAGTTTTTCTCAATTTACTTTCTTTGACATTCTTTTCATTCTTTTCTTCTCTCCAAGCTCTTTTTCTCAGAACTCGACCTTCAGGTATTTTGTTCCCACTCTCTTCTGATTCTGTCCCAACTTGCTTTTCCTTTTCACCAGTTTCTTTATCCACCACTTGTTCTGGTTTCCCTACTTCTTTCCCTCCTCGGATCTCCAGCACGCAATCTTCCTGCTGACTACTTGTCCCTTCACCTAACTGAATGTTGCAGTTCCCTACACCTCCTTGGGGGTCTTCCGGAATCTGTCCCTCTCTCTCTGTAACTGTCCCTTCTTCATTCAAATCTATTAGTTCAGGTGGAATTTCTCTCAAAATTTCATCTGGGATCTGTTCCCTTTGACTTTCTTTTACTGCTTCTTCTTTGTCTTTTCCTTCTTTCTTTTTAGGTTCTTTACTGGGACCTTTCTTTCTCTGCTCTTCTTCAGAATCTGAGCTGTCAGAAATCTGCAATCTTCTTCTCAGAGAGACACTTCTGGTGACCAGAATCTGCTTTGGTTCGTTTTCCCCCCTTTTAGGATCTTCACGTGTTTTTGGTTCTTCGTGATCTGATTCAGTACTTGACTCTGATTCATCATAGTACTCTTTCTCCTTGCAATCCACCGGATTTGGTATTCTCAAGGTATGGCTGGCATGGATCCAGTTTTTCAGTCCAGCACACTTCACAGCTGTCGTCGTGGTCAGAATGACTTGTCTTGGTTTTCCCCACCTGGTAACCAAACAGTTTCTTCTTCTGTGGACCTTTATCCTCACCCAATCTCCTGAGCTTAGATCATGGGCTTGCTTCTTTTCAAGGGTGGTGGCATCCGCTCCAACCTGATGAAACACAAAATGAACTGCGTCAGCCAGGCCTTTACAGTACTCCAACACCATGTCATCAGAAATCGTCATCAGTTTGTTGACTGGTATGTAAGCATGCCTCATCGCACGTCCCATGATTATTTCATGAGGACTTAACCCTGTAGTTCTATCTGGGGTTGCGTGTATGGTCATCAAAACTAGAGGCAAGACATCAGGCCATTTCATTCCTCTGGCTAAACACATTTTCCCAATTCTGTTCTTGATTGTACCATTCATTTGCTCAACCACACCAGAAGTCTCTGGTCGGTAGGCACAGTGCAGTTTTTGTTGTACATTCAATGCTTCACTGACCAATTTTACAATCTTATTATAGAAGTGCCCTCCTCTGTCTGATTCAAGGGTCACTGGGAACCCGAACCTGGGGATGAATTCCCTCAAAAGTAGCTTTGCTACTGTTAATCCATCATTTCTCCTTGTCGGGTATGCTTCTACCCACCTGGAGAATAGGCAGACTATGACCAGAACGTACCTCAATCTGTTACATGTTGGCATCTCAATGAAATCTATTTGCATTCTGGTAAAAGGCCCTCCTTCTCAGCCTATAGTTCCCAGGCTCACCACTGTCTTTCTCCCCGGATTGTACTGCTGACAAATTAAACATCTATGACATAGGCTCTCTGATATGATTCTGAATTTTGGGTTGTACCAGGTCTGCTTAAATGACCTGATCATGGCATCTCTCCCTATGTGTCCCTGGCCATGATACATCCGTGCCATGGTAGACAACATGCTATCAGGCATGACGTGTCTTCCATCTCGATAGACCCACATATGATCCTTTTCCCTTGGTGCACATCCTGCTTTTACCCACTGCCTTGTTTCCTCATCTCCTGCTTCCTCCTGCAATTGTCTCACTTCTTCCCATGTAAGTCATTTCTTT
This sequence comes from Triturus cristatus, assembly GCF_964204655.1. Taxonomy (NCBI): domain Eukaryota; kingdom Metazoa; phylum Chordata; class Amphibia; order Caudata; family Salamandridae; genus Triturus; species Triturus cristatus. The sequence continues at coordinate 655,665,813 of NC_140579.1, forward strand.
CTCCTTTACCCGATTGACTGAATAATGATTTCTGGCACAGTACTGTGCCATGTCATTGGCATAACGATAGCCAACAGTAACATAATCCTCCCCTTGGTTATGGGCAGCACATTTCACCACAGCCAATTGTTTAGACAGCTGTATCGCCTCAATCAACTTTCCAACCACTTCAGCATTCTTTATAGGAGTTCCACTTGAGGTCATGAAACCTCTTTGCAGCCATAACTGGCCAAAATCGTGGACAACTCCGAAGCCATACTGGCTGTCAGTTATCACAGTCACTCTCACACCTTTCCCAATTTTGCATGCTCGAGTCAGAACCACTAACTCTGCTACTTGGGCAGATTTTACTCCTTTCAGATAGGATGCTTCCATCACTGTGGAAACCGTACACACTGCATATGCTGCACTCAACACTCCTTCTGTTCTGAAACATGACCCATCAACAAACATTACATAATCATTTTCTGCCAAAGGTACATCTTTTATGTATGGTCGTGGTTTTGTACAATACTCAAGCACATCCAAACAATGATGATCTGCTTCATCTCTCACTTCCACATTCTCACCATCAGGTAACAACGTTGCTGGATTCACATTCACACATCTTGCAAGGCTCAGATTTGTTGCACCTAATATGACTTTCTCATACTTAGTCAGCCGACTATGTGTCATATACTGAGTACGACTCCTTGTTGAAAGAATCGCCACATCATGAGGTACACACACTTTCAAAGGATATCCCATCACGATTCCTTCACTCTACTCCAAACTTCGACATGTTGCAGCCACTGCTCTCAGACATCCAGGTAAGCCTACAGCTACTGGGTCAAGCATCGATGAGTAATATGCAATCGGTCTCCTCAATCTTCCATGCTTCTGGATTAACACAGAAAGTGCACATCCATTTCTTTCACTGCAATATAACTCAAATTCTTTTTCATAATTAGGCATACCCAATGCTGGGGCTTCACACAATCCATCTTTCAATTGTTTGAATGCTGCCAATTCTTCCTTGTTCAATTCAAGGGGATCTTTTACATCACTCCTTGTTAGCCGTACCAGAGGTTTTGCAATCAGCGAAAAGTTGCTGATCCACTGGTGGCAGTACCCTACCATTCCCAGAAACATTCTCACTTCTCTTTGAGTCATGGGGGCTCTCATTCCTTTTATGATTCTGATTCTGTCTATTGTTATTTTCCTCAATCCTTTTTCAATGTTATGTCCCAGATACTGTACTTTCTTCTTACAATACTGCAGTTTGGCTGGGGACACTTTTAGTCCTCCATCTGCCAGGTGATTTAATAAGGCTATAGTGTCAGCTTCACGAGTTTTCGACGCCACAAGGAGGTCGTCGATATACTGCACTAATACCGAACTCTCGGGCATTTGCAGACTTTCCAATGACTTTTTCAACAATTGATTAAATATTGAGGGGCTTTCTGTATACCCCTGTGGGATTTGGCACCATGCCAAAATACGGTCTCCAAACCGAAATGCAAAAATTTGCTGACTGTCGTGATGCAATGGAATGGAAAAGAACGCATGGCATAAATCAATTACTGTGTACCATTCTGCATCATGGGGAATCTGATACAAAATCACTGATGGATTTGGCACAATGGGACAGCATGGTACAACGATTTTGTTTACCTTTCTCAGGTCTTGCACTATTCTGAATTTCCCATTTGGCTTTTTCAGGCCCATTATGGGTGAATTACATGGACTGCTCAATATTTCTCTCAGAATTCCTTGCTTGATCATTTTCTCAATTATTGGAGTTACTCCTTCAATTATTTCAGGTGTCAATCTGTACTGAGGAATGTTCGGATAACTAACTCCATCTTTGACAGTAATTTTTACTGGGTCCACGTTTCTCATTAGCCCTACATCTTCTCCGGTAAAATCCCAAACCTCTGCTTTTACAGGCAGTTTCAATTCTCTGGGCAGTTCATCTGGATGAAATATTGCATATGTTCCAATAGTTTCACATTCTCTGTTAGCTATGGTCATTTTGTACAATACATCCTCATCTGGTGTTTCAAAAGCTATTCCATCCGGAGAACAAAATATAGTGCAGTTCATCTTGCACAGCAGGTCCCTACCTAGCAAGTTCACAGGACTGGTGTCACACACCACAAATCGGTGCATGTCAGAAAATGTCCCTATACTAACCTTTACGGCTTCTGTAAGGTACGTTTTTAACTGTTGGTTGGATACACCAACTACTTGGATTGTTTCATCCGAAAGAGGAAGATTCTTAACATCTGCTGATCTACCAGTAGATCGAGTAGCGCCAGTGTCCACTGGGAAAATAATGTTGTCATCATTAATCTTCCCATCTACAAATGGTCCTGTCTGGTCTACTTCTAGAGTTGCACCAAGTACGCACTCTTCTTCCTCCCTTCGGCACCATCACTAATCCATTTCTGAATCACTCTCATCATGTTGCAGCCAGTACTGTGAAACAGTGCGAGCGCGTGATGGTTTATTTACCTGTTCTTCATTGTAGAATCCCGATTCTTTACTATACTTCTGTGAGTTTCTGTTCTGTGGAAAAGGTGGTTTTGGCACCTGGTTCTGGGAAGTAACCACCTGCTGCTGATGCTGCAGTTGATCACCCACCTCTTTCCGCACCTGTGGATTCAACAATCGATTTTCAATATTAGTATTTGGAGGGTTCTTACACTCGGATTTCCAATACCCTAACTCACCACAATTGTGACATGGGAATTTCTTTTTGGCTTCCTCTATATTACCTTTCCCTTTCCCTGTACCAAATCGGGTTCTTACTCCCGGATTGTTCGCTTGTTCTACCAATTGAGCTTCCTGTCGTTCGGCTACCTTTACCTGTGCCCACATTGCCTTTTCTTTCAGCTTTCGTTGTTTTGCCTCAATCTCATCACTGAAATATTTTGCATGTCTCAAAACTTCATCTATTTTCTTATTTTGCCAATCAACTGTATGCTGCTTTATCATATCACCAATTTCTGGGCGTAAACCATATACAAACCTGTATACGAAATGGCTCAAATCTTTATCACTCAGGTTCTCATCTCCACTGAACTGTTTAAAAGCCTGAATTAGTCTCTCATAATATGCATGTACTGACTCCTTGCTTTCCTGTTGGGTTCTGTCAATTTTTACCCAATCAGTCTCTTTAGGGGGTACCTTATTTTTCAGAAATGCCATAACCTGTTCATATTTCTTCATTACCTCTGGATCGGGAGCTCCTGTCTTAGGATCCCTGGGATACTCTTGAGTGGGCCAATTTATCATCAGGTTGCACTCTGTCCACAAATCTGTTGGTACTATTATATCAAATAGACTATTCAAATCTATCCATAATACCTTTGCCAATTTTACAAACCTGTCTACCTGGAAATCATTTGTGAAAGACAAAATGTCCTGTCTTGTCCATGGAACATGGACATACCCTCCCCTGGAATCTCTCTCATGGGGTATTCTGTCGTTACCTTTTCTTTCTCTCTAACAGGAAATGCTGAAACTGTCCTTTCTGTGATATTATCACGTCTTTTACACCACTTGCTTCTCCATCTGTCAACATCTCCCCATTTTCTCAACAAACCAATTAATTCCTTAATTTGACCTATCCTACCTGTGGTATTCATGTTCTCTATATCCTTCTCAGTGAAATCAACTCGATAGGATTTTGGCAGTGCTTTTACTTTGTCAAAATCTATTGACTGGGATTCTTGATCCTTTTTCTGTAACTCTCTGATCCATTCGTTTAACTCATCTATGGAAGGTCCCACTGGATTGTTTACATTATTTTGTTCTGGGGCCTTTTGTGGTTCTAATAATGTTTCCATTGTCATTCTGCTCTTTTCAGCGTAAATCTGATTTACAAATAGATTAGTTGAAACATTCGGTTCAAACATATTCATTGTTGGTCCCCACGGATTGTCAATTTGACTCCGTTCAGTATTTTCAATTGCATTTTGGCTTCTGTATGGCACTGTCAAACAATGTTCAGTATCGTTTTGTTTCTCAAATATGGGCATTACTGGACCTATCGTTACTGGAACGGTTACAGCTTCTAGATTCTTGGTCAATTCTCTTATTTTCTCAGTTAATTCTAGGGTAGTTTTGACCAGTTCTACTGAATTCTCATCATTTACCCTACTTCCTGTCTGTTTTTCTGTCTCTCTTGCAGAGTTACTTTTCCCTAGTTCTGGTGACATGGTCTCTGTTTTAATTATTCGTAATGTTTCTCTCATTGGGGCACTTGGTGTCAATGCCTCTGGTTCTGGTCGATACGGTGGTGGGTTTTTGTAAAACACTTCATCAAGAACATCATCTTCTGATTCATTCACTTCATATCCACTCGAATCCGTGTTCCGCCTTTTCTCAGTGCATTTTCTCCCTTCATTTTCTCCTATCATTCTCACGGGATACATACCATCAGTCATATTTGCATTCCGCCACCTTTTCATCCTGTCGTCATGTGTCTCATGTCCGTATGATCTACCAAACATATATCGATATCCCCTACCACTTCTCTGTTTTTCCCGTTCATGCATTTCGTCTTCCCACTCCGTCAATGCCTCAAACTGCGTCGGTCTAGGTCTTGGTTCTAAGTTCATCATTTTGTCTCGGAGGTTTCTCAAGACAGCCAAATTAAAGGAACCATGTTCTGGAAACGCCAGGACTCCATCGTCCTTGGTGCATTTTACCCAATTATCTAACCAAATACAAGTATGATACCCATATTTCGCAATCATTGCAGATGCTGGGGTTTTTGGTGGAGGAAGTAACTGTCCTTCCCTAGTCTCAACTACTTTATCTTTCTTGAACCACCTTCTAATTTTCCCAAACCACGATTTCTTCTTTTCTGGTGGTTGGTAATACATTTTCTCGTTCTCCGTATACCGCTTAGTCCTCTTACAATGGTACCGCTATTCTGTCCACTCACAACGCGACTCTTATTAACGCACCAATCAGGAGTGTCTATGTCACTATCACAATCCTCCAGTCTCAGCGCGACTCACACTAACGCACCAATCAGGGAGCGTTTACGTCACTCTGTATTCTTCCACTCCTAGCGCGGCTTTACACTAACGCACCAATCCGGAGCGTTTTACGCCTCTAACCTACTATCCAATCCCAGTGCCGTCGTTCTGACGTCAGCAGCCGCTGCGGCAGCTCGCTCTGTTCTGCTCTCGTCTACCCCTCCTTTACAAGACCGCTCCGTGAACTCTTACTGTAACTTTTTACAATTCAATTAGTAACAACACTAAAACATCTCCATTGTCTGCTTCGCTTACCAAAGAACAGTGAAAAGACCTTTCTCACAAGAATTCCGTCTGTCCCGAGAGCAGCGCTTACCTCTGCCCTACTACGGAATCGTTACTTCCGTTGATAAAGTAGCACATCCCTCTACTTCACCCTTCTAGCAAGCATTAGCTAATTGTTTCTCTGGTATTTTAGAAATAACCTAGAGTTTCGCAATCAACCCGAATGCTTTTTTCATTCACACTCATTCATACATGAAAATGTAGTACATATGCACAGAATCCTGTCTTTCCCGAGAACAGCGAACAGTCTGTCCTACTACAGAATTATAACACTCATTAACAAAGCAGCGCTTCCCTCTACTTTGTCCTTCTAATAAGCTCAGAGAACACCTGCTACCTTTTCAGTGATAAGCGTTATCGGTATGCCAATTGGTTTCCTGGCACTTAAAGACCAAAATTTCACAGGTAACCTTCGCTATCATACACACTTCTCTCACACAAAAAATGTCTCTATTGGCAACACACGGCGATGTCACCGAATCGAACCCAGACAATGCGCCGTGCAACTTCACTTGTCACACGTTTCCCCTGTGTTCCTACAGGGCTATAACAATCCTGTCTTTCCCGAGAGCAGCATCTGCCTCTGCTCTACTGCGGAACTGTTAAACTTCCGACTTCCTACATCCCAGAAGCCGTGCAAACAATATATAACTCAACGCGACTCAACATAGAGTGTTAGTACATAAATCAATACCAATCAATAATCAATAAACTATTTACAAGCAATCGTCGCTAAACCCAAAACAATAGCTAACCATCATTCTGCTACCAAGAAAACTGCTCCAGCGCTGAATACCACAAATCCCCTCGCTACAGACCAGACCACATTTCATTCACTCATTCACTGGTGGGGCCCATAACACCAATCATTCATTCTACTTTCAGATCAGTGGTCCTCGAGAGAGAGGGGAGTCTTTTCTTTATTCCATGCGCTGGAAATGGGAGGAGGATTTCACCAATCACCTGATGAGTAACAACAAGTTTGCCTATACCTCCCTACCTCACCAGGATCTCAATACATTATAACCTAGCAGTTCCTCCCATACTATTGGCCATGGATCAGCCAGTTGCTGGGAATAGCAACACTTATTTCTTCTAAACAATATACATTGAAATACTTCAAATAATAACCCGACACAGTTCTTTAAATGAATAATATGTTTATCTAATTAAAGCATAAGGAAATCATATAGCATTCAATATTTTGGTTCGCATATTTACCTAATCTGGCTAAATGGCGTCCTCTATGTCAAATTCAGATCTTTCGTCTCTATGCCCATAAATCAAAGAATCAGTTTGTAAGTTAATAGGGCATCTGATCAGTCCATCAGAGTCTCTGGCAAGCAGCTGTCCAGCAGTGTCACCGTCCTCTCCGTCAGCATAACGTCGAGCAATCTGGTAAAGTGATGGTGTGCAAGGGGGTAATGTCCTACCCTCTCTAGTCTACTTTTATAATAAAATTTTATCAACAAATGTTTCAATACATGTTTTAGAACAATTTTGATTGGTTGAACCAGGATCATTCTTCCTGATTCCCATGCATTAAATGTTGCATTAGATGCAGCTTCTCAATTTATGAATAAATAAGCAACAGTTTCTAGTCCATTCAAGGCATGTTGATTCCCATGCGGGGTTGTGTCCTTAGTGTCATCAATTCTAACAGTTCATAGTTTAAGTAAGTCCTTTGTTTGATGCTTGGCACTCCTCCCAGGATGTCCTTCACGGGTCAGGACGAGGTTATTGTTGCTCATCTTTTAGCGCAGGCGCACTTCACTCAGTGACTTCCGTGTCTTGTCTGTGCGTCAAAATAGGGATTGCAGCCATTTTGTGGCCACTCCAGAAAGGTCAACTTAAGCAAAGAAACATAAAACATAATTAATACATGGAAATGACTATTAAAATGTTATTCCCTCACTAACCCCTCTATGTGTGTGTATTTATCTAGCAAAAGCAACACACATTGCAGTTTATACTCACAATTTAAAGCACGATTCACAAATTTCATCACAAAAGCAACATATAACATGCAAATTCTAAATATCTGACATTAGTATGCGTACGAAATTAGTTTACGTATCAATCAAGCCATGCAAATGTGTTTCCCACGTGTATTTTCTAATTAGTAATGTTGATTAATTAAACACAGCAAACCATTTTAGAATTAATGTTAATCAATTATTCATGTTAATTCAAAATGATGAAATGGAGGAGGTATACAGTTCTTAGGGAAAACCTCGCTCCAGCAGTACTTCCATGGAATGTGGGAGGTTGAGTCCATGTCATGGGGACAAAAAGTGTCCAGTTCTGGGCTTCCAACTTAACATATCAGTGCATTCTGGGAACTGAAGTCATGGTCAATTTTTATTGGGCCAATTGAACCAACACACCTGAAAGCAATGATATGTAAAACAATGACCAGGAATGGAAAAGAGGAGTCCTGGTGAGCCTTCTGGACATGCCACCACACAAAATGCGGCAGACGTTCTCTGAATGATAAATGCTGAGTCCATAAGAGCATCTTCTACATCTAGTAAGACAGAAATGCGAGTGCTTGAAATGGATGACTACTTCGGCCCTGATTACAAGTTGGTCGAAATATTCCAAGCCCTGCCTAAAACTCTGTTTGCGCAGGGATCAGAGTTCCAAGGTGAGCAGTATTTACCGTATTCAGTAATTACTAGATACATTTCTGCAGGTCAAACCTGTCAGAATTTAGTAGGAGAAAACTTTATGGTATCTACCCTGCGATGCAGATTAAAATATTCATGTTATTCCTCAAAAACTGCCCCTATTTTTGTTGGCTACCACAAGTGAGAGATAGAAGTGACTTTTCTGCAGGAATGTTTTCTGTATCAAATTACCTACTAACTTACCACTTTGATAGCAAAACCTCAGATCGCAGATCGTAAATATGACGCCCAAATTCAAAATCAAACCTGCCCTTCTTTTGCACAGTCTGTCTTCAGTCTTTATGGTGGGCATGAAGCAGTCTGATTTCTCCAACCTGTAATAAATAGGTATTCCTGTTTCACTCTGAGCAGTGCTTAATTTGTGCCGGTGATTGCAGGTGGCAGATACAAGGACTCATTTTTGGTGACAGGGACTTCCATTTCACCATTATACTTCAACCCAGAGCAAGACAGCGAAAGGCGGAAAAGAGAGCAAGATAGAAAAAGAGAAGAAAACAGGGAAATAAGCAGGAATGAACCTTCAACCCTGAGATAAAGAGACAGCAAGTGTAGGTGAGAGAAAAAAAGATTCATGAGATGAAATCATGATTAAGCGGTCTTCGTAGTCCGCAATCATGATGGAAATCTTTGGCAAGTTAGGCACTGATTGTAAACTGCACTGTTTATTCTGTTTCAGCACCTGTTCGATGTTCTGCCATTTCTTTACTGTTTCGAACATAAGGCACTGCCCTGCCAGCAGTGTAACTCGTGTAATTCATGTCTGTAGTGCAAGGAAGGCTTAAGCTAACTTAATGTGGACATGACAGAGACAACGTAGCCATTGGAGAATTCTGACTATCGCTCTCTACCATTGCAATTTTTAGCAGAGCTTCTACCAGCCCATCCTTGAGGGTAATTACCTGCAGATATAGATGATGCAAGAAGGTAGAGGAGCAACAGCAGGCATCAGAGCCGGCTTTAGCACTGGTGGTGCCCAGTGCGACAATCATTTTTGGTGCCCCATGCCCCATGATCGCCTCCTTGGATTCTTTCACTACAATCGGGCAAACGTGCCCCTCATCTCTCCAGTTTTTGCTAAACACATCGCCCCCCGGAGTTCAGCACCCCCTTCACAGGTCAGCGCCCAGTGTGGCCGCACCGGTCGCACTGCCCTAAAGCGGGCCCTGACAGGCATTGATTTAAGTGCCCAACCTCTTTCCATTCTGCGATAGGGGTATTTTCAGGGCCACTGGAATTTTGCGTTTTTCCGGCTGCAGCCTTTTAAGCATAATTATGGATTTTATGCTTTTGCCAAATAATCTATCATCTGGTGCATCATTTGCAGATTTAAACCAAAATAAAATTATTTCTATCTCAAACGGATCTAAAGTTACACAAAGTGCGGCAACGTGTGGCCACACAGTGGATTTCCCTTCACAAAGGTTGACTTGTGATCTTTCTGTTGTTTATTGCTGCATTTGGACGGTAAGCTGGTCCTAGTGAGGTGAAACCTTTGCCCTAACGTTTTTAGAGCTCCCCACACACTCCATAACTTTAATCTACCATGCTCGTGCCTCCCTCGTCTCCTTTCTCCATTCTCTATCGTTACTCAACATCGACTCTGACTTCTACGTTTCGTTCATAGAACGGCAGTGGTGCTCCTGCATCCCCCAACTCTCCTCCCTGCTTCTTGCCTCTTAGCAGTGAACGTTAAGGGAGGTCGTGAATGGAATTCTGTGGGATAGTGGTTCTCTGGTGGGTCCAGAATGGTGCCTGAATTTGGCAGATCCAGTGGAGTTAGGAATAAAAGTGAAATGAGTTTAGATCGCGGAGCCTTGAAACCAGAGTCCAGAGATGTGTGGTTAGAACTTCTCAGAGTTCATGTTGACCCATGAGTGCTTGTGGTTGTACGCCTGAATATATTTCATATCGTTCGATGATTGTGAAACGTAGATTTCAAAATAGTGGCTATTTAAACTGTCTTTGCAATATATTGTAGCACTTTGGATATAGAACATTAAACTACTTTTTTGCATCCAACAAAAGGACAACTGTAGTAAATGTGCTGTGAATAACAGTTCAGAAATGCAAATTATTGATTGAAATTAAATTAAATTAGTCAACAAGAACGAACAAAAATTCCCAAGTGGGACAAAGAAGTATCATTGAATAATTCCAGTAAATTCAGAAATGTCCCGGCTGAGCAAAGGATATTAATCACAAAGAATGTGGTCTCTATTACAAAGAAGATCCTACTAAATCCTAGAAGTAAGATCTTTAAAGCATTTATAAAATCTCACTATTTTAAAGCGGTGGCAATAATTGATCATAATAAGAAGGGCCACATTACTCTCTATTTTGATATTAATCGCAAAGGGGAAAAAAAATAAAAAACGTAATCTCCAGAATAAATCAGAGCTTCTCTGCCTGTTTAAGTAACACCCAGGTTATCAGTTCGGCTAATCTGAACACTGTAGCTGTTTCTAATGACAGACGAAGGAAGGGCACTAACGCATATGGATTTTACCTCACCCTTCATGGTCAACGCAATCTGGAACATCAAGGAGGGACCGAAGGCTCTTGGGATTGCTATATGACAGGTAGCAGAAATTTACCCTAAACCTAGGAAACATACCCACGTCCTTAATCAACATAGAAGTCTGGTTGCAAATCAAGTATATTTATATCCCCAGCACATATCAAAGAATCCTAATCCAGTATGTGAGGAATTTAGGTGCTCTAGAGATCAGACATATAAATAGCAGGAGAATTGCAATCTGTCTTAAATAATGGTTTGATCCCAAAAGAAAGATGTTCACAACCTTTTGGTTGTAATAATCATTTTTTGCACCTTGTTCAACTATACGTATCCTCAAGCCTAGTCTCCTTATGATCTGCCAGCAGAAATTGCGTAGTTCTCACGCAACCTAAAATTCAGTAGTTGGAATATCCACGGTTTCAATTGTTGTGTAGGGCTGGGGCAGTTTGACTCAAAATTAATGTACGGAAAAATCATAATTTTACAAGAGACTTGTTGAGAGAGAACCCTAATATTTATGGGGTATTTTGTCTTTCTGCAAGCCGTGGCACGGTATGGGGAAGGGAGCTATCTGGAGGTTTGCTTACTTTGATATCCACAAGGATGGGTAATAGCATATCAAAAGTTGATCTGGACACAGAATGGACTCAAGTAATTGTTGTTGAAGTGCTAATAGAGAGAGATCAAACTGCAATTTTAATTTAGTGAATGTGTATTTACATAATCCAACTTTATTGATTTTCTAATTAATTTAGAAGGTACAATTACTAACCTACAACTAGAATACCCCAACTCTATTGTGATGATAGTGGGAGGTTTCAATATAAAATTAATCCACCAAGATTGGACAAAGCATTAAATGTTATCCTTAAATTATACAATATGCCAGTTGCAGCATTTCTGACTGTGCACGCTTCAAAGAAACTAGGCTATATATGTGACTGAATGGCAAGAAATGGTCTTGTTAGCTTAAATGGTCGTATTCAATTGATTTATCACCGAAGACTAAAAACAAGACTAGATCCTAGGGAATTGCCGTTATTTGCCGAGTTGCAAGCCGCCACCAACTTATACTCTGACTTCTCCTTATATTGCGATAAATTAACATGGTTTGCCTCCTTAACCAATAATGTGCTTGCATGTTTACAAATTATAATAAATATGACCGAGGTGGCAGGCAATCAAAAGCATGTCATGTCCCAGGTTTGGTTTCAATAATAAATCCTGGAATGAAATGTTGGAAGTAATTGACTTGTAGAATCAAAACATGTGGTTTTTGGTAAATAATTTTTTTTATACAGCTAAGGCTCTATCATGTGTGATTGCTGAAGAAGAATGGGTCACTCATGTAGACAATTTACTTGTTCCCTCCTCTTCAAAAGTGACCAAAAACCCCACATAGGTGACAATGAAACAATAGATTTATTTTGGAAAAAATTATAAAGGGCATAACAACATCATTTAAATTAAGTAGAACTGCCAGCCCAGATAATATTCCACCAATTACAATAAAATAAAATGTTGATCGGCTGGCAGATAATTTTTAGTTATTATTTCAATGGATGGCCACAACTGAAATTATCTATGTATCTTGGAGTGGTTCTATAATAAAACCAATCCCATGCAAGCGATCCCAATTGCAAATTACAGGTCCGTCTTCTAGATGTTTCTGAGAAGAGTTTTGTAAAATGTTGCTAATTCACCTATAGCAATGGATTGTTATTAATAAGCTATTACAATTAATTCAGAGATGCTTTTGGGCCAGTCACTCTACAGCTGACCAGTGTTTTGGCCGACGGGCAATCATAAAGAAGCATTTGCAATGCAATAGGTCTCGCATTGACACGAGTTTGAGGTATTGGCATTGTAAATGACAATGCCTTTTAATTATTTTTTATTTTTTAAAACACAAATAAAAGGCATTGACATTTAAAATGCCAATAGCTCAAACTGGCGTAAATGCGAGACTATTGCATTGCAAATGCTTGTTTTGAGCTTCATCTCTGAGAAAAGGGGGACAGGTCGCAAGGAAGCACAATCTACCACTGTCAATGGATAAGCCAGGGTTAGCAATTATTAAACAACAAAGTTATCCTTGGGTAAGGCAGGGATGTTGGCCTGAAATGCCCGCACCCTCACTCTGTCCTTACAGCCCCTGCACCCCCAAATTATAACACAGGTAAATTTACTAGGCCTCAGTTGCACGTACAAACGCAAATTAGCTTTACTGGCTTTGCCAACAACTTTTTTTTCTTTTTTTTTAGCTTTCTCCCAATGGTCGCAAGCATAGGGAGGGACTTAACATCTTTGAAGATATTGAAGTGACCTCTATGTCAAAAGTGCTCCAATTCATCCGCTATTAACATACAGGTCACGTCAAAAAGCACAGTGCAGGGAAAAACCTCTGGTGCAAGCACCAGAGAGATTCCTTTTTTTGCCTCCCATTTCAGGTCAGACTGCTAGTAAGCAAATAACAGACATTTATAGAGCGCAACGTTCACCTTACAGGTATCTTGGCACTATGGCATGCTTCACCAGTCCTTTCCACTTAATACAGCCCTATGTCTACAGCCTTAGTTCTATCACCTAGAGCCTAATCCTATTGGAAAGAGCCAAGTGAAAAAAAAAATACAACCCTGAGGCTGTTTAGATTTCCACTAGCTCTAATATGGGCTGGAATCTTGTTCCACAGCTGAGCAGCTTTGATCTGGAAGGTCCTACCACGCACCCTGACTTTCCCGAATTTTTGTATACAGACCAGATTAGCCTTAGCGGACTGTAGGTTCCCAGGTGGTGTGTAGTAGCTGAATTTCCTTTGTAGCATCAGTGGTGGTCCAGTTCCCTTTAATGCCTTGAATAAAACACACATTGCGGGGGCGTGGTCACGCTGTCGATGGAGTAGGACGTGCATTGCCGGGGCGCCGGGCCGCCGGCGGCGAAAATAGCATTTGAAAGCGGTGTGACGGCCGAGAGGACGCCTCAACTGGGGGCGAGCAAGTGGCGGAGGCGGAGCGGGTGACTCCCGGGCGGCCCGGGGATCCTGGGCCTGAGCGGCGGTGGAAAATAGCTGTGTCGGAGGGGAAGCCCCGGCCGGAGAGGGCGCGTCCGCCATTTTGCGCGTCCAGTTCCAGCGCATTGTGGAAGAGACGAGCCCCGCGGACAGGAGTTTGGGGCCACCGGTGGAGCAGCCTGGACGGCCTGTGGAGCGGTGAGGTGGCCGGAGGGCGGCGGCGGCGCGATCTTCATGCCTGGCGGGAGTAGCCGAGTCGGAGGGAAGCCCCGGCCGGAGAGGGCGCGCCCGCCATTTTGCGCGCCCAGCTCCAGCACATCGTGGAGGAGACGAGCCCCGCAGACAAGAGTTTGGGGCCACAGCCTGGAAAGCCTGTAAGGTGGTGAGGTGGACGGCGGGCGGTGGTGGCGCGATCTCCTTGCCTGGCAGGCTGACGGCGGGGGAGGCCGGACTGTAGAGGTGGGGAAGGCCGCGACCGCCATTTTGTGGCCTGCACCCGGGGGCGCCTGAGGAGATATCTACTTCGGGATCAGCGGAGCCGCAGCGGTGATCGACGCTGCTTGGAACGCATTGCAATCGCTGGTGGGGGAGCGCTCTGCTAGGGACTCCGCGGCCTTCCGCCGATACTGTGCTGCGCTGCAGCGCTGCGGCCCCTGACTCTGTGAGGGCCCTGCTGCTCCCGGGGGCTGGATTTTGACACTTCGCTGCCCCGGGGTGAACTGGTGGTGGTTCCCCTTGCATAACCCCTGGCCCGCCTGATAATAAGGACTCCTACCTGGAACAGAGAGTGGCCTGGGGTTGTAGCTTGGCTTGCGGACCAGGGAAGGCCTTGAGCTTGCCATTTCGATCGCCCTGACCACCGGGTGCTGGGCGGCGTGTGGAGCGGGGCCGGGCTTGCGCTGCTTGTGTCCGGTGGGGCTTCGAGGGGCCCCTTGCACCGCCGGCTCCCTGCTGTCCGGACTGGGGGAATCCGGCTTGCCGGCTGTGGACAGACGTCTGCCGGTTTGCGTGCCCTGGTGAGGTACGCCGGGAACTCCTGGGGGCGCAGGGACGACGTCGCTGGCTGGAGCAGTGGCATTGAGCGGGGGCTACGCGGAGAAGAGTGTTCGAGGCCGGGGCCTCTGGCGGCGGTGCCATCTTGCTGAGGTGTGCTAGTGCGGCTGGAGGAGCGCTTGCCGCCATCTTGAGACTCTGAAGAGCCTGCTGTGGCTGGGCGGGAGGGGTCCTGTGACGGAGCCTGGTGGGAGCAGCGACAGGAGGGGCGCACGCCTCGAGGGTGGCCCCCCGCTTGCTTGGGCTACACCGACCTGCTGACGGCTTGGCCTGCTGTTCACGCCTGATAGCGCTGAGAACCCCAGCTTATGCCCCCCTGGCCCAGGGAGGCGAGTGGACTCTGAGCTGGGTTCTGCTGCATTGAACTGGCTGGGGTCTCTACGAGCTTGCTCATATATCAGGTGGGGGCGACTGAGGGGAGAACCCTTGACCTGCTCCATTAGCCTGCCACGGCGGCCTACGGGGGGCTGCTCCTGCTCGACCCCCCTGTCCGGCCGGAGCGGTGCTGAACTATGACTCGCACTAAACCAGGGAAGGAGAAGCCGACGGCCTCCAAGGACACCACAGTGAAGGAGTTATGGAGCAAGCCCGGTGCGGCACCGGCGGGCGTTCCACCGTCGGGCGCTGGGAACTCAGCCGAGCCGGTGACGCAGTCCTTCATGGCACTGTTTATGCAAGACCTCAAGACCGAAATAGGCTCGCTTCGTATGGAGGTGCAGGCCTGCGTTAAAGAACTCCGGAGAGATGTGGGGGAACTGGGGGACCGAGTGGACGATATGGAAAAGACCCTGGATGCTCGCACAGAAGACCAGGAACATCTCTGGCAGCGGATTGCAACCCTGGAGGAGCAGCATGTTGAGCTCCAGATCAGACAGGAGGACTTGGAGAATAGGGGGCGCCGAAACAACATCCGCATACAAGGTGTCCCAATCGGAGCGGAAGGTACGGACATCATGACGTTTGTGGCGGACCTCCTCCATGAAATCCGGGGGGATGATGACATTTCACCACCAACCCTGGACCATGCGCACAGGGTCTCTGGGCCGCCTGGGAGACCTGGGCTCATCCCTGATATCCTGACACGGGTCCATTTCTGCGTTGAGAAGGAAGCCATCCTTAAAGCGGCCAGGGATAAACCCGAGATACTGTGTAGAGGCAAGCCAATCCAGCTGTTTCAGGACCTGGCCCCCACGACTCTTCAATGCCGGAGGGATTTCCGACCTATCACTGACAAACTTAGGGAACTCAACATCCGTTACCAATGGGGCCATCCCTTTGCTCTCATGTTCCAATGGGAATCCAGGCGTCGTGTGTTACGATCATACAGAGAGGCAGCGCAGCTACTCCAGATCCCGGACACTCCCCCGGCCAGTCCCGCGCGTCGCCCCGCTGGCCCCCGAGCTCCGATCAAACCTCGGTGGTCCAGGGTGCGCCGCCCTGGGCACCCCCTCTCTCCCGCTGATAGCAGAGCATCACGGGACAAGCAAGACATTATCCAGCATATCCGATCCCTGGAGGGTGGCTCGTCGCCGGCGGGATCGCAAGCATCCGCTCTCAACTGAATCCTTTGGCAATATGGTGATGTGCTTGCAGAGGGCCTTAGGGAGAAGAGGGCTCTCCGCCTGACTGGCCGGCGGTTGCCTTGAGTCCCAGTTCAATGCCTTAGATGACTCACTATGGAGCGTGCATACTGCCCATCCCTCGGCTCTACACCTACATCCCTAAGGCGGTGGCCTAGGGCTGACGCCCGGACTTCTGGACTTCTAAGGATGGCGATGATTGACCCCCGTTCCTATTCCTGGGAGAGTGACATCTCCGGGACAGCCTGTGCCATTGTGTCTGGCTACTCCCTAGACTGGAATAGGCTTTGTTGGCCATGTTGGCCGTTTCAGTGCTATAGTTCTTTTCCCCGTTTTTACTCTGGCGGGGGGGGGGGACAGGGGGGCATGTAGAAGGGCCTTACGGAAACAGCTTCACCTGATGCTCTGAGTCAATGACTACCATCCCTTCTTGGAAGATTGTCTCCCTCAACGTGAAAGGGCTCAATTCGCCTAACAAAAGGCGCCAAATATGGAGGTACCTGCTACAGCAGAACCCCGATATAATCTTCCTACAGGAGACCCACCTTCTCAAGTCCGATGTAGCTCGAATGGCCCACCCATGATTTCCTCACCAGTTTTGGTCTTCAGCAGCCACTAAGACAGCGGGGGTAGCTGTTTTCTGCAGGGCGGGTTTCCCACAAGGTGACACTAAGGTGTTTAGGGACGCCGAGGGTCGGCTTTTGAGGGTGGAGGTTGGGAGAGGTCACCGCACACTCACACTTTTAATATATATGCCCCCAATCAGGGCCAAGATGCCTTTTTGCGCAGGGTTATTAGGGAGCACCTTGAGCCGGTGAACACAGATCTCATAGTTGGCGGCGATTTTAACTTGGTGTGGGATGCGGATTTGGATCACTGTGGGGGCGCCTTCCACGGGGTCGGGGCCATGTCCGCAACAGTGAAAAAATCCCTTACCGCTCTCAATCTGGTGGATGTCTGGCGCTACCACTCCCCGGAGCTGAGGGACTACACGTATTACTCCCACGCGCATCGCTCCTACTCCCGCATTGACTTCCTCTTTGTGTCCCACTCTCTCCTTAAGGATACCCTGTCGGCGTCCCATTCTAGCATCTCAGTTTCCGATCATGCCCATGTTGAATTGCTCCCCACGAGTGCCTCACTCGCTCGCCGAGATCATGCCGATGGCGGTTTCCGGACCATATCCTGCGGGATCCGGTTGATAAGGAGGAAATTCGGGAAGCTATATTGGCTTACTTTGACACTAATGACCTCCCGGAGACTCCTCTCCCCCTCCTGTGGGATGCCTTCAAAGCTACGTTAAGAGGCACTCTTACAGCTATAGCTGTTGCGAGGGTGCGCGAAGCTCAACTGTATGAAAACAAGCTCACACGCAAAATTAAGACGCTGGAAAAGATGGATCAGGAGCGTCCTTTGATGGCTCATAAGCACCGTCTAGCAGTCCTCCGGGGCCAGCTCCGTGTACATAGAACAAATAAGGCCGACGCATTACTCGCGCTCCGGCAGCGCTTTTACGACGGCGGCGATAGGGTGGGCACTGTCCTAGCGCGGCGCCTACGAACGCGGGCGGCCAAGGCCCACATTGCAAAACTCCAGGGGGCGGATGGAGCTTGGGCTATTACGGAATCGGCGATGCTCCAAACATTTCATGATTACTACTCATCTCTTTACACCGGCGACCCGCCAGCACCAGACCTGGTCTCGGATGCTCTGGGTGCCTGTAACTGGGAGCCACTGAGTAAGCATCACTCTGAGCTCCTGGAGGAGCCTATCACTCTAGAAGAAATAGGTGGCGCCTTGAAGGACCTCCCATTGGGTAAAACACCTGGCCCGACAGGCTCCCGGTGTCGTTTTTCCGTGCCTTTCTGCCGCAATTACAACCATATCTCTTGCGTCTCTTCAACTCATTCGCAGAGTCAGTCGGGCCCTCCTCGGACATGGCAATGGCTGAAATAGCCCTCATTCTGAAGCCTGGGAAGGACCACACCCTCTGCTCTTCCTATCGGCCCATAGCTCTGCTAAATACGGATCTTAAGCTGTACACTAAAATCCTTGCCTAAACGACTTAGTGTCCATTTACCCCATCTCATCAACCCGGACCAAGTGGGTTTTATTCACCAACGCCAAGGCGCAGACAATGTGCGCCGCATAGCCCATATTGTTGGGAAGGCCAGGCATTGGGGGATACCGGCCTGCCTCCTGTCGCTTGACGCTGAAAAAGCGTTCGACCGGGTGGACTGGACGTTCCTCCGAGCAGTCTTAAAGAAGGTCGGACTGGGTCCTAAAATGGTGGCGCGTATTATGGCCCCTTATATCTTGCCAGTGGCCAGGGTGCGAGTGAATGGCCAGCTTACGCAGCCTTTTTCTATCTGCAGGGGCACTCGGCAGGGTTGCCCACTGTCGCCTCTGCTGTTTGCCCTGGTGGTGGAACCTCTTGCCATCCTGATCCGCCAGTCCCCCGATATTCGGGGTCTCTCCCTGAGGGGAGTTGAACACAAGATTGCCCTCTTTGCAGACGATCTTCTCCTCACACTGTCTGACCCGTTACTCTCACTGCCTGCGGTGCACTCGTTGCTCCAAACCTATGAACGTGCCTCGGGACTTAAAATTAACCATACGAAGTCCTGGGCTCTTAACATCACGATCCCAGAGGTTGACATCACGGCACTACGGGCCTGCGTACCCTATCAGTGGGCGAGCAGCTCAGTGAGGTATCTTGGCCTTAACTTGACACCAGACCTCGCCACTTGGACACAGGCCAATTGGCAGGAATGTAAGCTCTCAGTACTGGAGGATCTGCGCACGTGGAATGCCCTGCCACTTTCTTGGCTTGGCCGCCTCAACGCAATTAAGATGTCCGTACTACCGAAGATCCTCTATCTATTTCAAACCTTACCGACGCCTATTCCGGAGCATCAAATTCAGGGGTTGCAACGTGACCTGGTCGCATTCATATGGGGGGGTAAAAAAACGCGCTTCTCTAATAAAAATTTTAAGCTCCCCTGCGACAGGGGCAGACTTGCCTGCCCCAATTTGCTTGACTACTATTGGGTGTCGCATCTACGCTTTGTGCTGGAATGGGGAGCATGGGAGAGCGAAAAGGTGTGGTTTCACATGGACAGGGCAGTTACCTGTCGCCCGCTCTGGGACCATGCTTGGTTGCCTCGGGAGGCGCGTCACCGCAGTGCTTACATGGTTGTCCCCACTAAAAGAGTCCTCGAGATTTGGGACAAGGTGGCAGTTCGTAGGGGCCTTACCACCTTCCCCTCCCCTCACACCCCTATTGCTCGCAACCCGCAGTTCCCCCCAGCATGTCGACCGCCGTATTTTGAGAACTGGACGGAAACCGGTTGTAGGACAATACGGGATTTATTCCTGGGAGGGGACTTCAAGACCTTTGCCCAATGCAAGCAAGAATTTGGCTTAACGGAGAAGGACAAATTTCAGTACATACAGCTCCGGCATTGGATACAAGGCTTCTCCCTGATGCAGGCGGCCCTTCACACCATTTGAGAAGTTAGCACGCGCATTTGGCACTTATAAGGGTCTGATCTCTCGCATATATAAAGTGCTCCAACATACGCAGCATCTAGATCCCCACCCGTATCAACTGCGGTGGCAAAGTCTTCCCGGCTCAGGTGTTACCCTTTCCCAGTGGGCACGGCTCTGGGGCGATATTCCCAAAACCTTTCGTAGCATCCCCCAGCAGGAATCGGCCTACAAGGTGATGACTCAATGGTACTATACCCCCGTCCGACTTCAGAAGATGTTTCCTAAGGTATCCCCTTTATGCTGGCGCTGTACCCAGGCCCTGGGAGACTTCATACATATTTGGTGGGCGTGTCCCCTCTTGACTACATATTGGAAAGAGGTCCTTAGCCACATTAAAAGGGTATTGGGGTATCCCTTACCGGAGGACCCGCTTACGATCCTTTTGGGCCTTAGACCAGCGGCTCTGCGAGCTATGACGGGCCGGGATTGGCACCTAAGCCTTCACATGCTGGGTGCAGCAAAGCAAACGGTGGCACTGTATTGGAAGAAGGCAGAGACACCCTCTATAAATGTGTGGTTCACCCGTTTGTGGCATGTGGTGGCGATGGAGCTGCTCACGGCACGCCTTCAATTCCGAGACACTAAGTTTCGGAAACTATGGAAACCTCTGGTAGACCATCTGGGGAGGCTGGAGCATGCTAGATTGCAACCGCCGCAGCTTCGGGCCTTAAAGTTATTTGATGATGTGGTGTGCCCTACTGACCGGGGGGGTTTTGGAGATCCACAGAGCAATCACTATCACTGTCAGGGAGCCACTAACTCTAGCCGAACGGACCAGGGTCACTATCCCTTGCTGCATCATGTACACACGGGTTCTCTCGGGGGAGTGCCTCTGGGTTTGAAAAAGGGAACTAGATAGCGGTTGTGGCGACTTACAATTCCTTGCCCCCCCGCCAAGTCGGTCTACCCCTCCCTAGTGTCCCCCTCCTTTCCTCCCGCCCTCACCCCCTACCTATTGGTTGGTTGTTTTTCTTGTTAAACTATGACTTAGGATAGAGTGGATGGATACTACAGCAATGTTGCAGCATCGCAGAGTGGTTGTGCCCTCCCCCCCATCTTCGTTATATTATGCACTGCCTGCTGGTTGTTGTGTCTCACAAGACACTGTAAGTCCAGCATAACTGCTAGTGAATATATATAGAACAAGTATTGGATGATATAAATAGCTCAAAAAGGCCCACTCCTAATAACGTCGGGTAGAGGAAATGCAAGTGGGTCACTCATACGCAGCCCACGTGGGCTACTGTCGATAGTTGGGACGCAATATCAGATGCGACTGTAATGTATGTTACTTAAACTCATATAACAGCATTCCCAACCTAGCCATGGGACGAAATGAATAGATCTACAGGTACCCCGCTAGTCTTGCCTGATGACCTCTACTAAGCAGTAGCCAATTTGGCAACGCCACACTTGGTTCAACTGGCGTCTCCGACATGGGATCAAGCAGGGCACACAGCCTGGTGGGCGGGGAGATGCCTTATTAATTGACACTTATACCTGGGCCTGTGATGTGGGGGGCAGACGATACTCATTGTTTCACAGTAGCTGCCTTTGGATGTTCTGACTTTTGCTGCCGGCCTTTAAGGTTGTAGGCGAACAGCTGTGTAATGTGATGGATGGTCCTTTAATTTCAATAAAAAGTTGAATATAAAAAAACACACATTGCTTTGAAGATAATCCTCTCTCTCACGGGAAGCCAGTGTAGCTCTCTCAGAGCGGTTGAGGAAGATTCATATCTTTATTTGTTTAATGCCAGTTTTGCTGAGATTGTTTGCACCCTATACAGATTGCAGTAATCTACTAACCTTCTCATTGGCTAAGGCAATAATGGAACAATTTTCCTGAGGTTCCTAAATATACCAAAGCATGTAGCTGTGGTTTTATTTTATTATATTGGTTTCCATGGATAATTTCTCATCCACATAACCTCCTAGATTTCGCACTACCCAAGTTGTCTTAAGGTTCTTTGTGCTGGTCCATTACCAGAAGTTATCCGGGAGTAGACAGGGATATTTAGAAGGACAGCATACAAAAAAACAGTTTTTCCCTTCATTGAACATATTCTTAAGCCAATTAGCTGTTTCTTGTAGGTAGGTGTGGAGTTTCTCTACGGTGTTATGGCTATTATTGTCCAGGGACAAAATTAGCTGCATAACATCAGCATAATTCACAAAGGAGATCCCATGGGATCTGATCAGGGTCAGCAGTGGACGTAAATATATATATTAAATAGGATAGGGCTCAGGGTCAATCCCTGGGATACCCAGTGGTCTTTTATCTTAAACTCTGAGCAAAAAGGAGGGAGTGAGATTGCTGGGTATCTCTCAGATAGGTATGATCGAATATATTCCTGAAAGGTTTCCTCCACTCCTATCCGTAAGTCTGAGTAGCAGTATTTGGTGGCTCACAGGATCAAATGCAGTCAACAGATTTAGTAATATCAGAGCTACTGTTTTGCCACCATCTACCGGCATCCTCAATCCGTCCATGGTCAAAATTAATACTGGCTCTGTACCATGTGTTGGTC
The DNA here is from genome assembly GCF_964204655.1 of Triturus cristatus. NCBI lineage: Eukaryota > Metazoa > Chordata > Amphibia > Caudata > Salamandridae > Triturus > Triturus cristatus. Next base: position 655,688,064 of record NC_140579.1, read on the forward strand.
TAAAACCATTCTGTTCAGTCTCAAAGATATTGTTATTTTCCAGACAATATGCTAAAATACTTCATTATTTTATCTGGATAAGGGAGTTGAGAAATAGGGCGATAATTACTAGGGTCATTTTCATCAGCAGTTAGTTTCTTCAATAACAAAGTGACTAAAGCTTTCTTCCAAGTCTCTTGTACAATGCCTGTCCTCAGCTATTGATTGCATACTTTTAATAGGCTTGGGAACAATTACTCATCTCTCTCTTTCCACATAGAAGGTGGTAATGGGTCAGGTAGGGTGCCAGAGGAGATGGTCGGAGCCAGAACGTTGAAGTCCTCCTCTTTCATCAGTTCTATTCTATCTAGTTCTGGGCTAATTGCCTCTGTAGATCATTGCAAAGGAGGGAATCTTTCCAATGGTTATTTCCATCCCTAGTGGATTCGTCTTAGAGGGGGATCTCCAAGAAGGGATCCACTCCACTAGAGCCATAGATTTTCGTTTTAAGGGGGATTGGCCCTTTGGGCTAGGGACATTGCTTCCCACGGAATAAAACTGCCTTTCTGCCCCTACCACACATTGAGGGGGCCAGAGTGGGGGATTATGAACAAAAGATGAGGGGGCAGCAGACAATCCCTCTCCCCACCCCCCCCCCCCAATGGCATACAGTATTTGGGGGTTTGTCCCCCAATCTGCCTCCAAGGCCAACAGGTCTGGCTTTAAAGAAAACGTTACTTAGCTTTGGTAACGTATTATCTGGTAGAGACAGTCTAGCTACAGATTCCTAAACTTTTGAGTTCTCCCTAGATCTCAGACTGGAGCCAGGCATTTTTGAGCAGTACCTCTGCGTGCCGGGAGACAGCACCGTATGACTCCGTGATGACGCTGACTCTGGTTGTAACGTCAGTGGAGTCATACAAGTTCCCTCTGGCGCATGATGGTTAGTTTCTTCTGTGAAACCTGCTATGCCAGAACACGGAGCCACTATAAAAACTGGCTGTGAAAACAGTATGCCAAGAAAGATCAAAATATCTTTAAAAAACAAACCGAAAATGGAATTAAATTGTATAACAATACTCAGCAAAGCAATCATTAACACAAGTTATGGTAATACCAAGTCAAGAAAACGGTGTAAGACCCAATGGCCCAATAAATCACACAATCACATGAAACAGTGATCACTGGTATATAAGCCAGTACTGAAAAGGGGTATAACCCTTACAGTTCAAACCGTTCACAGAGCGGGTAGGCAGGGTGTTAAGTAATCTGCGGCTAAACTGTGTCTCTACCAGATAATAAGTTACCAAAGCTAAGTAATTTATTCATCAGAGACATCTAGCCACAGATTCCTTAACTTTTGAATTAAATACCATATCTATACCCACCCAGAGGAGGGTCTGCGAACCAAACCTACAAAAGTTCCCAAAAGAGAACTAGCTCGTCGAAATTAACTACAGACCAGGCATATATAGGGATGAGATGAAAAAGAGCAAGGCCACCTATAATGGCCACAGACAACATAGATAAGAAACAACCCTACAAGTACGGAATAACCAAAGCTTCAAGGGGAACAAGATAAAACCTTGTCAGAAACCATCCGACAACATTCACGCAATAGCATTTGACCCCTAGAAGTTAAGTGAGCCCCTCGACTAGACAGGCCAAAGGGCAAGAGAATGCCATGTAACCCGCATTCTCTCTACATCAGTAAATAAATACCTGAATGAAACCTTACCTACTAACTCCAGAAAGAAGGATTTCCAGAACCCATTCCCATTAAAACCAAGATGAACAGCTCATTGATTGCCTGGTCTGTAAGGGTAATCCAAGTATCAAGGTAGACGAACATCATAGTCCAACCTTGAACCAGAAACATATTCTAACCAAAGTGACCAACCTAAGATTAACAATGTATAGTGCACATAGAAATGGACAGATGGCAAAAGACATGAATCTATCATTACATTTGAACAATGATGTCCAGATCTATATTACCATGTTCCACACACACATAAAGAGAGATATTGCACCTTCAAATAAACGCCATGGGTTACTTTGCATCAAGATAATGCTGCCTACCAAAATTATCCTAACAGGCTGGCATTACGTAATGAAAGTCTGCATGAAACCCACACCTTGCGATCAGCAAGCACTCACAACACTTGTCCTAGAAGGTCAAGATGAATAAAATAAGCCAAGTCCCTGTTTTACTCAATAAGGGAACCAAGTTGGAGTAAATGCCTGCAAGACGTCAGTCAAAATCGAATCGGAGCTGGAGACATACAATGCCCAATATAGACATAATTAGTTCTCTAAGAACAATGAAGCACCAGATCATAGCCTCATACTATGATCCCTTAAAAGGCTTTAAGTAACAGGACATGACAAATGTTTAATAGAGAAAGAAAAAACCCCAGGGAGACAGAGAACATACTTTCTCCATACAGGAATGTATGGCTATCAATTGTACCCATGCTAAAGGATATGGAAAAAAATCCATGAACTCCTTCAAGTGAAGAAAGATTAAACCCAATCCTTCTCCTCTAATAAACAAAAGTCTTCCCAACCATGTAAGATATGGCATCAAACACCTTAAGGCAACTTTTCAGACACTGCATCTCAGATAATCTACGAAGCAGAGGCCACGGGACAACCATGTGCCATCAGAATAAACATCACCTCCAACAATGGAGGAAACAAAGACTTTAAGTATTCAGAAGAATACACATCAGACTTGAGCTTGCCAAACGTAACGCCTCCAGCAAAGAGGAGCACACACCCATGGAACAAACTCACATGTGCAGGTAAGGAACTCAACACACAATAAAGCTGGCATGATCTCCCAACCAGGGAACATAACCTAAAAATGATCCTACACATGGAAATTCAGAGTATTCGCAAAAACAAATATACACTCCGTATACAAGGCCTCCCATTTGCACAAGTGAAATGTCTCCATAAGAAATACTGCAAGTGAACAGTAATGCATACCTGCATACCTAACTGCTTCAAACGAAGCATGTGAAAAGATAAACTTCCCAACCAGAAGACACATCACCTGAAAATGACCTTTTGAGTATGAAGCCCATTATCAGGGGAAAAGAGAAGATACTTCAGGTATCCTTATACCACCTAAGCTTTTAGGAACAGTATTGAAATAATAGCATCTGCTCTCCGCAGAAACAAGAACCAGGTGTAATCAAAAGAGGGGCATGACAATGCTAAAATAAAGTTAGGCCTTTTGAGAAATAAACATCCATTAACACCTACACAACCCAAGCATAGGGTCAAAATTAAAGAACATATAATAGCAGACAGAGTAATTAAGACTCGGAATCACTTCTATCACAGAAGTGTTTAAAGGCTGAATCGGCCTGAGACCAAAAAAAATGGGTGCCGTCAAGGACATAATCAATTAAAGTCACCTACACAGTCTCTGAAAAGCCTGAAGTTTTTAACCATGCACAAAACCTGAGCGCCACCGAAAATGCCATGGCCCGGCCTATCGGATCAGTAGTATCCATGCCAAATCTGATTATTAGATTGCCCGTTGGCCGCCTCTAATCGAGTTTTTAACATCAGGACGGAGGCTATTCGGAAGCGATGGCAACAGTCTGCAAGGTATCCCACAGAGCGTGGGAAAAACATCCCAGAACACAAGACATGTTGGTAGACTTTAACAGAGAACTAGCAGAAGCAAAGATGTGTTTGCCACATTTATCTTGACTCCTATAGTCCCTGTTTAATGGAGTCTTAGGTGAAGAATCAGTATCTTGAGAGGCTGTAGCCGCCTGAACTACCAGGCTACAAGTGGTAGGATGTCTGAGGAGAAAAACTGGATCTCCTGTAGCTGACAGATGCCTGCGAGATATAGCGCGGTTCACCAAGACCCGCGTGTCAGGCTTGGCCCAAGTACCCAACAACATGTCGAACAGAACCTCACTGTATGGAAAAACAGGCTCTTCCATACACTGTCCTTGATAAAGGACATCTCTCCCTGTAGGCAGTGACAAGTCCAAACCTGCAGCCACCTTCCTCAACAGATCTGCGAAGGAGGAACTTGCCTCAGTAGCGAGACTAGGAGGTAAAATTAGCCCCCAGGATGGTGAAGACTCCAGCCCACTAGCCTCACCAAGTGCAGATATCCAACTCTCTTCTACTTACCATGGAATAGTTTCAGAAATGGGCTGAAAAGGTCCAGGCTCCCTTGAATCACCGGCCATAAGGTGACTCTCAGAATTCTCACCCTGAGAAGATAGTGGAAATGCCATATTTCCCCAAATTTGCTCTACCGACTCCACACCCGACGCTGATCGACATCGAGAAGGTGACGCTTCGACATCAAAAGGAGGAGGAGGAGGAGAGACTTCGATCAGCAATGCAGACGTCATTGTTGGAGTCTGGGTTATCAATAACGGATGCCGAAGGTGTAGTCCCCGTAGGGCTGTGCACAGGCATAGTAGCAGAGTCGTCTGACACTGACCCAAAAGACTCAAATGACCCAACCGACACCGAGGATGAACCCACTGGCATACCTCCCCACACCTCCTTGGGGCCCCTGGGCTCTCCAGTGGGAGGTGGGTACCCAAAGATGAGATGCACAGAGTTATGATACTCTCTCATCTGGGCCAATGATGCCCCGGCTCCCAGAAAGACGGGGCAGAGTCACAAACAGTCTCCTCAGCTGGTGAACGGGAGGACCCGTGGGAGACGGAATCTCCATACCGTGAAGTCGGGGTGCTGCAACTTCAAATGCCTGCGCTTACCCATGGACATTTCTGAAGTAGAATGTCCTGGAGAACTGCTCTAGCCCCTGAAACGGTCTTGCGAACGGACCCCTGCATCAGAAGCCGACCGAGGCCGCAAAGGCTTAGAGGACCGCAACAGACGTGTCGTGAGCATACGTCATTCCTTGAGCGCCTTTGGCTCAGTCTCTGGCAGGAGCTGCAATCCTCGGAGTCGTGATGTTCACCCAAACACCACACACAAATGTTATGCAGTTCTGTAACAGGCGTTTGTCGAGTGCAGGATCTACAAGGCATAAAAGTCAGATAACATTGTGAAAGGCACATTGTTCCCACCAAGACAACCGTTGAAGTAGGCCAGAAAGAGACTGCCTGAGGAACCGCTTCTCTGGATCCAAGTTGCAGAGCAGAAAAGAAGAAACTGATTTCCGTGTGCCAGAGGGGTCTTGTATGACTCCACTGATGTCACAGCCAGAGTCGATGCCTTCACGGAGTCGTACGGCGCTGTCCACGGCACACAGAGGTACTACTGAAACATTTTGCAGATCCAGTTTAACGCCCGAGGAGAATTCAAAATTTAAGGAATCTGCGGCTAGATTGCTCTATCAGACAAAATCTATTACAAGTAAATAACACAGGAATGGATATTTGTGTGGAAGCAAAGAACTGTAGAATAATATTGGTGTTGGTAAAAAAGATCCAGTGACAGTTGCACTGTCAAGCCAGACCTAAAAATCCATGTAGGTTAATGAGTGCCCTCTTTCCATCTGGGCTGTTGCCAGAGAAAAACAACATGCATTATCTAGTTATCTAAGACACTTTAATAGCATTGGAATGTCATGCAAGTGACCCTGAAAGTTTAAGTTCAAGCAGCTGGATAAATGAAATTATCAAAGCTGTGTGGAGGGCAAGCATATTTTTGTGAAAGTACACAACTCCTGTTCAATCAAAACATGTGCTTGTGGCTCCCAACATGCAGGAGGAGCCAAAGCCCTTCTTCTGGTGACACCCACATAATTGTCTGGCAAAAGCTGTGCTTAAAATCCAAACCATCCATAAAACCCAGCAAAAAGGTGGGAAAAAAAACTGGTGCAGTTCTCAGAATTTATAAATACACTGTTAATTCTTCCTCAATAATTGATAGAGCAGAAGTCTCTTTTCTCCCATCTCACATGGTTCTATTTGCATGCAATAACACTCCTGGAAGACCAGCAATGATCCTATCTCAAATGGTTCAGTAGCTTCAGTGAGGCATTCTTGCAAGATATTGTAAACACTGAACATGTAAAAACCTTGTACGGGAGCATCTATGAAAGTTCAGGCTTTGCTCTATACCGCCTTTCACATCCCTTAGGTATCCTATTCTTGACCCTGTCAGAAACATTCTAGCCAATCAACCCCAAGACCCTCTGTGATAATAAAGGCCTCCGTCAGTTTTCCAGTAAGGTGGGTTGTGGTCATACGGTAAGAACTAAAAGTAATCTCACTATCCACTAGCATTTGCTGAGAGGGAGTCATTTCTTAAGAGAGAAACAGTATGATCCACCTAAAACAGGATTATATTCTTGCTTCTAAATGGAACCTACGAAAGTGTTTTATTAAATGTAGGTAGATTTATTTTTTGCCTCTTGAGTACCCATATTTGATGGGTTCAGGTGGGCCTGGGGGAAGAGCAAGAAAACTTGCTCATTGGGGCATCAGTGAGGCTGTGGGCTGGTGGCAGGAACGACCCCCTCAAACAGCCCCCAGAGTTACATTACCCAGACAGAGTACAGCATTCGGTATCACAGCACCTGGTCCTCAAAATGAAGCACATAGCAAAAGCCCAGAGTCCCACCTTCACAAACTACTCAGGGCAGACGTTTCAAAACAACCAATATATCAACTCCTAGGGGTCCAATATCTACATACAGCAGAGTTAATTACTACTGATACTCTGCAATGGAGGATCCCTAGATTCTAAATACACTAAACACATCCAGTGATCGATTTTATTTTTTAAATCGACCGCTTCGAAAACTTCTGCACAAAGACAACACAGTAGGACAATCATCCTACTGATTGTGGAAACGGCACATGCCTTAACCAATTCATGCAAGACCAGGAATAGCAATTACAGCACCAAAGACGACAGCATTAACACATCAGAAATAGCATCACTCAACTAAAGGGTGGGATTTAATCTCTATCTTTTTCATTGTGCACCAACAGGCTCTGCTCAACTACACTGCCGTATTCCAAACACATGCTATATTTTTCATCCATAAATCTGGCCCTTTCCACCACCTCCAGCCATGGACCACAACAACTAGTGGAAACAAAAGTGATCAGTGGCCCGAGCAGATAGGATTTTGTTAACAAAGCTTGACTGGTTCCCCTTAGAACAACATGCGTTCTCCTTGAGGCCAAATCAGGCATACTTCCATTTGGTACATAATTGACAGTGTCGGAAATGGAAAAGGTTTACAGTGGAATTCAATACATTTGGTTCCACAGTTTGCCTTTAAGTTATGTTTTTAGAAAATATGCCTCTAAAGAAACTGCCAAGAAATGATGTGATAATGAAGCTGTTCTGGTTTACTTAGTCATTTACAAAAGCCATTTTACGATAGCGGAGTCACTAGTCACCTTTTCCCCTTCTAATGATACTCTTCCTCATCATTCTGGACCACTTGTCTTCGTCTCTCTGCTCCTGGCCACCCTTCTCCTTATTGTTTTCCTCCTTCTGACTTTTCTCCTAGTCTAGGTCCTCTACTGGGTCCTAGTCCTGTGCTGACCTGGTCCCAGACATCCTAACCACCATTAAACTACTGGTCCTCCCATGGGTCTTGGCCTAGTTTCTGAAGGTTCTGATCCTTGTGTTCCTATATTTTTTCCCTCACCACTGACCCTTCAAATCCTGGTCCCCCTATCCCGATCTTCTAGTTCTTCACTCTCCAGGTTCCGGTATTTTTAGTCTTGGTCTTTCTGGTTGCGGTCTTCCTCCAGATATGGAACTTGTAGTTGGTCCTTCTGGCCATGCTCCTGTACTTAGTACTGATGGTCCTATCCTAGGATCCTTATCTTTCTTGTCCTGTCGCCCTTGTCCTAGTTTCCCTAGTCCTCTGATCCTTTCGATCTTATTGGTCCTAGTCCTCTGGGTATTCATGATCCTCCTGATCCTTCTTGCGCACCGGTTACTGACTCTTGTTCTTAGGTCTCTTGGACCTCTAGATTACTGGGTATCCCCTTCGCATAGGTCAGCAAAAAATCCCTTCAAAGCCTAGCACTCAGGGTTTTTTAAGCATGTTTTTGAAGTGCTTTAAGGGGGTTGACAGCGAAGTACAGAGAGCCCATTAGGAAACTGTCACAACACTTTTCTAGAGACCATGGGCAGGACCTGCAACATGGCGCATCTAACGTTTGGTCTGGTACTTTTTTACGAGGCACTTTAATAGTTCTCAGTACTTGTTCACAATCCCCTCGCCTCTGTTTCCAGAAAACAGTGGCGACGGTTTACCTGCCTATATTGTCACTTTTATAGGTGATTCAAGCTTGAAATATACAAAAAGGTATTGTTCGTATTTTGAATTACGACCCAACTTTGTCTTTCTCGCCTTTTTAATTTGTGTTTTCTTTTCAAGTTTCTATATGGTTGAAGTTGACATAGCGGCGCACAGCCGCGTGGCTGTCCGGCATCATTTGCAAGCATGTGGGGTGCCGGATGCTGGTGTCAATCTGATCTTTGTGGTCCAAGCCGACCCAGTATACACATATGAGGTGTTTTATTCCTGGGTGACATTTCCAGCAGTTGAAGGGGCGGATAATTTGTGGCATAAATACAGCCATACCGCCCTTCCTGCCATATAGAACTCTAGAATTTCCGTTGACGACATGGCAGCATCGCATTTGGTTTGATGACGCCCTTCCTGTACCCCTGTCATGTTAGGCCTGTTATCGATTGATGGGGCCACATAGCCTGTGTTGGCAGGTTACACGCCGCATCCACGGTATTTAACGTGCGATGTGGCGGCTCTCCGGCTAATGCACACTACAATAGTCCGTGTGTTCACAGCACTGGTTCAATATGTAAATCGCAACATCCAGGGGGGAGCACCTGGAGTTGCACAGGAACCAGCTGGTACTGGCGGTGTTATTATTAGCCCTGTCATGGTTAATTCGGTTATGGGCAAGCCTCCCCAAATAAGGAAGATTTGCCTTATTGGCTTGCTGAGGAATTTGACCAGCTGGAAGCGGTGTTTCCACATACCACTCCTGTGGAGAAACACCGAATTTTGATAATTAGTTTGCAGAAAGACTTAGTACCCGAAGTCACTGATGGTGAGAGTTGGGGTAAAATATTCGGGGCAGTTTATGCAAAGTGTTTTGGCACACCATCCACGACAGTACTCCCCTCTGTAATTAAACGTGTTCAAGATGAGCACGGACCAGAGGCAGCAGTAGAATTGGGGATGAGGTAAGTTGGAGCGTATGAAGTGTTTGCTGATTTGATCCTTCCTAATGTTAAGGGTGATGCAGTCAACTTTCAGGTGTCTAATGCTTTGGCGCTTGTCCCAGATGTAGACAAGCCCCGCAAACTACCTACGATTATAGCCCAGGCTTACAAAACGGTTGGGCGTAATAGTTTGGGTGTTAAGCCTTTTGCTAAAGTACCTGCACAACCGCAGGCTCAACGGATGTCTCAAACTGATCAAGGAGGCCGTCCACAATTCCCTAAAAAGAATTGGAAGAATAACAAACAGGGAAAATCACAGCAAAAGCAAGGGGGATGGGCACCGTCCCCTACACCTTCGGTCTCAGAACGCACTTATGAACTGCGTGACCGCATGAGAATTAAATCTCCTGATCGATATCAGATTCCTGATAAGCGTTCTCCTCGTTCTTCACACATTGCTGAGTTCGCAGTGTTGTTCTTGGGCTACGAGCCCAATAATGAAGGACGCGGTTTGGCACGCACTTCCTGGAGAAGTGTGCCCGTTTGCGTCCCCCTAAAACTCTGAAAACATTACAATCTTTGCTGGGTTTCTTGAACTTTGGTTGTACTTACGTACCAGAGTATTTCCAGCGTATCAAGCCTCTTTATACTTTGATACAACCAACATTTGTGAAAGTATGTTGGCTTCCGGAACATACTAATATACTGCAGTCTGTGCAGTCTGATTTGCTTGACTCTCAACTCTTGTTAACCCGTGACAACCATACTAACCAGGTGATAAGAATCATCCCAGGCACGATGGGTTTCACATACCTGACGTTTAATGAGGGAGACACAGTCCCTATTGCTTATAAGTCACACCTGTACACTTCAGCAGAACTGAGATTTTCCTCAGTCAAAAAACTCTTGACGGCAGTCTAGATGGCGATTCTAAAAGAACGCGCACTGGCACAAGGAAAACGCATGTTGGTGGTAACACCATATCCTGCTCTAGAAGCAGTGACAAAGGTGAGTGTTCCTAATTCCAAAGCTTTACATCCACGGTGGATACAATGGGCTACATCGTTGACATCCCCGTATGTCACATTTATCTTTGATTCCTCGTTACAGACTCAGGAGTCGCTGCAATATGAATTTGTTCATCCAGCTCCTCTGTCTATGCGCCCGCTCGAGGAATACCGTTGTATCATTTACACTGACGGTTCGGTGCAACTGGCGATTGGATCTAAACATTCTTATTCTGCAGCCTGTGCGATTGTGGCTGGTTCCATAGTGAATGGCGAGTTTAAGTCCAGTGTGGTTCACACACAGGCCCTCGGCGACTGTACTGCCCAATTGGCAGAGCTGCGTGCTTTGGTGCTCACACTGGAGTTTACAGATCCTAATGTGACTACTTTAATTGTAAGCGAATCCTATTACTGTGTACAATCTTTTAATGACAATTTATTCTTTTGGTTTCAGAATGACTACAGTGATTCGTAAGGCAAGACAATTAAGCATAAAAGGCTATGGGTTTGAGTGGCAGAGCTGAAGAAACGCCTGCCACTCACGCAGGTAATTCATACTCTTGGCCACCAACGTGTAGGAGTACACGCGGTTGGTAACAGCTTAGCTGATGAAGCAGCTAAGTCAGCAGTGGACACGTGCTTAGTAGCAGCAGTTACAAGATCCATAAGTAAGATTGATGATGACATTTTGGCAGCTATTGCTGCTACAGAGAAGGGAAGCAATTATCCTAAAGGATTCCCTTCCAAATACTCTTATCATTTAAACACTGATAACGTTCCCTATGTGACAATTAATAACGTTGGTGAAAGGTTGATTCCCACCGTGGACCGCAGGCTTACACTGATAATCGCTGCACACAAGGGCATGGTCTCGGCTCATGCTGGTGTGTCTGCAACAGTCAGTATCTTGCAACAACGGTACTGGTGGCGGGGCTTATATAAACAAACACATACTTATGTGCTTTCTTGTGAAATTTGTCAGCAAATCAAGTCATCTACGGTGACCTGACCACCACAAACACTGTTATGCATATCCAATAGGCCATTTGCTTGTGTTTATTTGGATCACTGCGGTCCATTTTCTTCTGATACTGCATATAAATACATTTCAGTTGCAGTTGATGCGTGCACACGTTTTCTATGGGTCTGGCCACAACGCAATGCTGACGCTCGAACTGTAGTCAGGGATCTGCGTGTCTTTGTGGCAATTTTTGCTGTGGTCACCTTACATTTGGACCAGGGTCCGGCGTTCGCCTCTAAGGCGTACAAAGAACCCATGCGGTCTTTGGGAGTGCAGGTCAAATTTTTGTCTCCATACAGGCCTGAGGGCAATTCCGTTGTGGAGCAAGTGAACCATGACTTAAAGCAATCCTTAACAGCTAGAGTCCTAGGCACTGGCAGGAACTGGCTCGCCCATTTGTATAGCATACAAAGTGCACTTAATAATCTCCCTAGAAGACTTCTGGGTGGGCCGACCACTTACGAATTGCTATTTGGCATGAAAATGTTTGTGCCAGACCTTGATGGTCTAGCTTTGGTGGCTAAAGCCGTCCCTTTCGACGTAGATAAACATTGTGCTGTATTACAGAACCTGCGTGTCACAAGAGACAGTCAAGCAAAAGAACATTTACCTGCCGCCGCTGATGGTGCACTGCAGATTCCAGTGATCGGCTGCCTGCCTAAAGTTGGAGAACCGGTCAGGGAGAAGGTGGAGAACAAAAAACAATTTAGTCCATTCTATCGAGCTCCGGTTCCAGTGCTGGGCGTGCAGGGAACTCTGAATAGTTTGCCTCCAGCTTCATCGTATGTCACTATTCCAGGAAATCCTGAGACTGCCATAGAGATGGACTCTGTTGCTAATGCTTTGCTGGTCCTACAGTCCTCAGCTGCTAATGACGAACCAGAATATACTTATCCTACAAGTGACTCTTTGCCTGGGTTAAATGCTACAGCCAGGAACGAGTCGCGATTTTCCTTTGACTCTCATTCAACATCGACTTTGACCCCATCAAAATGTGCAATTTTTATCTCCTGGTTTAAATGCACTTATTTGGTTCCCCCATGGATATATATTTGGCTGGTGCTCACCCTTATTTTTTTATTCATGTCCATTGGGTTTGTGACAGTGTTTTTTATTTTGATCAATGAACACTACCTTAAAGAACGCTCTGCTGTAGAACTAGTAGATGGAACTTTGGCCCCGCATTCTTCATTGCACATCATGAAAAGGGACCTGACTTTTGTCAACATTACAGCCTGGCCAGTTACGGATGGCATAGTTTGGGATACAGTCCCGTTTCAAATTCATGGTCCGACAGAGATTATAAATGTTCCAAATGTACTTCGTGTCTCAATGGGTGATGTGGTTAAATATAACATACGTTCAGATGACTGGTATGTGCGAGCAATACAATCTCTGTTTTCAGATTTAAAATACTATGCAGCATTTGATGCTGAAGACTTGTAATTGAATTCTGCAAATTATGCTGACTTATTTTGCTATCAGCAATATGGCCATCATTATTTGCATAAAGCAACTACTTTTCGAGCTGTTTTTAATCATACGCAATGGGAACATTGCCCCGCCCCACCAATAGGGAGTTCTAAGACCCCGTTGAATAAATTTACATATTTTACGAGTTTTGATAAGTCAAACCCTGAATCTTACTATTTTAAATTGAATTCTAAATCAAATACGAAAGTTATGTCTACCCACACTAAATTGTTATACTCTGATTCTTTTATCCTTAAATTGTCGATGGGTGGCTATGATCATTGGAAAAATACAGTTGATTTGAAATCAGTTTGGGGTTCAAAACCCTAGCATGTGCAGGGCATGGAAGCTTTGTATCGTGCATGCCTTATACCAACACAAATACTGTTTTTGAACGATTCTATCTATCAGACTACTTGTCTGGGTTTAGCTATGGCTAAACAACTGAAGGCTCCTGCTTTTCCTTCCCTTGCAGAATTTCCAGACTGGAATGTTACTACCAATTACACATTTGAGGAGTTGCAGTCTGTATTTACAAATGTAACATTTAATATCTCGAATCTTGACTCTATGGGTTGGTTGGTTTTGCAGACCAGTGCAGATGCATGCCAAATGTGTTTCCATAACAGGGCTTCAGGTTACACACAGGATAGGCCTGATCCACGATTTCCAACTACACATTCAGTTACAACGTATTCTGTTGGAAAATTATGTCAAACTTGGTTACAACACTCTACCCTAGCTTCTGTTAAACAGCATTTGTCAATGTTATAAAAAAATGTGGATCTATCGGATTTCATAAAAGGCCCAGTTGGCCCTAGACCTAAATGATGGATTTATGCAGTTTACAATGAAATTTGGAAATTGTCTCAAATTGAAGCCGCTTCACGTTTAAGGGCTATAGACCAAGCTAATCTTGAAAAACTCCTGGTTGTGGTAGATAACAGTATTAATACCCTTTCTTCCAGGATATACACATTGGACAATATTGGTTCTTCTGTTGTTGATATTGTACAGGATGATGTATCTGTGTTATTTCATGGTCAGAACCAATTTCGCTCTATTATGCAGTTAGCATGGACCTTGCAGACGCTCAAAATGAGTCGAGGACCATGGGACTATGTAAACGCGTCCTCTTTGTTTTTGCCTTCTAATTTGACTGAAAGACAACAGTCTATGTCCATGAAAGATGCCACTTATACCCTTTTACAAATAGAAAAATTAGACCCTTTCCATTCTCAGTAGTGGAAACAAACTCTGCTGTTTGGCTCGTTCTCCTTATTTAATTTTACATCGTGCATGAAACATTTTCCCCATAGGACGCTATGAACCGTTAGGAAACTCGTTCCTTCATGAAGTTTGGTCACTCCCCTTCGCGTTCAGATGTTTGCGTGATAACACAGAGGTGTATGAGACTGGTGAATCTTGTGATTCTTCTATTGGACACTCCCTTGTGTACAAAAATATACAATTGCACGGCGCTTGTAATTTAGAGGCGCCTAATTTAGCGTGCATTTTAAAAGTAAAACCTGTCCCCTCGATTAAACCAACATTCACACTGCTGTCTAACGGCAGTTATTTACTTCTGAATAATGAAAAATGCTGCAGCATGTTAATAGGCATACCGTACATTGTGACTGTGTCACAACATGTGTTTGCTGAAGAAATGTGCTGTTTCCTCCACCTATTGGGAGTCCCGATATCTCAATTTGGCCTTCCATTCCGACCTTGAAGGCAGAGTTCGACAAGCTGAACCGAATAAGAGCTTTATTGTCCCAGAAAGAAGTTTTTCTCACTTCTGCCCGTGAGACTTATGTCCTGCAGTGGCTAATACAAGAACAGAAGTTCAAGCACTTTTAAACACTGACCTCCCACAACATTTTGGTGAGCTTATTCAATCTATTTTCAATGCTTCCCATACAACGGGGCTGGCTCATTTTTTTTAAATTGTGGGCTCTGGCCTTGTAACATCTTTTCAAACTATTTAGGTGTGATCCAGGCTTTCATTCATTCTATTTTTTCCAGTGTCTTCAGCGGGTTGCCACTAATACTGGCCTTAGCTGCCGGGGTCTTCCTGTTGATTTGCCTGCTCAGAAATTGCTGCCCCTCTTGTGGTCATTCACAACCCGGCCCAGCTACAGCTGCTTCGTAACCGCATGCTTCAGTGCAACGGTACCTTGCCACTGAACACTCTAAGCGTGGCTTATATTCTGTCTTTCCGATCTCCATGGTACACTTGCGTGCAACCAGTTTTCTCATGCTTGGAGTGTCCTTTTCAATGGGCTTTGGATCTCTGCCTCACAAACACAGCGTCTCCTGCCCCGGACTTGCCTTACTGATGAGCCCCTTAGTGTCTCATGAGCAGGTCTGTTCCGGTATGGGTCTAATGGTCTGTGCAGCCGCGCTCGGAGTGGTAGCTTAATGGGATATCGGTGCAGCAGCACATGATTTCCTGCAACGGAGTTACATCGAATAACATGCAAGTTGCCCACCGTTGGTGCTGGAAGCACCCATCATTAATGAGCATGTTTGCTCCTTTGACTTAATAAACTGGATGGCGTCTACTTTTTCAGACTATGACAATGATTTCCTGTTGGAAGCTGTCGCCACTTTTTGCGCATACACACTGATGGATTGATAAGACCAGGCCACCCAGACATCTTTTTTTTTTTGCTTTTCATTATTTTTTTATTTTACTTCCAAAAGGATATTTTTCAAACGAAAAGACCTTTACTCTTTTTCACATCCAATTGACATTCTTCACTTCCTGGTCGCACAAGCTCTTGTTGCTCAGCCTTTTTGAACTCTGTGTTCTACTTCGATCACTGTGTATAGGACTGCCCAAGGGGAGGGTGTAGTGAGGGTTTAGGGGTGTCAGCGGACGTTGCTAAGTTAGCATTAGTCCGTGCTTTGCATCACCGCCATCTTTCCGCTTATGCACACAACACTACATGCCTTGGTTCCCGTAAACACTTTTGCTCGTGCTGCTTCACATGGGAACTGTCTGCCTTTCACTATTTCTGTTGTGCTCTGAGTTCTCATCTGTACATCGTGTTCAAGGCCAGAAAACAACTCCACTGGTTAATCGGCTTTGGTCCATCCCACACACATAACATGGAACACAGCTGCGATTCTGACTTTTCGGGTGCTTTTAATATTGCACGGGATGCAAGTTATCAACACTTGGAGAAAACCTTTCCAGAGGAAGAGCTGTGCTTGTCCAGAGATGTAAATCCTATAATCTAAGACTTGAGGTAGGGGGTTCTGCTGTCCAAGCCCAGAGGTCTTCCACTGATATAATAAACATAGCTTTTAGCACGGGGAGGGTGGTAAAGCGCTATATGGCTTCATCCACTGTCATTATAATATGCTGTCCCCGTTCATAATATATGGAATTGTAACCATGCTGATTATATTGTTTTTATGCATTTCTTTGCTAGTGTTGGCACGTGTACTGCATTACAGAGCACGTTAGTTGAAAAAACATTTTAAACTATATAGTGTCTCACATTGTGAACAGGTATGAGTGTCTAAGCGAAAGAGTGTCTTGCTCCCACAAATTCTGAGAGGCCCTGAGTCACATGTTCTACGATATCCAATCATTGGTAGCTCCGCTGTAGTACGGAGAACGAATGGGATACTATAGCTAGCCGAATAGGGGTTCTGGGCACTGAGGCGTGTTTTTTGTACACCACAATACACCGAAGTCCTGGTTTCCTGTGCATAGTTCTGTGTATGTGCAGAATCACTGCAACACCCACCAAAGGCACTGGGACCAAAACATATGCTGCAGAGATCCGTGGATCCAATAAGTTTCATTGCATAACAGCAGTAAATAAACTTGGATAGCTAATATACTTGCTAGAGAGATGCATGTGCCATCTCTTGTCACAGGCTTGAAGCATATTAAAATAGCACTGTGCTAAAGTGGCTGTTTCAGGTCATATGCTGTAAAGTGTAGATTTCATATGTAATAGCTTAATGGATTAAATGTGCTGCGGAGATCCTTGTGCAGGTCTCAAAGTGCAATTGCGGCAAAATAGCTGAATGAGCAATAGAAGAACCACTTAGAAAAAGACTAATGGAAGACTTAAGTTTCAGTAAGATACAGGTTGAAAAGCTGCAAGGCTTCAGATGTGATGAAAATCGGTTCTGATGGGAAGTTCTACACATTACTAGGTACAGGGATGTGGGATTCCTATAGCAGATACCCAGGACATATTGTTTGGGGTCTAGGGCAAAACGTTTTCATGTGTATTTTGTCCTTGGGACAAGTAGGCCAAACCCCTGCAGCACAAACCCTTTGGCTGCCAGTTTGTAGAACCACATAATGGATCAGGGAAGGGCACTGTCTGCAGTTAAGGTAATATTTTTGTCCATATGTTAATGCTGTTCAAACTTGTATTTATTGTTCATTAATTGAAAGCCTTTAATATTAGGATGAGCGCTCTAAGTAAATGTTGTAAGCTCTGACTGCACTGCTGACAATAATTCCAGTATAAAAATGTGTACACATGTTTTCAAAGTTTAGCAATATGAGGCTATGTATTATCTCCCATAATGCGCTCTGATTTGACGTAAATATTTTCAGAAGCTTGAAAGCAAAATTGATGATCCTTTACTTTCAAAATAAAATGTTCATAAAAAATGAAAGCAGGAAAAAACACTTTGCTAAAATGGTGTAAAATTTCACGTACCATTTCTTTGCAGCATCATTTAGTAACAAGTGTCAATGAATGAGAATATTTCCCAAAATTATTCATAATGGAGGATCAATGTAACCAGTTTCAATAAGATTATCGGAAACAAAAATAAACAAGCATTGGCAAAGCCTGTGGGTCTGAAATAGGTGGTCAGCTTTTCAGTTTTGTCAATGTGTGACTTGTTTTGGCATGGTTTTTGTAAAACCTTATTGGTGTGGGAGCTGCCAGATCATAACCATTATAACAAAAATTGGCAATAGCAAAAATAGTTTTTGGTCTCAAAAAGAACACACTACCACAGTAGTTACTAGCACTGAACAAAAGTGCTTTGTGTGCCGATATGCTCCTAGTAAAAGAGCAGAATGCTGTCATTCCCAGTGAAGCAAACTGGTACAGCAAGAGAGAGACAGAATTTTAATAAACACGAAAGGTCACGGTCAACGCCAGACCAAATTAGGTGCTCAATTATTAAAGAAAGTCTCAAAAGTGCACCCATGGTATATGTCCTTGCATTAAGTGCAGCTATACGGCTTTCGTGAATTCCCAAGAATTTACAGAAGTAGGACAAGAAATAGTACTCCTAGAAAATATCTGTGAACTGCATTTTAGCATGAGCAAATATGCATGTGTAGATCTGCTCATGCAAAAATCTGAGTGTTTGCAAGTTCACTTTCCCCAACCACTTTTTCCCCCAACTCTGAGAAGAGTTGTTGAAAGCCCTCAAAACATACAAGTTAGTAGGTTTGCCCAGTCTCAAAGGGCATTCTAACACTGTAACTATTGCTTGTGGAAATGTGGCAACATAAGGGGATTGCAAGTATTCAAACACTACTATGGTAGGAGCC
The DNA here is from genome assembly GCF_964204655.1 of Triturus cristatus. Lineage (NCBI taxonomy): Eukaryota > Metazoa > Chordata > Amphibia > Caudata > Salamandridae > Triturus > Triturus cristatus. The sequence continues at coordinate 655,706,275 of NC_140579.1, forward strand.
CTGGCATAATCAGAGAGGCTATATCAGAGCTCTTATTTAATGAGATTGCTGCCATAATTTGTTGCCGCACTACATGGCACCAAAGGGACAAGTGGATTTTGTTACAGTACAAGTAGATTTATGAAACAACCTGTCCCATGGACAAGTAGATATTTTATTAAATTCCACACCCCGTAGGTATCAACAAACTGTTTGTGTACAGTGCCATACTCTTAAGTGTGCATACACACAACCACAACCCCCTAGATATACAGGACATTGTCACAGAGCATGCACCGACATCGAGTTTAGAATGTTAGAATTTAAAGACACCACCATCAAATCTTATGTAACCTCTTGGAACACATCAAAGGCACCATGGCGTATCCTAGTTTCCCTCCACCCTGTAGGCGCTAAGCTCCAGCTGCTCTAACCAAGGTAAGTGCAGCTGAAGGGCTGCTAGGCTGAAAATATGAATTGGACCTGCTTATTGCTGATCCCAGCAAAACAGTTTTAATGTGTACTAGTGAACAGCTGTCTGTAACCCAAAGACAGGATACTATTGGGAAAAAATTGCTTAGGATCAGCACAAATGTTGCTCAAGAACAGCTCCTGGCTAAAGCTGGGGCCCACACAGTTACAGCGCTGTTCCTTGAAGAGTCCACAACTGGATTTGCTGCCTGCTCCAAGCAATTTGGAGAGAAATTCAATTGTTTCATTCCAGGTATTTGAACCCCCACCACTCCCATCCCAAATGCAAAAGCTGCATTTGCACCAATTACGTGATACAATAATCTCCCCTTAAGGCACGGCTGTATTGGTTCTAAAGGACACCGCTAGACGGGCTGCCTTTCTTGTGATACAACATGGCCACAACTTGAATCCCTCAATAAAGAGGAGTTTAAGGCCACAAATAGATTGGTCTCTTCTCAATGTGACACATATCCCACAAAATTATTGGACTGCATGATACAGGCAACGCCTGGATTAGGATCATCCTTATCCCAAATGTTACTAGATCCCATTCTAGGAGGGATGAAGTGAGAAAACCATCCTTGAGGCCACGCCCCAATTCGTTACCTCCTCAGAACAAAGAAACCTCATAAAAAAACATTTCTTTATCAGAATATTCTTAATGTATAAGCCAATGAGCATATCCGTGTCTAGATTGTCGCCCTCCTTTCAGCAATTTCACCTTTTCTTAAATTGCTATATCAGTTCTCTCCTTGGCTGGGAGTAAATCCTGCTAAAGGCCAGAGCTGGACTAGTCCCTCACAGTGCCAGTGCAGAGTTGACAAAATTCAGACTGACCGTAGATTACCAAAAATATGATTTTAAAAACTATTCTTACGATGTGTGTCCGCTTACAAACCAGGGGTTGATTATGTACTCCAAGGCTAATTCAATTAACTGAATTTTAATAGTTCTTAAGTGCAGAACTGGAACCAGAGCCAAAAGCGTGTTAAAAACAAACAGGAACAACCATAAGACTAGAGAAAAATTGAAAATTCTAAATTGAATCCTCAATGTCCCGATGTTGACTGCGTCAATTATACAGACAGACACACTGAAGGACTGCAGAAGAATGGATGATTTTCTGTAAACCTGTTATGGCTTTCGTGGCAAAAAATCAAACTGAAAAATATCCCGGTTCTACCTTAGGGATGCAAAAAGTGAATTACGAAGGTCGTACATCTTTGCTTAGTGTCTTCAAAGGACCAGGACAATTTTCTTTAATGCCACTGGGGTAACAGAACTCGCTGCATAAACCTACTCAGTGAGTGTCACATGATATTAATTTGGACGCAACAGTATCAGCACCTGGGATACAATAATTAGGTGGGTCCTAAGACACGGAGCTATACACACTGACGGCATTAACACAGGGCACTCCGAAATGCACCCACAACCCATACTAGCCACCCATCCTGACTGTCAGACATTACAGCCCGCCTATGCCAGGTGCAAAGTAAACATGGGCTGCCCATGCTACACAATAGATTCTATCCCCTAGGACTATAATCGCAAAAATCCTCAGCTATAGAGACCGTGACGCAATATTGCAGGCAGCTCGAGTTCAGGGAGAACTGCCTTACGAAAACTCTACGATACGATTCTTCCCAGATTTTATTCTTAAAGTCCAACAAGACCGACACGCATTTGACAGAGTCAAGGCGGCCCTTCGACAAAGACGGATCAAATATATGATGTTCTTCCCGGCTAAAATTAAAAGTCATAACAGACGGCAAAGCGCTGTTCTTCACTACCCCGCCGGAGGTACAGGACTGGCTGGATAAGAAAGCCGCGTGGGGGGCGGCAGCAGCGGCGAGGGTCAACTGGAGAGAGATCCACGCGCGATCGCCGGGATCAACAGATGGAAGATCGGACAAAGATAGACGAAGCCAGCGTTCCTGGAGATCGAGATCCAGCAGCCTGGGCAAGTTGGCGACCCAGAGAGACTGACTGACTCTGGCCTCCTAATCTGGAATGGACGAGACTACCTCGACAAACTGTAATGTATAATTTTTCTTGCTAATAACATGAGTGGAGGGTGTCCCATGAGGCGCTGGCCGGTAAGACTGTGGAGCCTTAAAACTTAGCATCTGCCGGCACAGCTGGAGATAGAACTGCGGCCAGAGACACTGAACGAAATAGACTCTTTATGCCGGACTATTAAGCAGGCCTTACGTCACAAATGTAAACTATGTTCCTCACGGGAACGGGGGCGGGGGACATGTTGTGTGGAATGGGTCCCAATATATATCGGAGTCCCAAACCTGACAAGCCTTGAAGAGTAAGGGGGTGGGCCTCAGGCGACCGGAGTTGGTACTAGCTCACTACCCCTCGCACTGTTGACTGGTTTCTAGGGCGGTAGACAATCTGCTAGTTGGGGATATGGGTAGTTTCAAACCTACGTGGCAGGGCTGGTGTTGGGGCGGTTCGAGGGTCGAATGTGTTTTTTACTTTTATTGTTGGGGTTGGGGGGAGGGAACGGAGGGTAGGCACTCTGGTCATGCAAGAAACTAAGTACGGCGATCTGGTGGTGTTGCAAATCTCGCAGGTTGTATAGAACTGTACATTGTCACAATCAGTACGAAGTGGGATAAAAGCTTAAAACTCTTGAGTTGGAACGTCAACGGGTTGGGTGATAAGATAAAAAGAAGTATAGTCCTCCAACACATAAAGCGTCAACTCCCGGATGTCGCTCTACTCCAGGAAACACACTTAATCGGAAACAACTGCAAGGCACTAAATAGATGGGGATACACAATGGTTGCACAAGCCGACTTCACATCTGGGTCCGGGGGGGTGGGCATCCTCATCAGGCGTACCCTCCCACTAAGTATTAAGCACACTTGGACTGACCCGCTGGGGCGCTTCGCGGCGGTCTCTGGCCAATGGAAAGGGCTTACACTCACATTGGTAACGGTTTATATACCACCAGGTCTCCAAACACAATCATACAAAGATCTTGGGATGCTCCTACTCTCCCTTCCGGAGGGGCAACTCATAATTGGGGGGGACTTCAACTCAGTTGTATCGGGCCTGCTAGACCGGCACCCTCCACGAGACATCAGTGCTGGGCAAAACTGGCTCTCTAACTTCATCGAAGCCTTTGGCCTCACAGACCTTTGGAGGCGGCGCTACCCAAACTTCCAACAGTACACATTTTTCTCGGGATCACACCACACTCTCTCCAGGTTAGACTATATTCTCATGCCTCTTCACCTAAACACGATCACTCAGGACATCACTCCCCCCTGTGGGTTCACCTCACGATTGGTAAGAAGAGAGTAGGCTGTATAGCACCTATAAATCCTTGGCACTTACGCAACCCGGAGGCCAAAACCACCATTACCCAGGAAATTGAGCACTATTTCCAAGAAAACGAAGGTACTGTGGCTTCCCCTAGCACCCTAGGGGAAGCGTTTAAAACAGTAATTAGGGGGCACGCCCTTTCGATAATAGCAGGGCTACTTACGGAACGGGGAAAACAATTGGTCGCTATTGAAGGTGACCTCCTTCATCTTGAGGAGGTAGCAAAAGACGGCGAAGATCAAGCTGCTCTTCACCAAATGCAAATGAAGGCGGCCGAATACAAAGCAATAGCGACCGACTCTACCAAAACCCTCGCAAGAGACAGGGACGGACGCTTATACAACCAAGGGGACAAAGCGAGTAAACTGATAGCCTGGCTAGACAGACGAGAAAAGGCACAGAGACTAGTATCGGAGCTAAAAAGCAGTTCCGGTGTGGTTCTTAAGGAACCTCACAGCATAGTTCGCGAGTTCGCTGAACACTTTGAGCGAGTTTATCAGAGGGGCTCAGAACTATCGGAGGAAGACTCTTTCAACTTACTTGCAGACATCCGACTGCCCACTCTTTCGGACCCCGATCGAGAGGCATTGGAGAGCGCACTCACCAACGACGAAATGGCGATGGCAATTAGGGATCTCCGGCCAGGTAAAGCCTTGGGCCCAAATGGTCTATCTATTGAGCTGTACAAGCTCAAACCCAACAGACTGGCACCTTTTTTTAAATGTATGTTTGAAGACAGCAGAGAGGTGAGAGTGCTGCCACGAGACCAACGTATCGCTACGCTGGTTGCCATTCCTAAGGCGGGGAAACCTAGAGACGAATGTGCCTCGTACAGACTGATTTCTTTACTGAACACAAAGCCCAAGATACTCGCAAAGCTTTTAGCGAATAGACTCAGGCCAGTAATAGATAAACTTGTCCACCCGGACCAATCGGGATTTATGCCGCACCGCAACACTGCCCTTAACCTACGTCGACTTCACGGAGTGCTGGGGCGCTGCTCCACTATCCAGGAAGATGAAATAGTAGTTTCTTTAGACGCAACAATGGCGTACGATACACTGGAATGGGCATACCTGATGGCGGTCCTTAAAAAGTTGGGCTTTGGCCCTAATTTCATCGGCTGGGTGCGACTCCTATATACGGAACCATTGGCCCAAGTGATCGTAAACAACAAAATCTCTGAAGTTTTCAGGCTCGGTAGAGGTATGAGGCAGGGCTGTCCGCTCTCGCCACTGCTCTTCGCACTGACCCTTAACCCGCTCGCGGCCTGGATACGGAGAGACTCATCTATCCGGGGATTTAAATGGACCGAAGGGTGGGAAGACCAGATCTCCTTATACACAGACAAAATCCTCCTCTATCTCACCTCCCCCCAAAAGTCATTACGAGTAGTTCTAGACATATTCACTAGCTTCGGAAGAAACTCCGGTTACAAAATTGACTGGAGCAAATCACTGTTGTACGTCCTATATGGGAATCCTCCCTCCATGCCAAAGGACTGCCCGATTCAGACAGTCACAGAAGGATTCAAATACCTCGGAATTTTCATTTCCACTGATACCAGGATCTGCTACGAACGGAACCTCCTCCCACCCTTGCAGAGATTCAAGCAAGACACTGCTACCTGGAAAACGCTCCCGTTATCTCTCCTGGGACGGGCAACACTCTTTAAAATGATGGCACTGCCACATTTCCTATATGCCCTCCAGAATTACCCAGACCTAGTCCCACCAAGGTTTTTTAAAGATATTGAAACTACTCAAAGAGACCTACTGTGGGATGGTAAACCAGGTATCTAGCTCCACAAACTAAAACTCGGTTGGTATGATGGTGGAATTGCTCTCCCCGATATTAAAAAATATTATTGGGCGGCACACCTCTCAGCCATCAACCAATGTACATACCGCAGTGGTGATGACCCCGCATATTGCATGGACAAGTGGATTCTCCCGGGAGGTGATTTCATGAGGACGTTGTACTCCAAGCCCAGCAAATATCCGGCCTACAAAACACTCGGTTCAACTTTGGCACGCGGTAAACCACAGCTTGGGATGGGCCAATAAACTTACGCTTGCAACTCCGCTCTGGGATTCCGAGTGCCTGGGTACACTGGGTCGTACCAAGGGGTTCGACAAGTGGGATCTAATAGGGCTCTCACGCATAGGAGACCTCTGGGGACCGCACGGAATGTTAACGTTTGCCTCACTACAGCAGACACATGAAATGGCTGATTCGGAATACTTTCGATATGCACAAGTTCGGCACTCCCTTCAGGCAAACATCCCAGCAGGTTCAGTACTTCCAGAGTCCTCTCCCCTTGAAGATAGACTGCTAGACGGATACCTGCCAGAGAAATCCATATTCCTTACAAATAAAAAGCTCATACATCACACTCCTGATCCCCTTAGGGCACTGAAGGAAAAATGGGGGAAGGACGGTCTAGAAATAGACGATGAGGAATGTCAGGAAGCACTCTCTTCCCCTAAGGAAGTTGCCATTTCAGCGAAGCTAAGGCTGATCCAGTTAAAGATTCTATATCGGGTGTACCTCTCTGGGCACAGATTGGTGTTGATGGGAAGGAGCATAGATGGGATGTGTAGGAGGCAATGTGGTCTTGAGGGGACTTTCCTGCACATTCTCTGGGAGTGTCCGCTAATCCAACGATACTGGAAAAAAGTCCATGGATGTATGAGCACGGTATGGGGGATGGAAATTCGACTTGAGATAAAAAGATGTCTCCTGAATATTTGGGAGCCCACGGACTTAAATGCAAAGGGCAGAACCTGGGTAACGCTGGGCAGATGGTTGCTAAACAAAACATCTCCCGCTTCTGGGGAGCGGCAACGCCACCAACACTTAACGCATGGAAAGATTACATGGATTGGTGTATGATACGGGAGAAAACAGTGTATGTAGCTCGAAGCTGTCCCCAAAAATGGATAGCGCTCTGGACTAAATGGAATGAGTATCGAGGGAATGTGTGTGAACCCCCATTTGTCCCCTCCCTTGACGAACCAACAACGCCCTGTGATAACCTTAGTAATGTTCGAGATTATATTGTATGACACTTCTGCCTAACGAAGACAATGCAACACAGATATTCGTACCAAATTGTTGTATGTAATGACCATTTCTTTGATTGTTCAATAAGAAGAAATAAAAAAAAAAACAAGTGTAAAATAAGGGCCCTCAAATTCACTCGTCACCCACAAAAAGTAAAATACATTTGTGCTATACACATTCCTCCACATGTCTGAACCTGACAAAGAGGACCAAACCTATCCAAATGTACTCAGGTATCACTGTTAAATTACAAAGACATTTAATCTCCATCAGCCCAGAAATATGGGAAGCCGTTCATGTCAAAATTACAGATCCCCATATAAGCCACCTCCTGAAATGCATGGCATGCTGCAAAATGAATATGACACACACCAGAATAAATGTAATATGTGTCAAAATAATTATGATACCTGGCAGAGTGAATCTGACTTGAATCAAAACAAATATGAAACCTGGCAGAGTGAATGTGCTACTTTGTGATTAATATGAATAACACACACTCCGAATTAAATAGGAGATATACCTAAATATATATCAATCATACTGAAATGAATATGGCCCTCACTACAAACAATATAGCAATCACTGACACGAATACAATATGCTTCAAACAGAATGGGAGATTTCTTGAAATGACTGACATATGTCAAGAGGTATATGACATACATTGAAATTAATATAACAGATTGAAATAAATATATTATTTTCTGAAAAGAATGCAATGCACATTGAAAATATTATAACTTGCACTAAAATGAACATTACACATGTTGCAATGAACATGAATTGCGTTGAAATTATTGTTACCCAGATTGCAATGAATATGAGAATTTCAGAAATGAATAGAAGATGATTTAAAATGAATATGGCTTGTGTTGAAAACAATATAAGCCCCATTGAACTGAATTTGACATGTCTTCAAATAAGTATGACCAAAGCTGAAATTCTCACGACATTTGTCAAAATTAATATAGCATGCATTGAAATTAATATGATACATATTCATATGAATATGATATATGTTAAAATAGATACGTTGCATCTTAAAATTAATAAGACTAGTATTAATATGAATATGACATCCATTGAAATAAATATAACATTGATTGAAAGGAATATATAATATGTAAAAAGGAATATGACATGCATTGAAATGAATATGACATTTATCAAAGTGAATACGAGTTGCATTTAAAGTAATATGATACACCTGGACATGATTATGATACGTGTTGAAATGGTTATGATTCATGTTAAAATGAATATAAGATGTGTTAATGTGAATGAGATATCTATTGAAAGGAATATGGCATGTGTTAAGATGAATATGACATGCTTTGAAATGAACATGATACATATTCAAATGAATATGATATATGTTAAAATAGATACGTTGCATCTTAAAATTAATAAGACAAGTATTAATATGAATGTGACATCCATTGAAATAAATATAACATTGATTGAAAGGAATAAATAATATGTAAAAAGGAATATGACATGCATATGGCCATGTCTGAACTGGGGTGGCTGAGTGGGCTAAAGAACGGTGATGGATCAAACCCAGATCTGTTGACTGGGTGTGAGTGTTTGATTGGTTCTGATGCTCCGTCCATCACCACCCCCTTTTGTACCGCTTTGTTCACCACAAGTTGGCAGGGTATGCTCAGACATGAGTCCCTTGCTCACTTTGCCACTGGATTCAAGCAAGCCTGGCTGAAGACGGCTGAAATGCCAGAAACCGGTCCTAGGAAGCTTGTTTCCGGTCCAGGGAAGGCATGGCTTGGCAGTTCGGGCTGGACTGTTCCCATGAGGCACAGGGTCAGACTGATTTGCATATGGCCATGTCTGAACTGGGGTGGCAGAGTGGGCTAATGAACGGTGATGGATCAAACCCAGATCTTTTGACTGGGTGTGAGTGTTTGATTGGTTCTGATGCTCCGTCCATCACCACCCCCTTTTGTACCGCTTTGTTTGCCATAAGTTGGCATGGTATGCTCAGACGTGAGTCCCTTGCTCACTTTGCCACTGGATTCAAGCAAGCCTGGCTGAAGACGGCTGAAATGCCAGAAACCGGTCCTAGGAAGCTTGTTTCCGGTCCAGGGAAGACATGGCTTGGCAGTTCGGGCTGGACTGTTCCCATGAGGCACGGGGTCAGACTGATTTGCATATAGCCATGTCTGAACTGGGGTGGCAGAGTGGGCTAAAGAACGGTGATGGATTAAACCCAGATCAGTTGACTGGGGGTGAGTGCTTGCAATGTTCAACACTCCGTCCATCATTTCCTTTGGTTTTGTTTTTGTGATTTGTCTCCTTGACACACTCATGCTTCCTACCTTCCTTTTGCATAATAATGCCATTTTCATCACTTGGTCCCAATGAGATCTTACCTCCATATCTATCTCTCCCCTGCCACACTCATCTTCTTATGAAATTGCCTACCTGGTCCCTCTAACCATTGCAGTCTTTCTCTCAAGAAGTTACTTATATTTGGTGATGCCTTATCTGGTAGAGAATCTATCTAGCTTCAGAATCCTAACCATAGAATATTCCCCAGGAGTTAGACTAGATCCAGAAGTTTTCAAGCAGTACCCTTGAGGTGGCCACGTTCGGCTCTGTGTTGGTTGTCTCTGCCCCGGCAATGCAATGCCTGGTGCCTATATAAATGTCACCCTGGAGGGCTGAAGTCAGTTCCTTTCGCGACTTTCCACGCCAAGCATGCAGAGCCACGATGAATTCTGACAACTGAACTGAAATTCTAAAGTCCTTAGAAGGATGACCCCCACAATGTAAACAGTTCTGCGAGCATGGAGGATGGAATGACCAGTAAGCAATCTGCGGCTACATAGATACTCTACCCGATAAGGCTTAACCAAAGGTAAGTAACTTGTTCATTTGATAGAGACTTCTAGCCGCAGATTCATTACCTTAGAATACAAAACCCTACCTATGCCTTCCGGGGGGTGGGTATGCAAAGCTAATTTAAACCAGGAAGTCCTACAGGACTGAGTGGACAAAGTGACCATCACAACGGTCCGAACTGTCCAGGCAGTAGTGTTTGGTAGAGATTTGCAGAGATGCCCATGTTGCTGCCTGACAGATGACCAGGACAGGGATTCCTTACTCTAATGCAGTGGTTTCAGTCTTGGCTCTCGTGGAATGAGCAAGCAAGCCCTCAGGGGGTTGCTTCTTGACCAATACATAGCAGTTATTTATGCAGGGCATTATCCTTCTTGAGATGGTCCATTTCTGCACATCCTTCAATTCCTAAGCCCCTTCGTACCCCACAAAGAGTTGATTGTCCACCCGGAACTTTTGTGCGATCAAGTTAGAAACTACAACTCTTTTTGGGTCCAGAAAATGGAGTCTCTCCGCCTCCTTTGAAGTGTGAGGTGGAGAAACAAAGTTAGGCAGTGGGATGCTCTGGCCTACATGGAAAGGAGCCACAACCTTCGGGAGGAAGGAGGCATGTGTCCAGAGTACGAAATTGTCTGGATAGAAGATGGTGTAGGGAGGGTTTACATAGAGTGCCTGCAATTCGCTGACCATTCTGGCTGATGTAATGGGCACCAAAAAGGCAGTCTTGATGGTTAATCAATGGCGGGGCAATTATGCAGTGGCTCAAAGTATGCACACATTAAGTCCCAATTAAGCATGCTGAATGACCTGGGAGAAATGTATGTTGCAAACCTTTGAGGAAACTAGCCATAAAAGGTGCCTTGAACAAAGAAGATTGGTCTGGAAAACACAAAAAGGCTGAAATGCCCTATAAGTAACTGTGCCGAGAGCAGGGCCCGGCTGGGCCAAGAATAGACCAAACAGGAGAACCTGAGAAAGGGGTGCAGGTAGAGGATTAACGTTCCTAGATAAACACCATGCGACAGATTTATCTCAACAGGCTGGTGTATACCCACTTGGTGGTGGTACGCCTAGCTGCCACAATAACATCACATACTTTGTGAGGAAGTTTGAAAGCTGTCAGCTGTTACCGCTCAATCTTCAAACATAAAGATGAAGGGTGTGCAGGCTCAAGTGTAGGACCCTCCCATTGCTGCACCAGAAGATTCTCTCGATGAGGCAACTTGATCGGGGGACCGATGCTTATGCTCAACAGCCTGGGATACCAGTCTCTCCTTGCCCAATCCAGACTCACAAGAATGACTTGGCCCCAGTCATTCCTGATCTTCTTGAGAACTCCGTGTAGAAGTGGTTCTGGCAGAAAGACATACAGGAGGCCAGAGCTCCACTTGAGATGAAAAGCGTCTCAGAGCAAAAGACACCATGTAAACTCACCTGCACAAATTTGTGGACATGGTGCATTCTGGGCCAAGGCTCTTCCCAAACTTGAAAGAGACCTTGTACCATCTCTGGAAGGAGATGCCATTAGTGATACACTAAGCATCATCCACTGAGTTTGTCTACTATGACCTTTAAAGATCTCCCCAGGTGATGAACCACCAGGAAAATGCACTGATGTTCCAGCCATGTCCAGAGATGCAGAGACCCTTCCCAAAGAGTCCATGACCCTACCCTACTTTGTTTTTTGCCGATCAAAATTGCGTTTCTATTGTCCATGCACCAGTCTTCCCTTGATCAAAGGATGAAAGGCTTTCAATGCCAAGCTGCTCATCCCATATTGATGTGAAGCTCGAACTCTGACGGAGACCAGAGTCCTCTGATCTCCATCGCTCCCAGAGTCCGCCTCAGCCAAGGAGTGATGCATCGGTCACTGTAGTCAGCTCTGGTTGAGGAAGGTAGAGAGGGCTGCCATTGACCCAATCGTGGTTCGTCAGTCACCATTGCACATCTTTCACAGTTACCTCCAAGATCTGGACTATGTTGTAGAGATACACCTGATGCTGTGCCCAGTGGAACTTCATGTCCCACTGCAGAGTCCACATATGCCAACAAGCAAGTGTTACAAGCAGGATACAGGATGCCATAATGCCCAACAGCGTCAGGGTCATTCATTCCGAAATCCAGGATAGTAGCTGAAATATCTGTATCATAGACTGAATATATCTGGCTCTCGGAAACTGTAGGGTCCAGAACAGCTCTGATGAAAGGAACATTGATAGTGAACCTCCAGCAAGTGCAGGAGGTTCGCCGTAGTCTTGAGGTTGGAGACAACTGCCTGTTGAGTGACCGGCTTAAACAGCCAATCATCGAGGTATGGGAAGACTGGAATCCCTGACCTCCGCAGATATGCTGCCACCACAATTATCACCTTGGTGAACACTCAAGGGGTGCTGGTAAAGATGAAAAGGGGCACAGCAAACTGAAAGTGCTCTTGGCTCACCGTGAATGGTAGTAACGTCTGTAGACAGGCAGGACGGGCATGTGGAAATATGTGTCCTGCAAGTCCAGTGCTACCGTCCAGTCTCCTGAGTGCAGGGCACACAGGACTTGAGCGAGCATAAGCATTTTGAATTTCTCCTTTTTCAGAAATAAATTGTGAAGGCGCAGGTCTAGGATAGTATGAAGGCCTCTGTCCTTTTTGGGCACCAGGAAGTAGCGGTTATAGAATTCGTGACCTACTTCTGATTCCGGCACCCTCATGATTGCTCCTTGGCCAAGAGAGCCAACACTTCCTGATGGAGCAAGGAGAGGTGGTCCTCCTTCAGCCAGTTGTAAGTGGATGACATTGATGGAGGGGTCGTCACAAAGGGGATGGAGTAGCCCCTTTTGGCAACCTGCAAAACACAATGGTCCGATGTTTCCAAATTCCAGTGGTGCAGCTGGTGGCCTATCATGCCTCCCACTGGATGCCCATGATGGTAGAAGGGCAAACTAAAGGGGTTTTGAGGCTATGCCTGATGGGGGAGGTGGGGTTCCAGGCCAGTCCTTTGGCTACCTTTCCCAGGTGGTCTGTGGTACCTGCATCCAAATTCAATAAAAAAGCTGGGAATGTATGAACGTGGTTGAAAACCCCTTCTGTGGCGGAAAGTGAACTGAGGTTAGCAAGGGGCCAGGGAGAAGCGCAAGGACCTGGCTGTAGCTCTTCTATCCTTAAAGTGCTCCAGCAGTGAGCCCTCCATCTTTCCAAAAAGAAAAGAGCTCTCAAAAGGCACATCCATAAGTGAATCTTAAGTTGAATTTTGCTGTGTCTCTTCCCTCATCAATGGCTCTGGCCTCCTCTGAGACAATAGGCAGCACTTGCGCAACCGACTCCCAGATCATACAGGAGTATCTGCCCAAGAGGCATGCTGTGTTCACGGACCACAGTGCAAGGATGGCAGAGAACGCAGAGAACATCCATTTCCCAAAGGTGTCCAGCCTCTTGTACTCCCCATCCAGTGGAGTGGTATGCAACACACCAGGTTTGACACTACAGTTGGAGGCTTGGGCCTCGAAGCTCTCTAGGGTGGGGTGCTGTGTAAGGAAACTGGGGTCCCCAGCAGTGGAACAACTGTGGCATGAAATTATACTATGCACAGGAGGCCCAACGCAGGGCTTCCACCAGGCCCCTAGTAGAATATTAGTAAGAGCTTCATTACAAAGTTAGGGTTCAGATGGGGCGACTCCCAGTAGAAGTACCTCTTTCAAGACATTCAGCTTGACTGCCACTTCAGGTCCAAAACCTCAGCCTCCCTACACACTACCACAGTGAATGAGGCACCCTCCTCTTCCAGAGCCTCGGAAGGGGGAGAGACCAAGTCAGTGTCCATATAAGTTGTCCTCTGTATCGTCTAGGGGATGCTGGTATCCATAAGGTTCCGCAGACCCCTTCTATTCGTTTCGCTCTTCAGGCCTGTTGAATGAAGATGGCACTGGCTTTGACCTGGAGTGCATGGTCCCAGCCCGCCCGCGCCGGAACAAGAGTCAGACGATGCCCGCCTATCTCTGTGTCGGAGCCAGAAATGAGGATGGGGATGGTGCCACAGTAGTGTTTTGGTGGCGGCGCGGGAATGTCAGTACTGGAGTGGGCGCTGAGAAAGGTCTTGCTCTCAAAGGCAGCTTCGCTCCAGATTCAGCCCTTCCTGAGTCTGCGTGGCCTGAAGGCACTCCAGAGGTGCCGGGCCATCCGAATATGATGTACATGACCTAAGAAAATTCTAGCAGCTGGGCAGGGGTTGTTCCGGCTCAGGGAAAGTCAGGAAAGCATTGAAGGGAGTCTGTCTCAGACTCTGCTGAAGTGAATGGCCTGGAGTGCTGACACTCCCGCACCTTGCAGACGACTTACATCGGTGTGGCGAAGTCGAAGATGTTTAAGGCTTCTTTGTTTTCTTCTTCCGGTAGGACTTGCCCAACAACTTTGAATGAGATGACGACCGCTGGGTGCAGCTCGACTGTGATCTTAAACGTTGTGGGGTTGTCTAACATCAGACGACAAGGAACTTGAGGGAAAACTCCTTTACTGCCTTTGGGTCCTTGGCTCAGCAGTACTCATAGGTCTTAGAATCATGGTCCTAGGTGTGGCTCTGTCACAGATATCTGCCAGTGACAGGCTGATATATTCCTGGGTTAGGCCATATAGTGAAGCAACTTATTTCTTACATTGTCCTCACTTATAAAGTTTCAAAGTGGTGACCATTTTCATAAATTTGCACGCACGACAGTGCTGGATTAGTTTCTCTGAAACATCTATCTTCACACAACATTATCACAACACCCTGAACCTCATGTAGAAGGTCTTGTTCCTCACTATGTACAACTGTCATCACTCTCTTCATCCACGGGACGACCGGGCTTTCTCCATATCCACATCACTAATCTATGTGTACATCGCAAGTCTGCTTTCTATTATAAAAGATGACCAACCTGATAGATTAGTAGAGGAGGTACTTCCGCTGACAAAGAGGGTCCTTGCATGCAGAGAAATCATCACGCAGCTACCTGACATCTCGTGAGGGGTGTCCAGTTTGTGACCAAAATGGGGTCTTCATTCTCTCTCATCAGGTAATGGGGTTGGATCGTCCCTTGGGGGGATTCTTGGCTCTACACCTACATACACTTAAAGTCTGGGCTGGTCACCCCACGCACCGCGCACACTCCCCGTGAGTGAGCCCAGGCTTCCCCCGAGCCCGCCGAGTGCCACCGCTGCCCGCAGCTGTGCTCCTGGTCCTTGACCGTTGTATTTTGTATTTTGCCTCTGTTGCGTTTGTATTTCGTATTTTGCCTCTGTGTCTTTCGCCGTTTGCCTCTGTTTTCCAGCGTTATTGTGTATTTTGCCCCACTTGTTGTGCCCAGCCCCTGCCGCGTTTCCCACCCTCTCCCCGCTCCCCGCTGCTGCTCCCCTGCAGCCCCGCCCCCTTCTTTCTCTGTGTCCCTTCCCATTCGCCGCCCCGCTCCCGCCTCCCAGCTGCTCCCCCCTCCCACTTGGCCATTTATGGCGGAGTGCACGCGGTGGTGAGCAGTGACTCTTGACCCTCTGGGCTGGTCACCCCACGCACCGCGCACACTCCCCGTGAGTGAGCCCAGGCTGCCCCCGAGCCCGCCGAGTGCCGCCGCTGCCCGCAGCTGTGCTCCTGGTCCTTGACCGTTGTATTTTGCCTCTGTTGCGTTTGTATTTTGTATTTTGCCACTGTGTCTTTCGTCGTTTGCCTCTGTTTTCCAGCGTTATTGTGTATTTTGCCCCACTTGTTGTGCCCAGCCCCTCCCGCGTTTCCCGCCCTCTCCCCGCTCCCCGCCGCTGCTCCCCTGCGGCCCCGCCCCCTTCTTTCTCTGTGTCCCTTCACATTCGCCGCCCTGCTCCCGCCTCCCAGCTGCTCCTCCCTCCCACGTCGCCATTTATTGCCGAGTGCACGTTTACGCGCAGCGTTCGCAGCGGGTGCGCCGAAGGCGCGCCAAAGGCAAACCCGTCTACGCCCGTCCGCGCCTGGACCGCGCCCAGTGCCAGAAACCCTGGTCCCCGCAGATGCCAGCCCACCCGCCGGACTTACGACGCCGCCACCCTCATCGCACTCAACACCGGCCGGATCCCCGGTTGCAACCGAGCCACCCCGAGACGCACCCACAGACCCTTCACCTGCCAAACCTGCAAATTCACCTGCATCCGGACCTGCACCGCACCCGCCAAGCCGAGCACCAGCAGCAACCACCTGAAGTGCATCCTGCTCAACACCCGCTCCGTCCACAGACACGCCGTGGAACTCTGGAACCTGCTCGACACCACATCTCCAGACGTCGCCTTCCTCACGGAAACATGGATGAACGCCTCCTCAGCGCCTGACATCGCCGTCGCCATCCCCGACGGATACAATATCACCCGGAGAGACTGCGTCAACCAGACTGGAGGAGGCATCGCCATCGTCCACAAGAACACCATCCGCATCACGACCAACTCCGAAGACACCCTCACATCCGCCGAACATCTGCACTTCCAGATACACACCAACCCCAAGACCACACTCAGAGGGACCCTCATCTACAGACCCCCAGGACCTCGCACACAATTCAGCGAAGACATCGCAGACTTCATCAGCCCGCACGCCCTCGCCTCCGCTGACTACATCCTCCTAGGGGACCTCAACTTCCACCTGGAGTACAACAATGACAGCAACACCACCGCTCTGCTGGACAACCTCGCCAGCCTCGGACTCAAGCAACTGGTGAGCACCCCCACCCACTACGCCGGACACACGCTTGACCCAGTCTTCTCCTCCAGCAACCACATCTCATTCAGCCACTCCACCGGACTCCACTGGACAGACCACAGCTGCGTCCACTTCAGCTTCAGAAGGACCACGACCCACCACCACCCGCAACAGGCTCCCCGCAGGAGCTGGAACAAGATCACCACCGACCAGCTCACCACATCCCTGACCCAGAACCCTCCCGCCAGCCCAATGGACCCCAGCCAAGCAGCCAACAACCTCACACAGTGGATCGCCAACTGCGCGGACGACCTCGCACCACTGAAAAAACATCCCAGCAGGCCCGGCAGCAAGAAAGCCCCTAGGTTTAACGTAGATCTCAAGAACTCCAAGAAGAACTGCCGCACCCTCGAGAAAGCCTGGCGCAAAGACCCGACTACAGACAACATGACCGCCCTCAAGCACGCCACCCGCAAACACCACCAGCTGATCCGCACCACCAAGAAGACAGCATTCAAGGAACGACTAGACAACAACGTCCACAACAGCAAGGAACTCTTCAGCCTCATCAAAGAGCTTTCCAACCCCAGCGCCGGAAACAACATCACTCCCTCGCAAGACCTCTGCGACTCACTCACCTCGTTCTTCCACAGCAAGATCGCCGACATACACAACAGCTTCGGCGCACAGACCACGCACCCAACCACCGAACTGACGCCCCCCACTACCATCCTCCGCGCCTGGACCCCGGTCAGCACCGAAGACACCATTCACACGATGAACACCATCCACTCCGGATCACCAACCGACCCATGCCCCCACCACGTCTTCAACAAGGCCGACTCCGTCATCGCACCCCAATTCCGGGACATCATCAACTGCTCCTTCAACACCGCCACCTTCCCGGAGAGCTGGAAGCATGCCGAACTCAGCGCCCTCCTGAAGAAGCCATCAGCGGACCCCACCGACCACAAGAACTACCGCCCCATCTCGCTCCTCCCTTTTCCTGCCAAAGTCATCGAGAAGACCGTCAACAGACAGCTTGCCGCCTTCCTCGAGACGAACGGATCCCTCGACCACTCACAGTCCGGTTTCCGAGCCAACCACAGCACCGAGACCGCCCTCATCGCAGCCACTAACGACATCCGAGCCCTGCTCGACAACGGGGAAACAGCGGCCCTCATCCTCCTGAACCTCTCCGCAGCGTTCGATACTGTCTGCCACCGCACCCTAGTGCAGCGCCTCAGCAGCATCGGAATCCAAGAGAAGGCACTGGAGTGGATCATCTCATTCCTCCCTGGAAGAACCCAGAGAGTCCGCCTCCCCCCGTTCAGATCCGAGGCCACCGATGTCATCTGTGGCGTACCACAAGGATCATCACTCAGCCCCACCCTCTTCAACATCTACATGAGCTCCCTCGCGGCCATCGCACGCCAACACAACCTCAACATCATCTCCTACGTCGACGACACCCAGCTGATCCTCTCCCTCACCAACGACCCCGACACCGCCAGAACCAACCTACACAAAGGGATGAAAGACGTAGCCGAGTGGATGATGTACAGCCGCCTGAAACTGAATTCAGACAAGACGGAAGTCCTCATCCTTGGATCATCACCCTCTGCCTGGGACGACTCCTGGTGGCCCCCTGCCCTGGGCAGTGCACCCAAACCAACGGACCACGCACGCAACCTGGGCTTCATCCTGGACTCCTCCCTCTCGATGACCAGACAAGTCAACGCCGTCTCATCGTCATGTTTCAACATCCTACGCATGCTCCGAAAGATCTTCCGATGGATCCCCACCGAAACCAGGAAGACGATCACCCAGGCACTCGTCACCAGCCGACTGGACTACGGAAACACCCTCTACACAGGAACCACAGCCAAACTACAGAAAAGACTCCAACGCATCCAGAACGCACGACTCATCCAGGACATCCCCCGACACAGCCACATCTCCGGACACCTGAGAGACCTGCACTGGCTCCCCGTCAGCAAGAGAATCACGTTCTGACTCCTCACCCACACACACAAGGCACTCCATGACCTGGGCCCCAGGTACCTCTACGACCGCCTGACCTTCTACACTCCCACCCGCCAGCTACGATCGACCAGCCAAGCCCTCGCCGCCGTTCCACGCATCCGAAGAGCCACCACGGGAGGAAGATCCTTCTCCTACCTGGCAGCCAAGACTTGGAACTCCCTCCCCATCCACCTCCGTCTGACCCAAGACCACCTCTCTTTCAGGAAGCAACTCAAGACCTGGCTGTTCGAGCAGTAGCGGACACCCCTCCCCCAAGCGCCTTGACACCCTCCGGGTGAGTAGCGCGCTTTACAAATTTCTTGATTGATTGATTGATTGATTGATTGATTGATAGGAGTACGCCCAATTACTGCCTTGTTTATATGCCTGCATATATACATTGTTTTAGCACCATGGTAGAACTCTACCTACTATTTATGCTTTTGGTGCTTGTGATCACGTTTATCTGCTTCTGTCTCCTAATCATTGCAGCACTCGTATTTTATGCAAGAATAACATTGGTTCAATAAATATTATTGAAAACGTCCCACTGTGTATTCTCTGTATATTTCTCTGAGAATAAGGTGGACCCCTAGCCCAAGCTAGAGAGATAACTCTGCAAGACTGACCATATAACATTTAGATATTTGATAACTTTATATATAAACCTTACAAACCTTTTATGCAGATCTCAAATCTGCAAGCACTAAGAAACTTGGCTGACTAAATTTAATGCTAGCAAAACTTGGGCATCCTTACAGATAACAGTGTCAATGATCTGATAATTTATCTCCTTTATCCGTCCAGCGTGGGTAGGCTGCCATTGATCTGACTCCATGCTATAAATTCAAAAAAGTAATTTTTTTTTTAATTGTCAACTTCATAAACGCTCTGACCTTGAGAATCAGTCCATCCTTCCCTTCCACTGTGAAACACTTGTTTACTCATCTGTTATCACTACCATTCCAACAGGATCCCCTCCCTATGAAATATCATTAAAACTTAATTTCTCTCTTTTTTCCTCCTATGCCGCTCATTCACTAATTGCGTGTTCTTTGCAGGGAAGAAAGTGCTATTTAATTCCTATATCTATAACTATAAAGCTATAAATTCCAATTGCTGCTTTTCTCTATTGGAGCAACCCAGTTTCCAAAAGCACATACAGGAATGGTCATCTGACATCTACAACACCATACAGAGGTGCCTCCGACTATCACAATTTACAGACAACACCAAAGCCCATGAAATTACACACTATATTCCAATTTACCATATTAAACAGTAAGTATCACTACTACTTATTCCTGTTCCAGTATGCTAGTTAATCAGATACCTCTAAAGATCAAACAACAATACAGCATTCAACATTGTAACTTTTCAGTTCTGTCCAGATATAGTTGTTCTTTCCCATACTCTAAATAAGAAAGTTAGACACACCACTGGAGACAATAAAGTGGACACCATGGCACCACAGACATGCAGCGCATGAAGCTGAAAGCAATTTGCATATTACACCACTATGTCCACAAATCATAACATTTTACCGGAGTAAACTTGGGAAAAATCCTGTCACCATATTTTTTTTAATTTTGTGGGCGTATCAAAGTATTATTAAGCAGGAGCAAAGTGATTTACAGCTGTTAAATAACTATTTTGTGTTCTGTGCATTTGTAAATCTTGCCATTAACACAAATAGATTTGTGAAACAGGTCAATAGTATATTAAAAGTTGCGAACTCAACTGCAAATGCACATGAAGCTATTTATTTTTCACCTTCCAAATGAACAAACTCTGCACACCAGTTGGTCATCATACGCTCAAATAAGGCATTAAAGCCAAATTTTCGTTCAACATCTAGATGTTCCATTACCATAACATGTCCATTCCATATCCGAACCATTTAGAACAAGTGAACCTAAACATGGCAACTGAACTGAAGATTGGATCAGATAGTTCTACCTCAACCAAGCACTACTGATTAGGTATCACTATTAAACAATGGCAAACACAAGCCCCACACAATACTACAAAGTACTGTTACAGCGTTAATTAGTTTTCCCATAGCTGAAATGGGCTTCCGTACCAGAAATCGCCCCAGGACCATAATAAGAGTAAATGTAATACAGAGATCTTCACGACTTCGTACAGCACCATAACATACTCTATTAATGTTATACCACGTTTAAAACATATTTTACCGAGGATTCTCAGATTTATAGCAGGGAACATTCCACCAGCACCTCAACTGTAAAAGATGTAACACTGGATAACTGGCATTGCCTCCCGTTATCACAAGGGAAAAGGGTATGACAGTTGTATAGAGGGCTTTAAGACTAACCATGTGTTGTGTTAAACAATGAAAGACGTAACTTTTTTTTGTATTTCTTTATTTTCATTTGCATTTTATATAAAGAACAGAGGGCAGAATTTTGTGTAGTCATTGAACCATTATATCATCCCATAAAACTTTTCATTCAAGGAGCCAAAACTATGAATAAGAACAAGTTCACAGTAAGGCACAACAATGCTGTGGTATTTCCTAATATGGCAGTTTTGAATACAAAGACCCACTCCAATGGACAAATTCAAAGAGAAAAGAGGAATTGTCAGCTATATGTCGCATCAATTTGGCTAGATGGACTCGTTGACAGCAATGGCCAGGGAACTAATATATATCACACAGCGTCTAAGATGGGGAAGGAGCTTGGAATCGTAGGTAAGTTAAGAATGGTTCCCAAATGTCTATAGGGCGGGAGGTCAGCGGCATTAATTTCCAGTAATAGGCCAATTGCTCTTGACAGTAGGTGACGTCTCATAACTAGGGTTTTCTCCTCCAACTATTAGCATTTTGACTTGAAGCTAGAGCATGGCCGTGAGGTGTCAATGTTCAGGTGGGATGTCTATTACATAACACAATAGACTGACTAGTGGAGTTGGCGAGAGTGAGTGACAAACTTACTGGTGGATAGTGTGATGTATTTCACTTCTATAGTCTGCAAATTTGGGGCACTCCCAGGCTATGTGTAGGAAGGAGGCTTGGGGGGAACTGAGCATCGCAAACAGCGTGCCTCTTTCAGAAGGCCCATACAATGCATCTGTTCAGGAATAAGATGTAGCCTGTTTAGGAATGTGAAATATAGGAGTCTGAGTCTGTAATTGAGTGAAAGGGCCCCCAGTTGTTCGCAGCAATAAGTCCATTGTGCCTCCGTAGGTGGGGGGGACTATGTCTGCTGCACACCCAGCTAAGGCCATGGGGCTGTGAGCAGGTGCCTTATCATGTATGGTGGCTAACAGGCAGGTGACTAGTCTACGAGGGAAGGCATTTGTCAATATGTATTCAAAGGGCATGTAGTTTAGGTGGAGGTTCAGGAAATGTAGTGTGTTGCGCCATGCAAGTGGCACGAATCTGATAATAGAGGAGTGTGTCGAGCATGGTGAGTTCTCCTCCAGTGCAAATGGGGGGGGGAGAATTGACAGTCAGGGTACAAATCACCGTATGTAAATAGTTTCCTGCTATGTGTCCGCGCTTAAGCACCATCATCATGTACGGCTGGCAGGATTAGATTGTAAACTGAGGGGATGGAGGGGGCATATAAGGCAGGGTCACTGAGCCCGGCAGCGGAGGCCATCCCATGCCCAACAAACACACTCCACGGTATTGACCTCTGCCCGTGGAGAAAGATGTAACTTTGAGAGTGTTTTTGTTTATTGAGACAGGAATTTCCCCTACATGGTGTACAGCTGTGTTCTCCTGCCCTGAGTGCCCGGTTGCAAGTATCTGGTTTCTTGATTTTTGATATTTGGCCCTAACTTCATCATAATGTAGATTGTGCACAGAGGCCTAGGCCTGTACTTTGACATGAGAGAGGCTCTGGACATGTCCGGTGACCTGGTGGGGAACATCAACCGTACTGTAATTTACTGAAAGAGAACTACTATCCCGGTCATAGGTTTAGCATGTACATAAAGGTGGTAGCTTACCATGCTTTGCGAATCCATAGTTCTGACCAGCCCTTTTTATCTGTATTAGTGGAGAAGAGGCCTACTGGGCCACTCATGTAGCAGTCCATGCACTAACCTAGATTCTGTTGCTATTGTGCCAACTGTATGCTATGTGTTTGTGTCATGTGTGGTACACGTGACCCAACCTGGGCCACCCACACCCCCGCATGGGCCCTGGTGCCGCTCACCGGCCCGATGCCGCTCGGCACAGCACAGTGCATGTGTGCAGAAGCTCCCCTGACACTACTTATTATGCGAGGGCTTGGCCTGGTGCCCCATGCCCCGAATCATGCACAGGCAGTCATCTGGACCCGAACCCGGCTACACTGCTGCACAGCCAACAGCTACCTCTACAACTCAAGCTGCCTACCCCCCATGACTGCGAGCCATCCTTGTGCCGCCTGTTTCTTCGCTCTAGAGAGAAACCTCTGTGTGCCCCTTGCGCTCATAGAACTCTGCCTTGTGCTGCTGGCGTGCCTGACCCGCCCCCTTGCAGCTTGTATACCAAGCCCACTCTTGCCCACTGTCCACTAGGTCATGGGCGGAAAACCACCAACATAGCGAAACAAGCATTTGCAATGCAATAGGTCTCGCATTTGCGAGATTTTGAGCTATTGGTGTTGTAAGTGGCAATGCCTTTTATTTATGTGTTTTGAAAACCTGCAAGCGACGACTAGAAGTACAAAGTGCATATAACTAAAAGGCATTGTCATTTACAATGCCAATATGTTGGAAAACGAGGCAGCATCTGTGAGGCCTGCACAAATAACATGACTACATTTGTCCTTCGCTGAGAACCAAACACCCAATTGTAGCGCCTGACTCTCAGAGGGTAGCGTTGCAGAGCAGTCTGAGGCTTACTCAAGGGAGGTGGTGTGGGCTAGTAATCGCCATTTACAGATGCGCAAAAATAACACTCAATAATTGATTGTCCAGTCTGTACTTTGCTTTATAAAAGTAAGAGTACATTTATTAAACACACACACCTCTCAATACTATGCACCAATTTACAAATATACATAAGCTGTTGGAATTACTTTGTGACATTGCATAACATCTCCACCCCTCCCGCAGGGGGGGTGGGGTCTTGTACCACCACTCCCATGTATGCACATCATCTTGCCCCCAATGCAGTTGGTTGAACATAGCCTGGGGCGAGAGCCCGGCGCACTAGCACCATCCCAGTTGCGACCACCCCGCCATTATCTCCACAAGCATTTAAAATAGGTAACCCTGCCTTGGTGACATATAACCCTGACTGAGCATGTCCTACTGACCATAAAGTATGCACCTCTATACCTTAAGGGTAGCAGTCTGGGTTCTTCACCTAAGCGCAGCAGCAAGAATACATGTTTAAGCAACACTTTAGAATGACAGTACTCATCACATTTGTGGATCACTAGAATGCATATGAATTGCAGCCCCTAAGGGCATCACATATAAAACCATAGGATTACGCATATACAGCCAGACACCCTAGGAGGAATGTCTGGCAATATAACCCCACTTTGTTCATGACATAACCTCACACAAGTACTTCACATTACATATGTGACCTTCAGTTCCTCTAAAAAAATAACATTAGTAAAAGCATTTCTGATGCAATTACATCTCTTCACCCCCAGAGGATGCCCTTCTCTAAACATCCCCTACTCAGTCCTTCACTCCATTATGCACTTCTCAACCCTCCTCCAGCTGTAAAACGAAAG
Source organism: Triturus cristatus (assembly GCF_964204655.1). Classification (NCBI taxonomy): domain Eukaryota; kingdom Metazoa; phylum Chordata; class Amphibia; order Caudata; family Salamandridae; genus Triturus; species Triturus cristatus. The sequence goes on from NC_140579.1 coordinate 655,730,411, forward strand.
ATCCAGCCCAAGAGAAGTTAAAATGCTGGCTGATCCCTTGAGGGGTTATTCCTTTCAAATCCCCAGGAAACTTAGGGTGACTTTTCTCTTCGTGCTGGGGGGAGACTGCGCGTTTCCAGCAGCTCCTCCCAGCACGTTTTCAGAAGTGAGGATGACCCACCTCCTCTGGGGGACCACCAGGCACCAAAAACGATAACTTCCCCATGCCTTGCAAGGCATTATGGGGCGCTTGAGGCTCCTTCTTATGAATATTTTATTAGCGGCTCTCCCGCTGTGCCGGGGAGAGCCGCGATGTGGGCCTCTTGCCTCTTCTTGGGCCTCGGTGGGGGGCCTGGTCCCACCTGGACCTCCAGGTGAGCGTAGGCGGCTCGGGGAGCCCACCCTCTGCCGCTCCTCCTCTTTTCCGGGGACCGGCCCACCCAGGCTCCTCGCACCGCTGGTGGTCTTCCTCGGGGGCCCCGGTCCCACCCGGGACCCTCGCATGGCCATTTGTTGGAGGGCAGCCTGGAGAGCCCACCCCCGGCTGCCCCTGCCGGCTCCCCACCTGGCCAGCACCCATGCGTGCTGCCGCTGGAGCCGGCACTCCGTTCTGGTCTGCCCGCTCCGGCGGACAGACGGGCCAGTCTTCACCGGCTTCACCGGGCTTTGGGGGAGTGTGACGTCACTCCCCCCACACGCCAGTCATCACCGCGGGGCCCGGAGATGGAGTCCCAGGCCCCGGAGTCTTCTTCCCGGGGGGCACGACGGCGCTTCCCGCTGCCGGTTCTCCGCACGGGCCCGGAGATGGGGTCCCAGGACCCTCCCCCTGCTTCACGGGCAGCGTGCCGGCGCTCGCCGGCTTGCGCTTCTTCGCCGGGGGCCAGGGTGGACTCCTGGCACCCTGTAGGGGTAAATGTTCACGGGGAGCGCGCGGCACTCCCCGGCCTTGGTTCGGGTCCCGGGGATGGGGTCCCGGTCCCCCTCTGGTCACCATCATGGGGGGAGTGCGGCGGCGCCCCCCCCACTGGCTTGATTTCTCTTTGGGGAGCAGCCCCCGGGACCTGGCCCACCCTGGGGGCATCTCTGAGACCGGCGGCGGAGCCCCACGTGCTTCATCGTCGGTCTTCTTAGGGGTCAAAGGTCGCTTACCTTCCGGGGGGCCATATCTCAGCCCCTGGGGGTCCGATCTGCCCCATTTTTGGGTCTTCTTGCTCCTGGTGGTGGCCGTCAGCCACTGGGAGCACTCTCCTTCGCCCTCCTGGTCTCCAAGAGGGTGGATTCAGCTGGGAGCTGCCTTCACTGGCTCCCTGCGCCAGCCTTTCGCCTGGTTCTCCTTCTTGGCCTCTATTCTCCCTGCGCAGAGGCCACTGCTTCTGCGCATCGGTCCTGGGCTCTTCTAATGGTGCTGATAGGGTCCTGGGGCAGTCAGGGAGTCTCTCCTTCCAACTGCCCATTGCGCCAGGCTCCAGCACCTTCAGCCTCAGCAGACCACACCCCAGAGAGCGCTTCTCTTCTTGTGCAAGCACTTTTTTAAAGTTGAGTAGGGGGCTGGCAGGAAGTCTCTGTTGGTCCTATCAAACAGCGACACATCACTTTCCTGCCCCTGCTCCCTCCTTCTTGTCCAGCCTCTGGGCTTGTTCAAAATGGCTTCATCCAGGGTCTCTGGCCACATGTCTCTGAAGCCCCTTCCCCCCACGCTGCCTTCCCTTCTTGGTGCAGCCTGGTGCCTGGCAGCCAGTGACAAATGCTAATGGGTGAGTCTGTAGCCCTACCAATCTTCTCTTCGTGGAGAGGAGGCCCTAGTTTGTGGAAGAAAGGTTATCAATCCATCCAGCTCAGGTCAGCCCTCAGCCTGGGTCTGGTCATGGCTGGCTCAGAGAAATATGACAGTTCTGGATGACCCAAAAGC